>NC_056728.1:322946297-323263797 GCF_019279795.1 Protopterus annectens
CAACAGAACAAAATAAATCAGAATAGGGATTTATTGGTTTGTCTACAGGGGTCTCTCTGTATTGGGACCATTTCTCTTTGGACTACTCCTCTTGGACATAAAGGTGTGAGATGAGCTTAGTGACATAATTATTTGAAGTAGACATCCCCCAGTTTAGTTTTCATAGATACACACTTGATACAGTTGTAATGACCTCATGAGTGGATCAAGGGCTTGCCCCCCCCCCCAAAAAAAAAAAACAAATTTAAAGAAGAAAAACAATTTTCTACCTACACTCTTTTCCTTTGCTTTTGGATTGTTTGCTTTTTTTTTTGTATTTCAGGGCTTGGTATTATGAATCTCAGAATTATAGGGAACTGCTGTCATGCTGTTGTCATATGTATGTGGAAACAACATTTAAATTCCAAGACACTTCTGAGTATGTTTTCATGATTATACTGCATCACAGCACCAAGGCCAGATGTGCACGTACAGCTGCTACTTCTCATGTCTGAATACTTCTCAGGGGTAAGTTTGTGTATATTTGAGAGAGAGAGAGAGAGAGAGAGAGAGACTGAAACTGTAGAAGGCAGGGTCACAAACATGCTATAAAAATCAAAGTTTGGCATTTTGGATTATAGTTAGTGCTCATTTAGCAGACAAGATAACAAAGAAACGACTGATTTAATGAGACAATAAATCTCAAAACAAGAGTTGTGTTGGGTGATAAATTAAATCCAGTGAAGGAAAACAAGAAATTATAATTTGTAAGTTGGTAGCCTGTCTAAACAAGCAGTCTTTGTGAGGTAGATGTTTTGGTTAACAGAAAATATAATTAGCAATAAACTCCAGTTCCCCGTGATGAGAAAGTCAGGGACTGTGAAGAAAATAAGACAGAGTGTTAGAATGTATGGTTGTTGTATGCAGTCAATACACTTCACACAGATTGCAGTTTATTTAGCTGCGATAAAGAAGGAGAGAGAGTGAGAGAGAGGGGTGGGAGAGAGAGAGAGAGAGAGAGAGAGAGAGAGAGACAGGAGAGAAGGAAAGAAAATGGTTGTGTTATGTTAGGTTAAGGCTTTGAAGAACAGCAGAACTGGAAAAAGGTTTGCTATACTGTTATAGCTGTCTGAACATTAAGGCCTTGCTGACTGTTAACATTTTGGTTACTAGTGCTGCCTTATGTGAAAGTCAGTACTTTCTTGACACACATAAAACACGGGTGCTAAAATATAGACCTCAGTCTTAACAGTCACTGTTAATATTGTGAAACTAGACAGCAGCTTGAATTTAAAAATTCAGAATACATTCAACATAAATCATGTATTAACAGAAAAAAAAGTGTTTCTCTTCAGTATACCTTATGTCCACTGTTAATTACTTAAAAGGAAAAGTTAGAGAATATAGTGTCTCATAAAACTAATGCCCAGGTTCAAGTCACTGATTGTCAGGCTAAACTATTGAACTAACTGAATCTCCAGTGTTCTTCTTTTCAAAGGTATGTGGAAATTTCCTTTAAGAAGCATCCATGTCCTATCTGCTATAGAATGATCAGACTGGGAAACGTGCTGATGCTGGCTTGTAAGTCATTTTATTTGTAATTGTGTGCCTACAGGCATTCATCCTAGTTCTGAGTAACTGGCCTGTCTGTCCTAAGTAACCTGTGTCTCTGGGCATTTCCTGCCTTTGCTTAGATAAGCCATGTTTTTGGAAGTTATGACACATGACCTCACAGTAGTATGTTTTCCTAGTTCCACAGCATCAGCAGCCATTCCTATGCCACTATATAGTGCCACATTTAATCTACTCACAAATCATCTAAAAAAGTGGTCTAATACATATTTCACCTAAAACACACTTAGTCAAACTACATTACATCTAAAGCTACATATACTGCAAATACTTCTCCAAAACTTCTTTACCCAGGGGGTATAAGTGCCTTTCATGCTCTAGATTTCCCTTGATTAAATATTCCCACTGTTATCTTCAGCCTGCCATAACATCAAACCATTTCCTTTATTCAGAATCCTATAACCCACAACCAGTCTTCACCAATGCCTGAATAGTTTTAATAGCATCTCCCAGCTATAGTCATTATTTTGTGACACTGCTCAACCCCACCCCTATACTTCTAATATAAATCTTACGGTAGCTATATAGCTCTCTGTGTATATATACATACAAATATCTAGATATACAGATAGACAATTGTCTCTGAACTTGCTTTACATCCCACACCTGTTAACTACCATACTAACATTTTCTGCTCTACTTATTTCCTCCCCTTTTCTCAACTTCTTTGGATTTCTAAGTACTAATCCCATGATCTGTTCTCTGTCTGAAAGCCCACTAATGCACCTCTTAAAATGCTCAATGTTCAATATTTACTAATGTATAAATATCTTTTATGATGCAATAGCTGTGCTTTCACAAAAATGCAATCTAATTAGCATATTGTTTAGTATCTATAGTAGCAGTGCCAAAAACAAGTCCCAAGACAACAGGTTGAGTGAGTAACTAAATTCCAATAAAATCCCTACGAACCAAGTAGAAGGCAACTACAGCAAGCAGTAATAGCCAGATGACTCCACTCTGAACGTAAAATATTTAATAGGCGTAAGTGCTTTCATAAAATTAGTTACTTCCTCAGATGCATAAAAATCAACATATTAACATCTCATATAAAAACATCAAGAACATATAAGAAAACCAATCATATCTCACATATTTTCCTCCATTTTTTAAAAACCAAAAAAACAATTAAGGTTTAAAGAGACAATAGCTAAAACATCAGGAAAACATATTGTGAGAACTTATTATTTGCATATATAAACCATGTGGTTTATCCTATTTATACATAATAACTAATTTTTTTATTTTCCTTCCCTTTAATATAGGTTTCAAAGGAACCATGTCATTCAATCCAGAACCAGTGTTACCAACAAATGTCCTATCACTCTTGTTGCCTCCTCCTAGTAGATAGGGTCTACCTCTCCCTCCTCTTTCTCTTTTTACCCGTGTACAAGCATGCTTGACTTCCTTATTGCAATAGCCTCTATCAATGAAGGCCGTTTCTAAATACTCCAGTCCTAATTCAAAATCCTGGTGTAAAGATGAGGATCTACAGACCCTAAGGGCTTGTCCCTCAGCAATGTTGGGGAACATGTGTGGTGGGTGCATACTACTCCTTTGCAAAAACAAGGATTGATGACAATCTTTCCTATGTATACAAGTTTGAATTTCACCGTTTGTTCTTATGATGGTTACATCTAAGAAATGAATCTCATTGCCAGAGCACTGATAAGTAAACTTCAAAAAACTACAGCTACTATTAAGATTATGCACAAATTCTTCCAGAGATTTGTGGTCACCCTTCCAACAAATGAAAAGGTCATCCACAAATCTACGAAAAAATTTTACGTTGCTGGCATTGATATGCCTCTACTTCCATTCCTTCATTACAATGTTAGCGTACACATTAGCACAACTGGTCCCCATCGCAATGCCTAACATTTGCCAGTAATACTTGTTATGAAACAGAAAACCATTGTGCTCCAACACCATTTCCATTAACATGCATATAAAGTCAGCTCTCATCTCATTGTATGCCCCACTCTTCATCAGACAGGCCTTAATCATCTCTAATCCTTCACTATTAGGAATACAGGTGAATAAGGATACTACATCCAAAGTCACCATTAGATTGAAGTCATTGCCATTACTTCCTTTTGTGTAGTTTTGTAGATCCAACAAGAAATTTTCTGTATCTTTACGTACCAACTCATAACCTTCCAACACTTTTTTAAGCTCTTTATCCAAATACACAGAAGTTGGCTCAGTCAACCATCCAGCCCCAGCCACTATGGGTCTAAATTTAGGTTTTAAAGGATCCTCGTGGATCTTAGATAGGCCGTATCTGGGGTACCACCGGATTTTCCACAAGAAAATAATCATAGATCTCTTTACTTACATGTCGTAAATCGAAACTATCTTGCAGAAGTGAATGAATCCTATACTGCATGTTCAAAACACTGTCTCTACTTACAGTTTGATAGGTTCTAGTATCAGATAACACCTCAACCATCTCAGTATAATAATAATTTGCATCCAACACAGCCACCGGTCCACCTTTATCAGCAGGGTGAATTACTACGTTTCTATTATTCTGCAATGAGCTGATTGCTAACCGTTGTTCCTTAGTTAAATTATTCATGTACTTTACATTGACTAGGCTATGACTATCATATCAATCCCTTTCACATGCCTTGATAAAAACATCAATATTGGCTGGCATCATGGGAACATGCACACTATGTTTCTTATACATGTTAATTACATTTCAGTCTTCCATTCCTTATATTTTTTTACAAAGACATTGTCAGTATTTTGAAGAAGAACTAGCATTTATTCACAACAGATAGGGACATTATTAAGAAGGCAGGAACATCCCCAATGATTACCTATAGAAGGGGTAAAAACTTAAAAAATATCCTGGAAAGTTGACACAACAACATTCTTAAGACAGTAGGTATGTTTCGATGTGAGATGTGTAACTACTGTAAATACATCGACATTGGCAATAAATTTACCATCAGGGATAGGAATTACACATTGAGAAACAAGTTCAATTATAACTCTAAAGGTGTGGTTTACCTAGCCCGATGCCAGCTATGTTCAGCCTTCTATGTAGGTAAAACCTATAGGAGGCTGTGAGACAGGATTTATGACCACAGATATGCAATCAGTAGACACAAACAAGAGAACGCACTGGCAAAACATTGTACAGAACAACCGAACCACTCATTCAAGTTTAAGGTTATAGAACAACTTAAAGACCAAGAAAATTCTATTCAAATAATGTTAAGAGGTGGTTCAAGTTCATTACTACTAGAAAAAATAGAACTATTGTGACAACTATATTTAGACGCATGCCGACCACCAGGATTAAACGAGTTTTACTCAATAACTTGTATACTAAAATTAAGAAATTGGCTTTGCTAAGACTGAAAGAGCTTTCACTGAAGTTATGTATAACTTATTTCTATGATATTATAAGGCCTGATGTTTTGAGATTATACCCAACGTTGATAAGGGAAAACATTTTTACTGAACACAGTAGGTCAATAGTAAGACTAACGAGCTAAACACTGTTTGGTACTTGAGGTGTTTCTACACCAAATACCATTAGGTTTATGTTACCTTTGGCTGGTAATGCAATAATAACATTGACTATTATTTTGAATATTAAGTCAGAACTAGAAACAAAACTGATGGTGTTCACTCATTAGCGCCTTTACCTCGTGGCATGACTCTTCATTTTTTATTTATTTTATATATACATATCTTTCCATTTTTGCATTATTGTTCATCGTTTTATAGTTTTAGTCTGTTTTAGGTTTTGCATGTGCACAGAATATGCAGCAACAAGATGTGATCTGTAGCATTTTTAACAGGCACAACAACTAGAAGGATATAACAACTTATTGGTATTTCATTCATCATTTGCTTTACTTTTTGTATTTGAGTTTGTTACAACTTTGCGGGTACACCCGCATACTGTTTTTTCAAACAGTAGGTTAGAATAAGCTTTGAAATAAGAGTGTTTATGACAAGTTATATTACCATCATTATGACTTTATAAACACACTTGTATATTATTTTAAAAAGTAGGTTGGAGTCAACTTTGCATTTAGAGCATTAACGATAGGTTAAACCTACCATGTGATCACAGTACCACCTTTAAATAGTTTAAACCTATGTTGCGCTATGATCTGATGAAGTCTGTTTATTCAACAGACGAAAAGCACTTTATCTGAACCTGTTGTTCTTTTTTATTTTATTTGCTGTGAACGCAGTTTTTACTGTTCTTTATTTGCTACATTAAATTAAAACTCAATTAGTACATTGCCATTAGTCCTGTGCCATTTCTGTTCGTTGACTTGTACCAGTTTTCGCATTTTTGGTGTTTGGATTGTTCGTTTTCATGGCTACAGGAACCAGCGACAATGCCCTCAACCTGTCTGATTCTGAGACGGATAGCAGAGGTAACCTGACATTACTGTTGGAAGTGATGAATCAACGCTTGGAGAATTTAACAGCTAGAGTTGAGTCTTTGACCCAACCTAGCTCTACTCAGATGCATAATAATTTACCGAGCACTTTGGAGGGAACTAACAGGGATAATTCACCTACATTTATATCTAACCAACCTACTGTTAACGAAACAGGACATCGTAATGTGTTTAACAACAACATGGGAAACACCAACCATCACGGAGTAGACACAGAATGTGCAATTACTTCAGGGCTTATTGAGACCTATGACTTTACTAGCTGGCTCCATGAACAACCAAGCTTGCAAACTCAGAATGGGAATGTCACCATAGGAAACCCGGCTGGAAGTAATGTGAGTATTACATTTAAACTCAAATTATTTGACACTAAATTACTAAAAATCAAAAAATTACAGCTTGAGTTACAATACTTCGAAATATGTATTAAACAGAACATTGTCCCAAAAGGACTTCGCACTTGGCAATACCCAACAGGCTTAGAACCAGGATCTGAGTTCTAGAAAGATATTATCAATTTATTTAACACTCAAGGCCTGGAATTGCTAAAGATCATGTGCAAACACTACCAAATACAAATAAATAAACTAGTTGAAGAAGTTACTGAACTGGAAAAGGAAATTAAAAGAGACACTGTTTTTGATAGGTATCAATACGACTATCAACGTATTTTCACTAGTATTTCCCAAGAACTAGAGAGAATGAAAGAAACTAAACTTAAAAAACTCAGGAGGGATTTGAAAGACTATGAGGAGGGTACAGCTTACCCAAAACCACCCCCCTCACAGACACAAAACAACCTTACAACTAACAACCACTCTTCCTTTCTCAACCATGGTATCGATGACTAAGACATTGACAATGTTGACACAACATCATTAAGACCAGGCACAAACCATGGTGAATCTACAGAGAACACTAACAGGGGTAGAAGTGAAAATACTGAAACAGATGGCTCTTACAATAATTACCAACAGCAGTCAAAAAACTTTCAGGGGCGTACGGTGAGGAACCAGAACAACTACGATGGGAACGAAAGGGAATTCTACAATACCCGAGCAGTGAGCAACAGGATGAGACAATAGACAACTCATTTGAGTTTGAGTTGAATACAGTGGACGTAACCCCTACAAATTGCAAACTTATTACAAACTTAAAAGGAGACGTTAACATTTATAACTATACTGATTTTACAATGGATGACAGTTTAGTTTAGCTACTTGCCAATGGATTAACCTTTGTGCCTTCTAATAGAGGTGACTTAGTAGAAACACTGTTAGATTTTAGGTTATACATTAGAAAATTAAACTTAACAGCCCTATTTGGTACTGGAACAAGTGATAAGCAGGATCTCAGAGTAGCAAGCACTTACAACCCACCCACTCACCCACCCACCCACTCATCTATTTATTTGAACACATGTGTGAATAGAAATGAGGAAACTGTTTCACAAAAACATTCATCCCACTAACCACCAGAATGTTTCTATAGATGACAAACTGAAATTAACACAGTTCAAGAATTTCCCAGTCCGTATAATGAAACCGGACAAAGGTGGGGGGTTAGTGGTTATGGAAATGAGCCACTATATTAACAAAATAATGAAACTTCTTGATGGGCCAGCCTACCAAAGAGTGAGCTTGAATGAGTTAAACACAGCTTACAATAGAATAAAGATGTTCCTTAATGACCTGTTCATAGATTCACTGACTGACATACACACCAACAACTATTTAAACCTGCCTCTACCTAGACTTCCTTTCTTATTTGGCATACCTAAAATCCACAAAAATCTCAATAACCCCCCTATGAGAGCTTTGTTGGATGCTCGCCAATCCATCACCTACCCCTGTGCTAAAGTGATTGACTCCATACTGAAAACATATGTAATTAAGGGGAAACAAATATGCAAAGACTCATGGTCATTTCTTGAACAAATAAATGCCCTTGAATTTGACCATGACAAAAACTTTCTAACTATAGACGTATGCGACCTTTATACATCTATCCCACACAACATTGGCATTGAGTGGGTGACAGAATTTATTAGAATGAGAGGAGCAAGTGACTCCGAACAGAATTTGATCGAACAACTACTGGGAATAATACTGGATTACAACTTCTTTGCATTTAACAACAGTATTTACTTACAAAAAATCGGGGTAGCCATGGGGTCTCCTTGTGGAGGTAGTTTTGCCAATTTAGTCATGGCTCATTGGGAACACAAGTATGTTTTCAAAAATGCTAATTTGAAGAACAGCATTTCTTTTTACACCGCTACCTGGGCGATATTTTCATTATCATCACAGGGGGCGATACAGTAGCTAAGGAATTACTTGAATACTTCAACAGCACAACTGAATTCTTAAAGTTTACCAGTGTTTTCCAGGAGTCAGACATTAACTACCTTGATGTCATTTTCTCTAAGAACACGTTAGGACAACATTACACAGCTAAAATCTACAGAAAGAGTACATACTCTAATTCAATCTTGCATTTTAACAGCGCTCACCCCTTGCATCAGAAAAAGTCTGTTGTTAAAGGACAAATGGTACGATCTGCAAGAATGATTACCATGCAAAGTGATTTTTTAGCAGAGTGTAATAACCTGAACGACATGTTCATACATAGGGGTTATCCTACCGAATTAATTGACAATATCATAACTGAAGTGAAAATTAAAAGGGACAAAGGAATATACAAACTCATCTTGAATAAGGGAACCCTTAAAACAACACGAGGGTCAGAATTTAATTTAGTCGAAGTAGAACAGATTGACTACAAAAACACTTCTAACCATAACTCACTTGAAAGACTATCTTACTGACCAAATTAACAGAAATATAAACTTTGTTTTGACATTTAACTTAAGAACAAAAGACATTGTCAGTATTTTGAAGAAGAACTGCCATTTATTCACAACAGATAGGGACATTATTAAGAAGGTAGGAACATCCCCAATGATTACCTATAGAAGGGGTAAAAACTTGAAAAATATCCTGGAAAGTCGACACAACAACATTCTTAAGACAGTAGGTATGCTTCGATGTGAGATGTGTAACTACTGTAAATACATCGACATTGGCAATAAATTTACCATCAGGGATAGGAATTACACATTGAGAAACAAGTTCAATTGTAACTCTAAAGGTGTGGTTTACCTAGCCTGATGCCAACTATGTCCAGCCTTCTATGTAGGTAAAACTGATAGGAGGCTGCAAGACAGGATTTATGACCACACATATGCAATCAGTAGACACAAACAAGAGAACGCACTGGCAAAACATTGTACAGAACAACCGAACCACTCATTCAAGTTTAAGGTTATAGAACAACTTAAAGACCAAGAAAATTCTATTCAAATAATGTTAAGAGGTGGTTCAAGTTCATTACTACTAGAAAAAATAGAACTATTGTTGCAACTACGTTTAGACGCATGCCGACCTCCAGGATTAAACGAGTTTTACTCAATAACTTGTATACTAAAATTAAGAAATTGGCTTTGCTAAGACTGAAAGAGCTTTCACTGAAGTTATGTATAACTTATTTCTATGATATTATAAGGCCTGACTTTAGACCACAGACCCTTTCTTTAAGGTTTTGTATTTAAACTTATTTCAAAACCACCACAACAATTAGGTCCAAGTTAAAATGTGGCTTTTTAATTACATAATAGGAGGTGTTGGGGATTTAAATGTAGTTCACATCATAGTTAAACATTGCTATGTTTGCAAGTTAGGTATTAACTTATTTCCTGTATTAGGACTCACTCACCATTACTATAAGAAAAAGATATTTTGGGTTACTTAGACATTAAACCTCATACAGATGAGGGGACGTAACTAACTGAATTGAGTCATGAGTTACCACTTATAAACAGACTTTTATATACTTCATTACCCCTTTGGGATCTCATTTAATATTACAAGAAGATGTCATTACTACCCCGTTTGAGATTACACCCTACGTTGATAAGGGAAAACATTTTTACTGTTCACAGTAGGTCAATAGTAAGACTAACGAGCTAAACACTGTTTGGTACGTGAGGTGTTTCTACACCAAATACCATTAGGTTTATGTTACCTTTGGCTGGTTATGCAATAATAACATTGACTATTATTTTGAATATTAAGTCAGAACTAGTCACAACACTGACGGTGTTCACTCATTAGCGCCTTTACCTCGTGGCATGACTCTTCATTTTTAATTTATTTTATATATACATATCTTTCCATTTTTGCATTATTGTTCACCATTTTATAGTTTTAGTCTGTTTAGGTTTTGCATGTGCACAGAATATGCAGCAACAAGATGTGATCTGAAGCATTTTTAACAGGCACAACAACTAGTAGGATATAACAACTTGTTGGTATTTCATTCATTATTTGTTTTACTTTTTGTATTTGCGTTTGTTACAACTTTGCAGGTACACCCGCATACTGTTTTTTCAAACAGTAGGTTAGAATAAGTTTTGAAATAAGAGTGTTTATGACAAGTTATATTACCATCGTTATGACTTTATAAACACACTTTTATATTATTTTAAAAAGTAGGTTGGAGTCAACTTTGCATTCAGAGCGTTGACGATAGGTTAAACCTACCATGTGATCACAGTACCACCTTTAAATAGTTTAAACCTATGTTGCGCTATGATCTGATGAAGTCTGTTTAGCCAACAGACGAAAAGCGCTTTATCTGAACTTGTTGTTTTTTTTCTTTTATTTGCTGTGAACGCAGTTTTTACTGTTCTTTATCTGCTACATTAAATTAAAACTCAATTAGTACTTTGCCGTTGGTTCTGTGCCGTTTCTGTTCACTGACTTATAATTTTTTACATGTTATGTTACGCGCAATCTTATTTGTGTTAAAATGTCACAAAAAGCAATATTGGCACTAGGTATAAAATTCAGGCCCTTACATAACAATTGAGTCCCCACTGCACATAATTCATGCTATGAGATTTTCCATTCGAGTCCCAATCTCCATAGCCCCACATTTTCTTTAGAGTTCGGGTTTGTGATGGAGCTGGTGGCTCCTTCCGTTTCTGACTGTTTATTGGAGCCCCGTTGTTGAACGACCTCTTCTGCGTTGGTTGAATCGGCAAGGGGAACATAGAAAAAACTGAATCAGGCTGCCTCTCCTGTCCAGGTAAAGTTTTTTGCCTTACCACAGGCTCCTCCTCATAGGTTGTAGAGAACAAGGGTCCACCACTACTGTTGAGCATTTCAGCTGAAGGGGTGGAGTGTACAGGATGGGGTGGTTCACTTGCTTCAGTGCATGGTACTGCCTCTGATTGGATAGTGCATAGTTGTCCGTCCTCTCATTGGATAGGTTTTCAATCCAAATGGCTGATTGGCTGTAGAGTTAATAGTTCCTGGCTGATGCCATGGCCAAGTAAATACATGCTGTTGGGAGAAATCGTTTACATCTCTTGCTAGCTTCTTCATCTTCTGAGCTAGCAGTTTGTTGCCATAGGCATTTACTTTCTCAGTTAGTTCACAGAAATAAACATCTGCTCGCTCATCCTCCAAAAAACACTCGATTTTATTCTGCTGTCGCACCGCATTGTCACATAGTTCTTTCTCCTTCGGTTGAAAGAACTCTATCAAGAGATAAATGTACTGATTGCTGGTGGCAAGATTAATTTTCTGCCACTGCACCAGCAGTGATGGATATATATTGTCATAAGTTGGCATATTCAAAACTCTAAGTCCCCTTGGGACAACACCTTTCTTAAGGCATGCCTCGAAATGATAGTGTTGGTTTTGCAATCTTTTATACTTAAAAACATCATTCTCTAAGTTCTGTTTCAGTTCATGTACCTTTACATTGGTTGTTACTTCATGCAAAGCATCATCTGAGAACTCCGGTATTTTACCAACCAGCAATGGATTGTGTAACAAGCCAGTCACAGACCCCCCCCCCCAATAATATAATCTGTAAAAAAGAAAAATTTTGTACTGCTTATTGGATTCCTAAAAGGTTAAAAAATGATTGCTGAGGCTTCATTACCAATTTGCAAAAAAAAAATAAATAAATAAATAAAAAATAGTGAATATATTGGGGAACTACAGAAAGTCAGAAGTAATTTGTAGTAAAATTTAGACAGCTTCATAATCTCCACAATGCTCCAGAAATCTTGTTACTAGGCATAAGCAATTGACTTCAGCAGACAGAAAAAAAATGACACTTCATTGGCTGCATTTGATATCTTTATTTCTGTGTTAAGGTTTTGCTTCTGATGCATTGTAAACACATAACATCATTATATAAATTAAAGGTATAGGTAGCTTAAATAGTCTCAACATATTTTTTTAGTTGTGTACACTGCATTGTACCTTCTCTCCACATCTTAATACAGAAAGTAAATTTGAATTTGTGAGTTGATGAAATCTACGTAACAGAGGATTATGAGTAGGTTGCTGATCCTAACCAACTTGTTATGTGCTCGAGACATGGATGCAAAGAAACGCTTGAGAGGTGAATCTTGGAATCCATGTTCAGAATACATAATAGTAGGTTAGGATCAGTTACCCACCTGATCATAATTCTTTGTAGTGCATAGAGCTTTATTTGCTCCATGTGCTACTAGTTACAGGAAAACAGAAAAAAAAATGCGAAGTGTTTTACTGGCTTTCAGAGCTGTAAAGCACTTAGCTTGCACCATCAGAAAGGCAGTGTAGCACAGTTCCTCACATTTACACTCACCTTACATGCCTTTCAACTGTCCCGATTTTTGCAGAATGTTCAGATTTTTGCCTCATATGATTGGTCTGTTCCTCATAAAATCTGAAGTTTTTTGACAAATTCCTGAGTATTGAATTTATAAAATAATGACATACGTTTGAGTTTCAGACTTTATAACCTTCTGAAAATGCAGGTGACCATACATACATCCTGTTATTCTAAGAGGAAGTCAGGACACATTACTGATGGACAGCAGACAGAAACAAATGTATTATTCTGCCACTGTCATTTACTGGTCAATAGAAGTGGCAGATTTGATTGCCTGGCACTAAACCTGACCTTAACAACTTAAGCATGGGGTGCACGATCAGGACTGGCACCACTCTACCACTCAACTGCTTTCTCTTTTTCCGAATATCGGAGTGCAATCACTGTGGTCCATGTACTGTATATTAATTTAGTGAAATATGTCACTGACATTGTTAATGCTTGATTTATGGACTATGCCATTATGCATATGGTAAAGTATACGTTGTACAGATTTAAAATGTTTATACCTTCATCAGTTATGAGCTAGTGTTATCTTTTCTAAATGGAGTATGTCTTATTGTAAGCAGTTTTGTGTTTTATATATATATATATATATATATATATATATATATATATATATATATGTGTGTGTGTGTGTGTGTGTGTGTTTGAAATTTCAATTAGAATATAATTTTCTTATTTTCTTTCACTTTACACTAAACTTTTGATTGCTAACTAACTTTATGATGATTTCATGAAAGATACTGAAATTTTCTAGTTATGTGTAGCCACTAAAGCAAGCAGTATATAATACCATCTATTTTATTAAACGTCATGATAGTTACTGGTACCAGTTTAGCTGCAGCAACAGTTTTTTCCACGGTAGGTAGGTAACAACCTATTTTTATTTCAATACACGCTAATTTGATGTAACAGATAATAGGTTCATATATACTTACTAAGCCAAGGACACTATCAAAGAGCTCAGTCCCATTATGTAGAACTGGTGGAAGACTACCAGTATCCCCCCCACCACCACCACATACACACATTGGGTAGACTTTCTCTACAGTTTCCTGTTGAGAATTTGTGATCATCCATCCAGTCATCCAGACTGTTTTTAAAGATCGTTAGAGAAGTACTCTGCTTAATAGGTAAGGAGAGCCTATTCCAGAAAGAAGGGATATGTTGAGTTAGGTATCTGCCATGACAGCTGCTACTGTTGATGTACTAGAATAGGTTTATGTCTCTAGAGCAGATGTTTGTTTTATCACCAAATCTGTTCAGGTGAAGAAGTTCAAAGAATGCTGGGTCATTCATAGAATGGAAGGGTAAGCAGAGACTCCCCCCTCAAGAGTCTGCTATGAGACTCTGAGCACAGGTACAGGACTTTCAGTTTATCATAGTAGCAAATGGTACTGAGGGCTGAGATTTTCTTAATGATGAAATATTAAGGTCTTTCAAACTGGTTTAGGTGTTTAGTAAGGTGCATGTCAAAGGGTGCATTGTATTCGACAACAGGTCTGATAAGGGATGAATATAGTGGGACTACAACTCCTTTAGACCTTGAGGAGATACCACAAAGGATAAGCTCTGTAATGCAGAAGGATTTTATAGCCACTACAGAAACGTGGTAGTCAAAGGAGAGCCTGCCATTAACATACGTCCCTAGGTCCCTGATAAATGTGTCAAGTTTAAGTGACATGTTATCTAGATGGCAAGTAGTAGCAGTGCTAGATTTACAACAGCAAACTATGATGCATTTCCTGGTTTGGAGGGTAAGCCCATGCTTAATACACTAAGCATTTGTTTGATCCAGCCCTTGGTCGAGAAAATGAGCATCAGAAACATATTTGATAACTGCCCAAGTTTCCAATCATCAGTAAATGTGGCTAGATATAGTCACATGATATAAGCCTTTAAGTCAGACAGCTATATACCAAAGAAGAGGTGGTCCATGGCAGACCCTGGTAGGGCACCACGAGTAGCATTTTCTGTCAAGAGCAAATGCCCCTGACCTTAACATTATGGGATCTGTTAGAGAGGTGAATACCTATCCAGGATTCTAAATATAGATTGATGATGAGTTGGGAGAGTTTGTCAATAATTCCAGCTTGGTGAAAACTATCAAAAGCCTTAGCATGGTGCATATAGGCAACATGGACTGTATGTCCCTTATACTTGCCCTCACTTATCCTTTTAAAGAAGTTAGCCAGGTTGAGCAGGCATGATCTGCCATTTAAAAATCCAAATAGTTGTGAATTCCAGGGATATAGGGTTATCTATATTATTGTTTATTACTTCCATAGCTTTGCAAATAATACTGGTGAGGTTAACAGGTCTACGAGTCTCAGGGACAGTAAAGGGATCACCTTCAGGCAAAGACGCTGCAGCTATCATTCTCTGCACCTTGAGGACACAACTAGAAAAAAAGACTTAAGCTGAAGAGTTGATGGTGGGATTATGCTAGGTGGGCCCATTCACTTCTCAGCAGACATCAAGAGATGTTGTTAAGACCCCTGGAGGAAGTATTTTTAATTTTGGAAAGTGTCAAATGGACTTAATTGATCTTGTGTGGTGTGTGGGAGGCGAGTGGAGTAGGAAGAGAATTTGTCCATAGTAATATTAGCAGTGTCTTTGGGCTGTGACAAGAAGGTGTAATTTGAGATCGTTTCAGTACAGAATTGTTGGCTACTGCAAAGCCTCCTAATAGACCTGAAGAAGACTTTATGGTCTTCTTTTTAATTAGTTGTAATCCTGTGTTCAGAGCTAGCCTTACATTTCCTGAAGGTAAGTTTGACAGACTTCCTTACCAGTTTTAAATCCCTTTTATAATGATTAAGTGGACAAACTTTAGTGATGTCCAGCAGCATTTTATTTTATGTGTACAGTTAGTGGATGTGCTACCATCGTCGTATGGATTTAGTTTTAAGCATGCTATTCTGCTTATACTAGCTTAGCATGGATGCCTCAATGCATCCAGGAGGGGGTAGAATTAAGACCAGAGGGCAACAGCCTCAGTAACAAGGCTTGCTAGGGGTTAAACCATCTGTGACTGTCAGTAGGAGACGTAAATGATTTTTCTTTTGGGGGATAATCTCTTAATTCAACAGATAAATTAAGGTCCACAAAACAATCAGAGGATCAAAGCATGATGGTTAGACTTGATGAAGGAGGGTATGCAAACGGGGGTAGTTCAATAAGGACAAAGGCCTGTAAGAACAACATCAAGAAGATTAGCATGTCTGAAGCGTAAGGAACAACTTGTTCAATTGTAGAAGTATTTATAAAGTCCAGAAATTCTCTGTGCATGTGTGTTTTTCACGGATTCACTTTATAATTTCGAAAAACTGAAATCCCAAATTTCAGTTTTTCGAAACCATAAAGTTGAACAGCCTAAATCCCAAAAGTACACAATCATGAAACACAAAATCACGAACAGAAACACACCATACACCACACAACACATACATCATCCAACCCAAACCACAACAAACATAATGCACACAAACACAAAAACACAAATAAACCTAGACTACATATAAGCAGGGGGGCAAGCACACCTGCACCCCCATGTGGGGGGCGGTGCCCTCCACACCCCACTTATATATACCATCTCTAAGATTGCACAGACACACAGAAAGGAAACTCACACCCACACATTCTACAGCCCATCGCAAACACACAAACATCACACATATACAAACACCAACACATCCAACACTTACACACCCATACTTTCACCTGCCTACCCTAACCCACATGTACAACTAACAAACACATTCACAAACACTCAAACTCCCACACAAAACTCTACAAAAATGCTTACTTACCTTAAATCACACCTAAATCCATACACAACATGAAATACCATCCAGTCACAACACTGCAAGCAACGCACCATAAAGCCATGATCGCAAATTCAAGATATTCGGATTCACGATTATGCACTTTCGCGATTTTCAACGTTCGACTTTATAAGTTCGAAAAACTGAAATTCGAGATTTCTGTTTTTCAGAATTATAAAGTGTACCCGTTTTTCACAGTATATGTCTACTAGTTTATGTATGGATAGTTGAAGTATCCTGCAAGAAAGGTATTTGTCTTGATTGTTAGCTTTGTAAGCTGATAAGGTATTAACTTGCTCTGAAGGAGTCATAGATTGGGATCTATAATTAATTTTATTTGGCATAACTAGGACTTGAACTATGTCCTGATTTGTATCCTACAAAATCTAGGGAGAGACGATTGGCTTATAAATAAATACACATAATTCCCCACAGTTGCCATTGGATCTGAGTAAAAGATAAACTTTGTACCTTGGAATGCAGGGAGTGCTGTCACTACAATAGAAACAGGTTTCAGTAGTCATACAATTGCTGATGTCTTTGATGTTGTGAGGCCTCCTGTTTAGATATTTTGGTTGTTTTTTAGTAGGCTTAATCTTCTGAATTTCAGAATTATGTATAATATTCTGTAATAAAAAGCATTTTGAAAATTCCTTCTAGGAAACAATTGACATTACCCAAAGAGAGGTTGTGTCACACTGTTTTGTTTGAAAGATGAGTTATTATACGTAGCATGAAAGTACTAGATATTTTTAACACAGACTACAGGTAAACTGAACATCCTAAAACATTATTACTTATTTTTTTATTTGTTTGTTTGTTTTACCTTGACTGCATGTTTATTATTTTAGGATAGGACTATTTTATTTTTGAAGCTGAACTCTGAAAATTCTTACATACTGTAATACGTCATTCTAAATTTAACATAGACAGAGAACTCCAGTGAAAATGAGAACCATGTAAAGAAATTAATAGCAACTAAGCTATTAGAAAGAACAATTCAGAGAAGAGGGCTGTTAAATGGTGCACGTTGTTACTTTCAAAAAGCAACATGCAATGAATTATCTTCACATAGTTTGTTACATACCTTCACATTTCTGTGATACATCATTTTTCCGGTAACCAGCAGGACACTTGCATTCAAATGACCCATCTGTGTTAATGCAGTTTCCCCCTTGGCAAAGTCCTGGAATGGCTTGGCATTCATCAATATCTACAAAATAAGGTATTCATAGTGATTAATAATTAACCAGCTGACTGAGCAGAGTTACTCACTACTTCTCAACAGAGCAAGTACACTGCAATACATACATACATACAATGAAAACCAGCAATAAAATGTATTCTAAAAAATACATGTCTATGCATGGATATCTTTTTAATGAAAATTTTTGGGTATTTTATTAACTCACTTAATAAACCATATTAACAGTGCTGGTATCTAAAGACTTTATTTTATCTTGGCATCTAAACCCTTACTTTTATCCATATAAGAGATTCTAATGTTTCATGCAAGATTTCCCTTTCAAAAGTTTGAGACAGCCCTGTCAAGTATCATTTTGTATAAAATATTAGTTTAAACTGCACAAAAATTAATTCATCAGTCTCATATGTGAAACTGCTATTAGAAACTTTATTTGAGCTGGCAGCTTGTCCAGCAGAAAATTACCTTGGACCACCAACATTCATTTTGGCATCTGGTCACATATCATATAACTTTTCTGGCCTTCACAAAGCTGTGCTAAGTCATAAGCAGTACTTCACATCTTGTTTATTTATAGAGAAATAATTTAACTTGGACCATGCTCGAAATGTAACATCCCACTGCCACAATAGTCCCAGAGAGACAACAGTAGTAAGCAGTTTACATCTGTTAAAAATAGTTACATGCAGCATAAAACGTAGACAAGAAAAACATCTTTAAGGGAAATGACTTTGAACATTGATTGAAGCAGACTAATTAAATATAATTTCTGTAGCAAAATAGAATAAAAGCTCAGGGATAGAGGTTTGAAGCCAATATGCATGCTGGGGGTTCTGGGACAACTGGAAAAACTGAAATTAGACATATTAGTCATACTCATTGGCTAGATATGGCATTGGTTATCAGACTCTGGGTTTATGAAATGTGAATGCCTTTTATCCAAATTGATGTTTCTTACTGACACTTGAAGAAAAAAAAAATTGCTGACACCACAAGTGGTGTATCAGATATTCTATTACAGCTTGATAGAAGCTAAGTATTACTCAGGGTAACTCTTTCTGCAATAGCAGCATGCCATGTGCTGTCTGCATTATCCTCAACTCTTGACAGGCATGTCTAATAAAGCTGCATCTGCAGCCCATAGTGATGGACAGGCTAGCCACAGAAAATTTGCAACTTTCATTGTTTCAGTACAGCAGCATTATTCTGTAGAAAAATAGGTAAGTGTTGGCCCTGCAGTTGATGAGATAAGTACTTTCTCTATGCAAAAGTGAGTGAATTTATTCAACTACCTCATTTATTTTAGGTATAACTGCCTGCTGAATTATTCAAAATCAATGCCACCAGTGAGAATTCACTCCACATGTCCCAGTATAACATATCAATGGGACAATAGTGGTTTCATTCAATGAACACATTATAGTAGTACAAAAACAGCATCCGGAGACCTCCTTAGCCTGTGTCTTTGCTTGAAAGTAATTTCTTGGACCAGCATGCTTACAAAAGTGGATTATGCCATTCAATGTTCTTCAAAAAGTCTTAAAAATCAAAGAGCTTTGGACTATGGGGAGAGTCTTCAGAAACTCTCAGCAGTGCAAGGTGTGAAGGAGTTACTTTATGAATTTTGTTGATACAGTTGCTCACTAATCTTTGAACTAAATAGTACCTTTGTGTATGTTGGGTCTATATTATAATCTTGAAGTCTGACAATATCGAATATGAAATTGTCGACAAGAGAACAGCGAAAGCATACTACATCGAATGTTTAAATGGAAAATCTCTGTAGGGGGAGATTTCCGTTTACTTCAATGTAGTACGTTCTTGGAATTGATATATTTAAGTAGGGAGGGTGTGGGGGGTGCAGGGGGGGGCTATCTATCTATCTATATATATATATATATATATATATATATATATATATATATATATATATATGTATATATATATATGTATATATTTGTCAGCAGCAAGACTACTCCTGTCATACTATTTGGCACAGCTGAAAAGACTAAAATGACCCCATCCCTGTCATCAGTGATCTCTGTCATAACCCTTTGACTACAAGCACCTCACAAAGATGCTCAGGGACAGTGTTATATCCTTCTCATTCATTTATGCTTGACATAGAGGCCCAGGTTAATAAAATGCTAGGGCAACCAAAAGTAGCTTATGTAATATATAACTTCCTTACAGCTAAGGCCAGATGCTCCATAGCAATTAGCTAATTTGTTCCTAGGACTGAATATGAACTTTCCCCTCATTGCAGCAAACTCAACAGCTAACTCTACACTGTTGTAAACCACCAAACACAAAATACTAATTTTACTAACTTAGCCAAATGTATTTAACATTTGTGAAATGAGTAGATGAACACCATTTGAGTACAATAAACAAAGATATATGGCTTACTGTTTCAGCTAGAACTGATCTGTAATTTAACAACTTTACTTATAAACTCATTAACTCTGCATTCTGTCCTCCACTAAAGAAAAGGCTGTCTAACAGAGATTGCAGCTATATTCACAGAAGTATGGAGAGCATTGTGTTTGACAGACATCATTTCAAATTAGTCACTATGGCAAAAACCTTCTCTAAAATGGCTTGCACCAGCTGGGACAAATTCCTAGAAGAAATTTGACAGGTGAATGAAAATGCTACCTTCAAACAGCATCTGAAAGCTTATCGGATAAAACAATATGTCTGTAAGTGTTTTAGAGATATGGGCTATCAGTAGCCTTTAGGGCAGTTACAATTAAACATTGCAGCTGACATTTGGTATTGATCAGATACCTATACAGCTGTTACTTATGCAATGAGATGCATCGTTGTCTAATTGAAAATAAAAATAATTTGTAGTATTACTACACCATCTGAATAATGAACTGTACCTAACTGAATATTCAGTAGTGTGCACTATATACAAATAAGTGACTGCAATATTGCAGCTACAGTTCCCTTACTACCAGTTATAATGAGCGTCACCATATAAATGTTCCTTTCAACTTTTGTATATTTTCATTGTCTTACCTCTTTGCATGGGTAATTCTTGAAAACAGTCCTTGGGCCAGTTCACCTACTCATTTGAAAATGTTAAATAAATAAACATATTATAATTCAGTAATATCATTCAATAATGTTTAGGAGAGACATGAATAAACATACTATAATTCAATAGTATCATTCAATAATGTTTAAGGAGAGACATGAGGGAACTTTTTATGGTGATAGGGAAATATAAACTGTTGGTAAAGCAGGATCAGTAACATGGATACCTATAGAAATTGTAATGCTCATGATTGCAATCCCCTTCATTATTTATTTTACATTTGTTAACCGGGAATGTCCAACTTGGAATGTATCCAATTTTCAGCGGAGGCCTGGGGAGAAACATTCTAGATGCATGTCTTTTTATTATGAAAGTAGGTATTTTGAAACACTGTTTTTAGGGAATTTCTATGGGGGGGGGGGGTATTTCACCCATACCACCTACTCACTTACTTCTATAAAAAACTGCCTTCATGATTATAGTCCATCCATCCTTACCTTGGAGGAAAGGAGAAAATTGGTATTTGAAAATTACAAACCAAATTCATTTAGTTTACTCCCTTAGAATTACTGTCTATTTTCCAGTTAGTTTATAGACTTATTGTGTAAAGTGCTCTTGAACAGATGGGTCTCTTGTTACAGAAGTAAAATATATTGCTATGTTCCAGAACACATCTTACTCAGGTGACACAGGCTAGAGCCAAAGTGCATTTCTTTGGAGAGGAAATATACCCGATGTTCATATAAAACATGCTGTAAACCTAAGTCTTAATTTTCACCCAAATTAAGATTTTTTTTATCTGAATGATAATTGCAAGATATTGGAAAGAATTAATGATCCAAAATGAAGTTATTTAAAAATAAGGTGCTGGTGCAAGTTTTGGTACAAACAACATAGCTGTGGATTTAATAGTGTCAGTCCTAAGATACAATTATTTCACCACTTAGAAAACACATTTAAAAAATTCAGAAAATGTTTAGATTCTTCTAAGCATGGAATAGTAGCTCACAGCATAGAGTAATCTGCAAACTTACTTAACTACTTAACCAGTAACTGGACACTGTCAGTCCAGAGGAAAACAAGTTGAACAAAAAGTGAGACCCAAAGTGCACCATGAGGCACTCCACTAAGACATTCTAAAATGAAGTATAAATCTTAATAAGTGCTTATAGAGATCCTTAATGTGAGATGTGGAACCAGATTATTTATCCACTTAATTGCATAAGGAATAATTAGTATTTCAATCTAGTTAAAAGCTTACTGAAGGAAGCAATTAAAAAGCTTTAGCCAAGTCCACATGAATCACTCTTACAGGAAGTTCAGAATCAGCAGCCTCACTAAGATGATTGCTATGTTTACTAAGAATACTTGTGTCTTATTTAACTGATACACAACTCTTTAACCCCAAGGTCACAAAACACAAAAAAAAAATATTCCTTATTTGCAGGTGGTACCAAGCACCTCTGCCTCTCACATCATGGGCACAGTGCCACGTACCATCTCCTAAAATGCCCCGAGAGTTAAGCAACAGTAGGTTCCCCTCAATAATGCATTCATAAAAAATACCTCATGCTGCTTAAGAAAGAGCAAGACTAAACAAAATACTACAGATAGTCTTCTAGATTATAAAGGCTATACGTTGTCTGGTTCGATTATCAGCTATAGCGTCTTCTGCGTGGAGACATGCGTGAATGGGCGTACCTTCGTTGAAGGTTGTGCATCAGGGCTGGCAACTCGGCACGTAGAAATCTACTGCCAATCATTAGCGGACCGGAGTTCCGCTGTGGCACCCCCTAACCGGGAAAAGCCGAAAGACACAACAACACTAGACAACAGCCTTTCAAAATATTTGCCTACTAATTAGACCAACAGCCTATGGCAAATGTGTTATCTTTCTCTGCTCTTATGTAGCAAGACAGCTGCAACCTGTATCCAACATAGATGCACTAAAATGTTTGTGTAGAACTGGATAAAATGAGCCCTTAAGGAAATAAATCAATTTACCTGGAAAAACTAGCCAGACTCATAACACATAGTAAATCTCAGATTCAGTATAAACAAGATGGCCAGTATTGGTACCATTAATATTACTAAGCTAATTGCAACCCAGACCTATTTTGGCATGAAATTCAATTTGTTCCTAAAACATCTGTCATTAACTATAAACAGAGGCTACTGTATGATGGCTGATTAATAGTACTCGCCCCTTTTATTTTCCTGGATAATATTAAAAAAAAAACAAAAACAAAAAAAAAACATTTGTTAGAAGCCAAGACACTATAATAATTACAGCTGACTGCAGAGTCAGATCTAGCACTAGTTCACCTAAGCAGTACACTACAGCCTGTGGGGGGGGGGGGGGGGCGCACTGGCTGCCCCAACATTTAATTCTAATTAATTAAGCAATTTAAACAAAAAACTATTATGTCTTCTTTAAGAATGCACTCATGTCTCTTGTCTGTACATCTTTAGTAGAATACATACACAAGATGGACACAATCGTGTTCAAGGTCTGTGTGTGCATCAGGATTTCAATTCTCAAATGCGAGTTTTCTGCCTGGAACTATCTCTGCATTCGAAACTTTTGAACTAACTTAAGCCAAGACACAAACGGAGCATTCAGTAGGTACTTGTGCTGTTGCTGCTTTACTCTACTCCTTTATAATTTTGTGTGTGTGTGTGTGTGTGTGTGTGTGTGTGTGTGTGTGTGTGTGCGTGTGTGCGTGCGCGTGCTTGTGAGTGTGTGTGTGTGAAATACCCAAGTTAGGGATGGCAGGTTAGTCAATTAGCTTACTCAGGCTCAAACCATGTACCTTGGCTACAGGTGAATAGTACCTTACTCCTTTACACCAACTATCTGACTGCATAATCATTAGAGTTGATTGAAATGTTCTGAGATGGGTAATTTTTCCTTTTATTGGTTCATACGTTTTGTTTCACTGCTTAATGGTAAAATATCTTCAGAACTACAGGGGTAGCTTCATTTTCAAGGAATGTGAGCTTCAAGTGAAGAAAAGTTTAGTGTTGGTCATCCTTCAAGGTAAGAGAAGTTTAGCATTACACATGCTCTGTTTGTTTTCAATATGCAACTATTTTCTTTAGCAAATGTCTGTCAGTGTTTGTGCTATAGAATTTGAAAGCAGAGTTAGTAGTACAACAGGCAGTATGTTTACCTTTGGTGAAGACGGCTGTGGGTTCTACTTCCCCATCATATAGATGTATTGCTGATGCTGCAGTGCTCTTTAATAAGGGAGGAGGTGTTGCACTCCTGAGTGTGTTGCTTTTTGGATACAATGTTAAACCAAGACCTCAACTCTCTGTGTTAATCGTAGGTCATGTGAGATCTTTTACATCTATCTGCACTAACACAAAGAGTAGGGGGAAGTTCCCCAATGCCCTGGCCAAATTTCCTTTAGTGGTAGAAATACCACCAAGGATCTCCCCTAAAAAGACGATACTAGTTTAATGGGACTAACCCAATTAACAAAGAATATTTGAATTAAAACTTTTAAATTAAATCCATGTCTCTGCCTTCATTTAAAGTAAAGAAGAAATAGAATGCATGCTGACAGTTTTGAGAAGTATTTATGGTAAATGAGGGGAGAAAGACGAGTAATGAGACACCAGAATAGCTGCGAGGAGGGGGGTCCATTCCACTGCCTAAGGCCCCATTTGACCATGATCTGGCTCTAGCTGGCTGAATGGATTTTTTCTTTCTGGAGTTTAGTGAGGTAGGGGTACTTACTTGTATTAATGTGTGCCTTCACAACTACTGTGCTATGTAAGTAAAGTCTGACATCACACCTATAGTACTATTTTTGAACACAGTGTCTCTGTCACCCACTCATACATATAGCAATTACCAGCATTTCCCAAACCACTTGGAAGTATGTTTCTTAGTTGAGATGCACAGCTGCCATCATAAAATACCATTATGTTGTTTCTTTAACTGTATGAATCAAAAAAGTATAGTTGCAATTAGAAAAAAAAAAGAAACTAATTTTTTAATACCTTGCATTAAAGCTATCTGGTTAATCTCCTGGTAGTCAACTGAATACTCATTACGTGCAGCAGAACCAGTTATAGTAGTCCAATAAAGTATGGCAGCTACTATCAGCACAAATACTACTTGCAGAATTCATTTTATTTAGCTTTTTTAAACATTTTTCTAGAGCTCACATTCTTTGTACTTATCCATGGCATTATGTACACTGTATCTGTCCATTTCATTTGGAGCTGCACAGGCATCTGATTTCACCTGAGAGCTGACCAATCAGATTGCAAGGCATCCATTTAGCTCCAGATGGAACCAGATGGAATTTCTCCTCCCTTGCTCCCTGTCAATATAAAAGGGTTCATTGCAGAAGCATTGTTACTCTTGGTGGAGCAATCCTGTTGCTTCAGTTTCCTTTTTTTATTTTTGGTTGTTTTTACGCAGTAGTCTGGCAGTGCTGTATATACAGAGGATTACTATGGAATGATGTATGCACACACACACACACTCACACACACACACACACACACACACACACACACACACACACACACACACACACACACACACACACACACACAGATGGACTCTGAGGTAGTGTCAATGCAAACTATGAAAGACAGTATGAGCTAATAACTAATCCTGCTGTGCTTTAGTCCTTATTCTGACTTTATAGAATTAATATGATTTGTGAAAAGCAAGTACAACTATCTTGGCTCTTTTTTCTGTTAATCCAGCTTGAAATACATTATTTTTATTACAATGAAATGTCTATGATATATGCAGTTTAACAAAGTTACTTTAAATGTTGGCTGGTGGGCTGCCACAAATGAAAATGACTTACTGTTTTATTATTTGTTTGTGCAGCTGTATGAAGTAAGCTTGAATAGTTCACTGTGGTTATTGTGTGTATGTATGAATCAAACATGAATAAATTTATGAGCCACGACTATTATGCACTTATGAAGTATTTTGGAAGAGCTTACTTTGGCTACTGCGTTTGTGTGAAGAAAACTTAAAATACAGTACTGAGGCAATTGCTTTTTTTTTACCACAGTTAGACATATACAATGCACAGAATGAACAGATTGGCTACAGTTGATGGGTACAGGAGCTATCTGCTGAACTCATACCTCAGGGGTGTCCACATAAGGTCAAGTACATTGTTTAGGAGCAATTACTAGGGATATGTTATTGCAGTAATTATTTTTCACTTACCTCACAATCAAGCATCAGGTTTGTGTTACGGTGACTACCTTTTGGGGCAGGGTTAAGGAGGCATCCAATGTGTATGCATTTGACATATGTACAACAGAAGCAACTCAAAATATATGATTATTGACATGTGTTATACATAATTTGCTGATATTTTATTAATGTTCTGAGGTTAATGTTATTCTAATATTGATATTGTATTACTTTTCAATTGCATATTATTACTTACTAATGCATTTGACATATGTACAACAGAAGCAACTCAAAATATATGATTATTGACGTATTATACACAATTTGCTGATATTTTATTAATGTTCTGAGGTTAATGTTATTCTAATATTGATATTGTATTACTTTTCAATTGCATATTATTACTTACTATGCTTACTAATTGTGAAGTACTTTTTCGCCCAGGCTGTGCCTGCAAATGGTCTCACATGATTACTGTACTACCTTCATTAACAAATATAAATCAATAAATACATTTTCTTTTCGGTGTAACTCCAAAGCGATACAAAAGGAGTGACTATTTTTTTTGTGTGATGGGGTAAACAGTCAGGCATTATTCACAGAAATAATGTATGTATCTTCCTAAACATTTATTTCCTCAGTTCATTGGGAACTACTGGTTGCATCATACTTTTTATTTATGCAGAAAATTACAGATGACAATTATAACACACTGAGATTATTGTAGGAAAAGACACTGTATTTTCAGTTGCTGCAAGTTAAGAAGGGCAATCTTAGAAATTTTCTGATCCTAATGTCATATTTATTTGCAGGCTTAATCTGATTTGTTTAAAATAAGTAAATACTTTGGCTCCAAGTTGTGTGAATCAAATCTGAAATACGTTGTTGTTGTCATCATTTCTAAAACACTCTGACTTTTAAGGTGTATGTAGTCAACAAAGTGATTATAACTGTTTGGTATAATGGAAAGCTATCTGTTAAGGAAAGTAATTACCCTTTTGTGACTTGCTCATTTCAGGCCATCATTAATATAGTTTTGTAGGACTACTGTGAATTTTTCTGAAGTAATTTGGAATACTTTACTATAGCTGCTGTGTCTTTGTCTGAAGAAAATTTGAAATACATTATTGTGTTCCTTATTTATGTTTTTTATTCTCAGTTCTGAGGTATACTGAGTCATCTGCAGTCACTGGGTACATGGGCTATCAGGGGATGAAATCAAAACTTACAGATATCCAAAGAATACCAGTATAGCTAGTGTGAAGACATGGTAGAGTCTAGCAGTCTAGCAAAGCATGTTGCAATATATTACTGTAACCATTATGTTGTCACTTTACTCCCAATCAAACATTCATTTATTTACTGGCATTTGATTACTGGGAAAGTCCACTGGGGCAGTTTAAGCCCATTTTCAGTGGAAGCCTGGGGAGAAAAGCTCCAGGTTATAAACAACACTTACATAAAAGTTACATAATACATACAACTAGCATAAAAATTTTTATACAACTTTCAAAAGACTTTCCAAAACTTTAACGGCACAATTAAACATGGTCAATGTGCATACAATAAAACTCATGGCAGAATGGTTAAAATTGTTTTGCAATTATGCACCAGAGTATACATATAACAAGGCACTGCTTCACATAAACAAATGCTCATATGTAAAATATAGGGAAAAAGGCATACGTGGAAGACTTTTATAGATAGAGTAGGAAACAGGAAAAAAGAGGAAAAAGGAGAGATGTGTGGGAGAGAATAGTAAATGGAATGGAGCATAAGTGAAGGAATTTTTTAAATATATAGTACAGTAGGATACAGGAAGAAAAGGAGGAAAAAGGGGGGATGAGGGAGACAATATTAAATGGAATGGAGCAATAAACAAGGGAGAGTGATAGGAAAGAAGGATGAGGAATGAATAAGTAGGAGTGATGTAGAATAAAAGCAGAGAAGATGGACAGTAAAGTGGAAAGGGATAAGTGAGTTATAGAAGTCAAGAGGTGGAATTAAGGAATTATATTCAAAATAACTTATTAGGAAAACAAAGTATTTGAGCAGATGCTAGGGTATAAACCGACTTGAAATTGATTAATACATTAAGTAATAGCAGAGGACGGTATTGATCAATTACATGTCCAGTTGGAAAGGAGATAATTATTATTAGCATAGTTTAAATTCTGGGGGCTTTGTTGTAGGTGGATAGAGGAAGGCAAATTATTCCATTTTCTGGCAATAGTCGAAGAGTATAATAATTGGCCTGTAGGTAATTTAGGTTTATGAACTTGAAGAAGAAGTTGTTGTTTAGATCGCAGAGGCCTAATGGGGTTGTATAGGGTTAATGAGGAACTAAGTGCAGGGTAGTCCTATGGTTTATAAATAAGTGTATGTGTAACTGTGAGCTGAAGAAGAAGTAGATAGTGAAGGAGTTCAGTTCATTGTAATTTTTGTAGGGCAATACAGTGGTGAGTAGAATGGCGACTGTTAGTGGCAAATTTAACTATCTTGTTACAGCATGTTTCTTATTTTGATGACAAGGAAGACTGCAAGTTGAGTTGTAAACAGGTAACTATCCCTTATGCACTCTACCACCTGTAGCATCATCCTTATCATTCTGCCTTCTTTATACCCTCAATGTTATTGTTCCCCACTTCCTCAGTTCCTGCAGGCCCCTGTCTATTTTCATTGCCCTCCCCTTCAAATTCTTCCAAAACATTATTTAATGCTTGACAGGCACTTATATTTGCCTGCATGCCACATACACTAATCTTACTTTGTTCCATGTTGGAAAAAGTCCACAATAACATTTCCTGCTTAGAACAAGGACCAACAAACCAAACAACAACGAGCAAATGCTCACACAGAGATGAGTAGAAGCTACAATCTTTTCATTCGTCTATAAAATATAAGACTTCATCAGAACAATAGTTGTAAAACACACTGAACTTTTAAACCCCCTCAGAATGAAGGCAACCAATCAAAAGAGTTGATCAAATGGTGAAATAATTAAGTAAAACCTTTGGATAAAAAGCTGCTTAGAGCCCTATTTAAAGGAATATCCCTGGGACACCTCAGGTATAAATGATAATATTTCTATTGTCAGTGTCCAGAAAATGCATGCAGCCTACTTAAAAGTACAAGAATCATGACAGTTTTTTTACATATATATTTTACAAATAAGTTGTATATAAAATACATACATATATATATATATATATATATATATATATATATATATATATATATATATTTAATATAGTCTTTTATATTTCATGCATACACATTTTTACATATAATTTATATTTATACATACATAAATATACATATACATACACATTTTTGTATACATTGGAGGTTTTGTATGTAATCTTATATATGTTTTTTCTGAATTTATATCTGGTAAGGGATTTTGTTCTTTTAAATATGGCTCTAAGCAGCTTTTTATCCAAAGGTTTTACTTATTTCACTAATTGATCAACTCCTTTGACTGGTTGCCTTGATTCAGAGGGGGTGTGGCAAAGGGAAATACTGCCAGCCCAGCTATCTGGAATTTGTAAATAATTATATGTAATTAGTGAATATTAATATTATTTATATAGAAGTGTGACAGAAGGAGATACTGGCAGCCTAGATATCTGGAATTTTGGAAGTGGTTATGTGTCATTTGTGAATGCCAACATGCTTCATGTAAGATGCTTGTGCTACAACTGTATTATAACTGTATGTTATGTACTGAGGTAAAATGTAACCACAGTATGCCCTGCTGGCTTAGAACAGAAATGTATATAAACTATTGTAATTGTGTAAATGTATATGTCTTAACAGTAGGAACTAGAATATAGAGAGTTAACTTGCAAAATTTCAAGAAAATAGTTGAAATTAAATTGTTTTACGATTGTGCTATAAAAGTTATCTGTCAGTTTCAGTCAACAGGAGACAGGGTGTCTACACTAGGGGACTCACTGTGTTGCTTTGTAAGTTTTTTATTGTATGTCTCCTAGCAGTTGCAAACATCTGAAAGCTATGTATTTTCAAAGAGAGATGTTAAATGTGGGCAGTTTCTGACAATGGGGGTTTAGCTTGGGAACTAAAGTCATCTGACAAAAAGTGATGTCATCCAAGCTAACCCAGCAGTAATATTTGATATGAATTTAAGAACTCTCTAAGAAAGAGAGAGAGGGCATTTTGTGTTTGTCTTTTACCTGACAACATCTACTCATCACCACTTCTGCCTGCTTGTTGTTCTGTCAGCAAGTTTTTAGGGCATAATAACTCTTTTAGATTCATATAGGAATATAATAAAGTATAGCCTAGATGTTTTCTTTATTTATTTGAGACTGTCCTGCAATGTTGTTTTAAACATTTCCTGCAATTTCTAACTCTGGTGTAACTGATTACTTACTGAGTATTGTCTTATTTTATTATTTATTATTAAATATATTTAAATCTTTTAATTATGGCTGGTCAGTTTAGGGATATTTAAGCTCTTAGGGTACTTGGATATCTATTTGGTGACACTGTACAGACCACTCCTAAATAGCCTTGTTCTTGGTCAAACTACTATTTGGATTAATAGGAACATTACACAGTAGGACTGGGCACCCTTTATTAAGGGCCTTAAAGTAGATGATAAGGAGTGGCTGGTGGCAGTTGGAACTACTTTACTGTCTGAACAGAAGGGTGCATAGCTAGTAAACCTGTGTCAGCCTTTTCCAGGTGTGTGTGTGTATAAATCAAATCTCAAGGAGTGTGTGTGTGTTAGCTACTTGGGCAGGGACACGAAGCACTAGCTGGACAGAGAGGATACTGGAGATCTTGATTTGGCCACTCAGCTGAGATCTCAACCCTATAGCTGTGCCAGTGTGGAGTCTTATTGGGGATCTGGAGAAAGAGGGAGAAACCATCCCCAAACTGACTGTGAGCTTTGTGTGCTTTTAAGGGAAATTGCACTTTACTGTGTGTGTACTTATCATCCTCCTAGTGTGTACATTCCCCACTGTTGTCAGTGGTGAGGATTGAGGCTTCTTGATTACTGGGCCAGTGCAGGGGTATCACAGGGGGGTTTAAAAGTTCAGGGTGTTTTACAACTATTGTTCTGATGAAGTCTTATATTGTATAGATGAAAGTGCTCAATGTGTTATTATTTTTCAATGTTTCTGCTTGGATCAATGAATTGTATCGATTTTAGCTTTTCTTCAGCTCTGTAAATACATTTGCTCACTGTTGTTTGGTATGCTAGAAGAAGCCCCACAGGCATCTTCCTTACAATGTTGTATTTAAGCCATTTCTGGGTATCAGACTGCCGTTTACCTATCATTGGAGGAGGGAGATCCTCTTGTCCCTGACAAACTACACGTCCTTCATTACCACATGTAATGCATTGCAACATGCATTCCTTAATTGTATGTATTTATCCTCACATCTGCTGCATCTTTTGAAAGGAAATTATTTATCAGGTGCTCCTGTTTCCCATAGAAAAAGTATGTCTTAGGTTGGCCTCAGAACATAAAACATCTCTAACATTGTTTACAACACAAGTACAAGGTAGGTGAACAACAGTATTCCTCACAATTTTCAGTGTTACTCCTGCTTCTCAGCCAGTATTTCAAAACTGCTGTCATCATAGTATTTTTATATCAAAAATAGACTAACATTCTTTTTTTAAAATTTTCCACATATTTAATCCCTCCTGAGATAAACTGGAAATAACACAGCTATTACAAACATCATAATCTTGCTTTTTATCAAAGAGGCTCAGGAATTTAAATGCCAATTTATGTATTTCAAAATACATTCAGGAAAATATTAATTTCCCTGTTGAACAATAGCATGCAGATCCATAGAAACAAAGCCTAAAGGCTTAACAATGCAACCCCCTAGTCTATAGCTGTTCATGTTTTACCATTTCTTATTCTGATACAAGTCACTGATTTAGTCTGCTGTAAAAAAATCTGCTGTGTCTTTATTATCACCATCTTCTTGTGTGTTTATTTTTGTTTTTTGTTTTTTTATTGTGTGTGTCTCTGGCTCACTCTGCCTCTCTGTTGTATACCCAGTGAACTCCTGACCTTCCATATTACATGCATCTTCATCATTCAAGATGAATGCATGTCTGGAAGATGTAGTTTTTGATGTTACACCATTACTTTTTTCTGAACACTATTTTTCCATCAAATCACTCCATTTTAAGGCAAACGTATCTAATGGCTCCTATGATATCATCAACAATAAAGCAGCGACTTGAAGTCCTATGGATTTCAATGTAACAATCTCAACTCCATCATTATTTTTTTTTATCTGAAATTACTTCTTCCACACTGTATGTAGATACAGCCCTCATTGTACCTGTCCTCTCTGCCATCTTGGAATCTCCCATCAAAAAAGTAGGGTAGGTTTTCCAGTCCTCTGCCTCATTTCCCATATTCAATATAAATACCACCTTGAGCTTTCCCTGAAAAGAAGCACTAGCTTAGTGCAACTATCCCAGACAGCAAAAGTTAAATAAAATAAAATAAAATAAAATAAATAAGCATTTCGGGACCAGTTACCAACCTTTTCAGGACCCTGAAGATATAAAGCATCAAACCCTTTATGGAATGAACAGACAGGTTGCCTCAATCCTTTTCTGAAAAATTACACAATTCTTATTAAACATTAGAAATCATCCTATTACTAGTCAACCCAGATCTAAACTTAACAAATACTACATATGAAACATAAATTAAACTCAGATAAACAGAACAAAATTAGGACTTCATCAAAGTTTTATGTCAAAGTCACTCAAACTTATAGCCATCCACCTTCATAACAACCAGCCTGTAACGTAATACATGTCCTATTTTAACCAGTTCTATATGAAATAATGATCACACAGCTAAAAAAGTTATTGGGTGACTGTCCACTATCAAATGGATATTTTCTTTAATGGGACACTTTACAGAAACAGAGAAAGGCTAAGGAGAGAAAATTGCCAGATATTTTAAAACACAACTATCAGTGGTGTTGGGAGTTATGGGAAACTGGAAAGAAGTTAAGAGCAATGGATAAGAAAGGGGAAATAAAGCATCTTTCTTGGATTCCAGACATAGAAGAATTTTCCTAAAATTAGAATAAAACACATGCGAGTGCATTACCTAACATTAGAAAGGAAACATTCTAATGTTTTACAAAATTAGTCCAACTGCTATTAGGTATGCCAGTAGAGCCAGTATCTTCCATAGACAGCTGGTTTTACCTTACTGATAAATGATAAATTAAATGCACTGTTTCTGCTGTATCTTGTAATAGGTTGTCCTGTCTTTAGTTGAGCAGCTGTTCCCTGCAACTATACTCCCTGTGATCACCTCAGGACATGCTGCATTTTATTTTTTTCTCTCTCTAAAACTAAGCAGGTCTATGTAAACATAGCAAATGGCAACAGCGTAACCCAGGGGTGGCTTGTGCTATTGGACTGAAGGACTGCAGACTTCCCAGCTGTAAAAACAAATAAATAAAATAAATAAATAAAATCAAAACAATAAATAAATAAAATAAAATAAAAAAAAAAAACTAAAAAAAAAACAGCGAACTCCCAGAACATCGTGTATGCGCACACACGTTTCCCAATATCCAGACTGCTGGTGAACCAGTCCAGAGCATGCGCACAGACTCCAGAATGCCTCACCAGCAGTCTGGATTCAGAAGACAGCAAGTACCTCCAAATATCCCGGAAGTCTATGTTGTAACTGCATAGACTGGAAGGGGATCGGACTGCAACATCCGCGGGCTGGTACTCTCGCCGCGCAAAGGACTCTACTCTCTCTCACGGGATTTACTGCTGTAGGGACCATTGGATTATGTATTCACGCGGGTATTCATTGCTGATGAACCATTGTACTTTTGCGGGATTTACTGCTGCAGGGACTGCTTGGACTTTGATTCAGGGACCGTTTTGGCTGGCTTCGTTGCTGCAGGGACTGGCTTGGACTTTGATTATTTATGTCAGTTACAAGGCAAGGTAGGTGTGTGTGTGTTTGTGTATGTGCGCATGCACCCCTTGCTAAAACTTTGCTTTAGATTAGGGCATGCGTTTAAGGGTGTGTAATGCCATCGTCTCTAATTTACCTAACAGAGTAACGTTAAATGATTTTCAGTTGGGGGGGTGGTGTCATTTATTTTCTTTTACCTCTGACTTGTCTTTTTGTAGCCATGCTACTTCAAGATCATTTTGATTGTGAATCCTGCTCAGTCTCTCTTCCAGGGATTGCAGTTAATTGAGTTGGAAATTCAGTGGGGATCACCTATAGGGACGTTCTTAAAAAACACACAACACAAGTAAACGTCACTTTCTGGCCACAGTGATCTTGATTGAATACTAAACATGCTAACTGCGGAGCATTTGCATGATATGAAAGGAAGAGGAGTTTTGCTTGCTTACATGTGTTGTGTTCTGCAGGGATGAAACTTAAGGGTATTCAGCATGCCTGTCTTAGAAGGCTGTGTAACTACACTATTATGTGTAAACCAGATCATCACTGGAAAATGCTTTGTTCTGAGCTTCCAACAGAAGACATATAAAGTTATTGGCAGGAATTAAACTGAACCAATCAACAATGCTGAAAACCTGGCACATTGTAAAAAGCTTTTTTGGTTGAACAAAATGAGGGTGTGAACATTGCATATGTAGTTTTGAAATCTGTAAGTGGGATCACTGATCTTTATCTAGTAAAGAACATATTTGTAAGTATTCTTATAATTGCCCCAATGTAACACTTTTCAGAATGATTCTTCAGGCCCATGTGACACATTGAGAAGATCTGAGTTTGGCAAATAAATTCAAGATCAGTACTTTATTCTCATATGACTTTAGTCTCATCTAGGGGTGCTGCTTCCTGGGTTCACATTTTAGGATTATTGTAAGTATTTTACAGATTACGTACAAGGCTTGGGGTCTTAATTTGCATTGCTGTATGGAATTTTTACACTTTTTGAAATCTGTTTTGTAGCTCTAGGGTTCATTTGACATAGAATTGATCAATTTGCATGTCATATTCATAAAGGAATTGGACTCAAGCGTTTCTGAAGAGCAGACTAGCATTTTAAAAGTTAAGCACTTAAAGTGTAGTGGTTCATGGCAATGCACCTAATATAACTCGGTGTAAATGTTTGTCCTACAGCAGCAGATGGCATTTCTCAAGACTATTCCCTGCTTATATACAGTGGAGAGGGGTGCTGTACATGCTACAGAATGTGTTGTGCAACCTTGCAGATTGAAATTGGGAGTACTCTTAATATGCTTCCTTTTTAAAAGTATCCTTTTGTTCTCACTTGCTCTTCTGGATCCTTGGAAGGTGCATTGTAGATGTAAGAGGGTTGGCCATTAGGTAAAGTTTGTATGGAGAGCTGAGGTGTTTGTCATGCCAGTCCTTGTTTCTTGTAGCTGAGTTCAAATTTTTGGATGCATTAGATTTGAGTGCCAGTAACCTTGATCTGTTTAGAAACCAGTGTTCCATACTTTTAATTTATTATCTCTCAAGTCTTATGTGGAGTGAGCAAGAGTTCCATTTCTTGTGAGTCACAGCATGTTCTATGGATCTTATTTGTATCCTTCTCAAGGGTGTGGGGGTTGAGAAATCACTAAGCTTTGCTTGCTTTCAGCACATAACACATGCCTCATTGAATATCCTAGGCCTAATGGCTGTACCTATTGTAATGCCTCATGTAAGATTTTATACACATTAACAAGAGGTGTGTGTGTGACACTATGGTGGTGGTGCTGCGGTAGCATTGTCGCCTCACAGTAAGACGCTGTCGGGTTAGATTCTCAGCTAGAGCGTCTTCTGCGTGGAGACATGCGTGAATGGGCATACCTTCGTTGAAGGTTGTGCGTCAGGGCTGGCAAATCGGCACGTAAAAATCTACTGCCAATCATTAGCAGACCGGAGTTCCGCTGTGGCGACCCCTAACCGGGAAAAGCCGAAAGACACAACAACAAGAGGTGTGTGTGTAAGGGTCTGAAATCTTCGTCAGTAAATTGAAGAATCCCCAAAGGTTGAAAGTTGTATTTTATTGGGTTGCTGAACATTGGTTTAGTCTTGATTTTTCAAGGGTCTTTCAACATGAAAACCTGCCTTTGTACAGGAGTCTGTATTGAGCAGATAGTCATCTTCCCATTGGTGGGGAGGCATTGTAGTGGGTGGGTAAATAGTCTTTCACATTAGTGTCCTGGAGCTTGAGTAGTTCACATTTCTTTTTAGCACATTGCTGGCGATTTGGCACTAGAAATGGGGAGGACACTTTCTTTAGATTAAATGTGAAGACATGAGAATCACTGAGTGGACTATTCCATCATATGGCTGTGCGAGTGTGTGTGTGTATGTATGCCCCAGTTGCAGTGGCTAGATATTGAACATGTAACCTGGTGGTTGTTAGAGATCAGGCTTGAACCCTGTACCTTGAGTGCAGGTAACAAGAGCCTGAATTCCCTACCCACCACCATTTATGAAATTTTGCAGATTTTTGCCTCATATTTTGTTCTGTTCTGTTCCTCATAACATCTATGGTTTCTGAATACTTAAATTCTGAGATATTTGATGGTGCAGTGGTATCATTGTTGCCTCACAGCTACAGGTTCTCAGGTTTGACTCGTGGCTGGGGTGCCTTCTGTGTGGAGTCTGCATGTATTCTCTGTGTTTGTGTGGGTTTGTTCTCATGTTACAGAGACATGTGTCTGCATTATTTCTTCCTGGGCCTCTGCTGAAAATTGTTTTTTGTTCCGTTAGACTTTCCTGGTTAACAAATGCTAAATAAATAAAATTGACAGGCATTTGAATTTCAGACTTCATATTCTTCAGAAAGTACATAGTAACACAAAACCTTTTATTCTAGCAATTTTCTAAGTTTATAAGATGAATATTTGAAATTTGTTCCTATTTTTGGGACTGTATTCACCCATTATTGGCTTCATCCAGGTTTTTTGTGCTGAGGTTGACAGCTATGGCAAGTACTGAATTCACTGAATATGTTTGAGGGCTGTATTCCCCCCATCACTGAGTTTGTTTGTCCAGGTGTTTTGTGCTAAGAGGTTGACAGCTATGGTGAGAACCAAATTCACTAAATAATAGCTATTTAAGTTTCAGTCTTCCTGTCTTTTACAAAGCAGCTGATTTGGCATAGTGGTATGCTGCTCTGACTTTTTGCACAGGGACCTGGGTTCAAGACTGGGGAGTAAAATGTATGGTGGGAACACAGCATTTTATTTTAGCAACTTTCCAAGATTATACAAGCAATGTTTAATGTGTCCCTGTTTTTGAACTTTTGTGCCCCCAATAAATTGTGGCTTTTTCCAGATTTCTTGTGCTGCAAAATTGAGATACAGATGAGTATTAAGTAGATTTTAGAAGGAGCTGAGAGCTGCAGGGGAAGAGAAGTTTAGTGCTGCTTATGTTGAGTCAACTTGAATTGTTAATAGCACAACAGGTTGTGTACTTGCTTTTGATGCAGAAGGCTGTGGGTTCTACTCCCACAAGGGGTGGATGCTGCCGTACTGAGAATGCCCTCTTTGGCAAAGATACTAACTATGAACCTGTTATCAGTTTTCCATCCATTTCCTATTACAATATTACTAGCTTATCATTTTTTAATGTAATATAGGCAATTTATTCCGCAGGGGCAACAACAGACACTTTATTTGTAGATGAAACAATGAAATATTGCTAGCCGCACCCTCTTCATTAGTTACAGATCTCTTTAATGTGGAATTATTTAGATGGCTTACTTCTGCAGAGATTGTGCATATTTACTGATACTAGTGGATTGTATAAGTTTGAGTAGACTTTTTTATGATGGAAATGTTCTCAATTGGGCAGTTTTGTCATTATAGGTGCATGCATTTTGTTTCATTGTTTACTGGAAAAATGTTCAAAACAATAAATTTAAAATGCCTTCTAACAACTGTACTGTATAATACAAGAAATATAATTTAATACAGTTAGGAAGGTGTATCACACAACACATGTATGTTTTGTGTGCAAGGGGCCTATCATTTGAAAACAGCCCAGAGTTAATCTTTATACTACCCAAATGTATTTTCTTTGAATGTGGATTTCACTGCTGTTTCAATGAATGTGAGTTTCAAGGGCAGAGTTTTAATGTCAAGTCTATTTTCATTGTGAGACTGCATTGCTTTGTTTAGCAGATGTTTTAGTGTTTGTGCTGTAAAATACAAAATAAAACTTTCAAGTGAAATCCAAATCATTGTAGAAATAAAGCATTATGCACATTGCAGTGTTTATGGTAAATGGGGCGAAATAGCCAAGTAATGGGACATTTGAATGGCTGCAGGGGATGGCTCCATTCGACCATGATTTTATGAGGGGGAAGGATGGCAAACTCAGACAGCCCTGGCTCAGTTGAACTATACCTCTCATCTGTCCAGATTTTCACAGAATGAATAGATTGTTGCTTCTTCTTTTTGGTTTGTTCCTCATAAAATGTGTGGTTTTCTAGCAAATCATTTAGGAATTAAGTCACTAAATAATGACAGACATTGAGTTTCAGACTTCATAACCTTCAAAAAAATGCATGCTAAAGCAAGACCTGTTCTATCAACTAAGTTTTTACAAGAGCAATTTTAGTACTGTTTGTATGTTCCCCCAATATATTTGGCCTTGTCCAGATTTCCTGCATTAACAGGTTGAAAGGTACTTGCAGATTGCTTTATAGAATTGGGCATATCCAAACCTCTCAACTGTCCCTGATTTTGGCTCAAAATGTTGCTCCCCCTCTGATCCCTCTGCAAAATGTCAATTTTGGAAGAAAACATGAAGGGTTTACAATTAATAAATAACTGTAATAATCAGAGTTATATATTAATTTTATTTCAGAAATGCATGTAGATTAATTTATTTTGTCAGCTGCTCAAGCTAACAGTACTAATATTAAAAAAGTGTCCCTTTGACAGATTCCCAGCTGTATTGTGTGGCTATTTTATATTTTTGCATCACATTTTTGCTCCATTTTCATAAAATTGTGGTTTTCTGGCAAATTAGTGGCAAATCATTAAAGACTGAAGTTAGAAAATGACAGACATTTGAGTTTCAGATTTCATACCCTTTAGAAAATTCATACTAATGCAAGTCCAACTATTCTATTAGAAAATTTATAAGAGCAATCTTTAAATATTGTCCTTATTTTTGGGCCTTTGTCCTGCTTCTGTGTATGGCTTTGTCCAGATTTCTTGCTCTGAGGTTGAGAGGTATGACAAATGTGTCAGGGCCATCGCAGTCAGACAGAGACATTTCAAGTTGTGACATACTTGTTGCACCCCACTCCCCCATGTAGTGACTCTGATTGTGTCCAAGCAAGGCAAGGAGCAGTTATGCTGTTTAAGTGTGCAGAGCACCCCACCCATCCAAGGTAGACACAAGTACTACAGCGGCTTTTCATCTGTCCTTGCTTGATTTTGCAGAATGTTCTGGTTTTCTGTCATATTTTTATTGTTGATTATGCTTCTTATTATTCAGACAGTGCCCGTTGCTCTGTGTTTAACTAGCAATGCTTTCATGACCACCAGGTAAGCTTGTCTGAGATTGTAAGATGCTAGTAAGCTTTAATAAGCCCACTGTTAAAGAATTACCAACATTGAAAGCCTTTTTGTTGTTGCCATGCAGAGAATATTTACATAACTAGATAACGTATAAGCCTCGGGTATTGAAATGCATATGATAGTATTTGTAATAAAAGACAGAATTACTGTACTTTAAGAAGCTCATTACCTTTGTTGGAGACTTGCAGTCATCTTTGCAGACTTTACCCATAAACTAAACATAATGCCAATCTATCATGTGTGGTCTATAACCTGTGCAGTAATTTTTTAAGGAATTTATCTTGAGCTTGTTTCTTGTTTGCTGTTCATTTTTTTACTTTGATCATGTTTTCCCAATGAAACAAGTAGATAGTTGTTGTCAGGCAGCAGGTCTTTTTTGGATAAGAAACATTTTTACAAGTAGGGGTATCACATAAATTGCTACTTTCAGCATGTTACTTGGTATGTTTTATAAAGCTGAATATAAATTACAATTAGAACTGCAGTGCAAGTAGAAGTCGTTTGAGTTGAGTGCTGCTTGTTTTTCTTGTACTTGATTTTGACTGGCATTCCAGTACTGTATTTAAAAAGTAATTTATTTTTTCATGCCTCACAGCCTTTTTGTTTACATCTAGATATTAAGTAAGCTGTCATGCAGCTAATGCATTGAAATATACTTCTACACTTCACATTGTCTTGATTGGACTCTCATAATGATGGTTTGGCACCCAGGGCAGTGTATTTAATTAAAGTTCCAGTTTTTGTGGTTTTGAATATAGCTCCTCCCCTTTCTAGTTGACCACACCCCGTCCCATTGGCCCCACCCATTCAGCTGTCTCCTGCAGCCCCACTTTGATTTGAATTCACCAGCTGCCACTGGAGTAACCTGTCTGATAAGAACAACCCACAGAATAAAAAATATTTAACATTAGATTTTGATTATTCTGCTGATGAAAAAGCAGAGAGATTTTTTGTACATCATGCATCTTGGGACCTGACTCTTTTTCTGGGGAATAGCTCCACTCCCCTCAGCCATGCTACAACTGGCTTCATTATACTCCCAACCCACCCCCATATCATTGACTAAAGCATATTACCTGACCCAGCCCCAACCCCATATATCATAAACTCTATTGGACAAAACATATAACCTGAAAATTAAGTATCCATACCAGCCAATATAAACAAACAAATTAAAACCTAACAATAACCAATTAATTGCATATCAGAAAGCAAAAATATTTTCCTTATCCTTCTGTTATCAACTTCACTACCAAATAGATGCATCACAATCTTTTTGAAATTTTCTTCCTCTCTATACTCTTCTATACAACTATTTCACACTTCCCATCATGCATAACATCTATTTCCCCAATATGAGCTTTAATTATCCTAAGCCAGTTAACTACTTATTAATTACCATCTAACTACACTCAAACCAAGTCCTCCACAAAATTCTACTAACCCACATCCACAGATACATCTCTCTAATCTGGCCATCCCTTCTCAGCATAGACAAAATCCTTTTCAAAAACTATACATTGCAAACTACACCAAATACAAAACCCCACATTCCAGTGCAAAAAAAAGCATCAAAACTATTTCTCCATAACTTCAAAAACTCCAACCCCCACCCCAATAAACTAATAGAGAGTGCAGATGTACACTTGAATCCTGGCCCAACACTAGCACCACCTAAACAAACCCAGTATCCAACCCACTGAACACCCATGTATAAATACTCCCCTTGTCAACAATCTTCAAAAACACAACAAACTCTAGTTCTTTCCTACAGCCTAAAAGTATATAATCTCAATGCCCGAAACATCTGCAATAAGATATCAGACCTTCATGCATGGATTAAATTCCATTAATTCCACATTCTAGTTATCATAAAAACCTGCTTAAGACTTGAAATTAAAGATGAAGAAATGTTTCCTCCCTGTTACATCATCTCTAGGAAAGACCAAATAGGTAAACAGTCTCGGGACATGGGCATCATCTTTCAAGCCATTTTTACAAATCCATGCCCACCTCCCAATTTCTCCACAATACAACAATGAAGAAATACTAATAGCCAAGCTTCACATAAACAATCAGAAATCCATAATCCTTGTAGCTACCTACATCCCCCTTCTACCAAAAATGTCAAGACTACCAAAAATGTACTTAGCTGTTTATCTTCAGCTTTCAGCCAAGAAACCATCCAGCTCAGTGTCTTTAACAGAGATTGGACCTCTAACAAACCTAACTCTACCCCCATGATATTAACCTCTATCATTTCACTCAGTTGACCCAAAACACAACCCAATTTGACAAAGAATCCCCCCCAAAAACTCCATACTGCACTGCATGCACTCAACTAATTGTAAAAAAATTAAGGTAGCCAGCACCCTCCCAGACTCGCTCAGCAGTCATCACCCCACCTACATCAACAGAGAATACCACAAACTCCCCCAAACCCCCTATACTTCAACTGTGTGAGAAACCTAACCAATTTTGATAAATCCACATTTGACACACTTAAAAAAAATGTGAAAATATCTGCCTCTAGATGGCACCATCTGTCACATCAATAACTCTTTAACTACACTAGACTAAAAAACCCACTGAGACATAAAAGAATGAAAATAAATTCTGTCCTATGGCTAACCTCAAGCCAAACAACTCATAAGAGACAGACACAATGCCTGCAAACAATGGCGTAAAACTAGGACCCAGTTCTACCTAGACAAATATCGGTGCCATCACAAACAGTACAAAGGCACAAGATTGTTATGATAAAAATAACTTCTTCTCCACAAACCAGACCATGCATACAAAAAAACTCCAAACAATTTTGGCAAAATTTAAACCAACTAAAACAGGGCAGAAAAACCCACCCAAAATCCTTTCCCATCTGAAACCAGCAGGGACATTGCAGACAAATATAACATACACTTCATATCCAGGACTCTACTTAACTCAGACAATAACAACCTATACACACCACACTTAACCACCCAACCATAGTGCCACACCCAACTGAACCAAACAGCCATCTAGAAAAATGCCATCAAAAATACATTGCAAAATTGAAACCCACAACACTAGCTCCTGACAACCTGCCATCTGAATACCTCAGTATAGCCGTTGACTGCATTTGCTACATTGGATCTATCTTTAATTTATTTATTTATTTATTTTATTTATTTTACATTTGTTTACTGGGACTATTCACTGGGCTGAGCATAATTAGTCCCTTTTCAGTGGAGGACTGGGAGAAAAGCTCCAAGAATTAACGTGACAAGCAATAATAAATGTCAAAAAATAAAATAATACAGAATGGGTATACATAACCTTAGCCTAAAAAACGTACTCGTAACAAAGTATAATAATATATACAAAAATGTTTGATGACATTAATTATAGATCCTTTATAGAAAACTACATCCCAGCCCTATATAAATCTTCCTTCATAATCCCATTACACAAAGTTGGGGCTATATTATGTCCTCGAAGAGGCGTTTCATCGAACACCTTTTCATCGACCTTTAAAACGCAAACTGTCATAAAGTACAGTTTTGTACCTACCATAAATGTAGATGTCCGAACTGGATAGCATCTGCAGTCATAACAAATGGGGTTGTTCTGTCGTCAGGCAGCCCTTCGGTCGGCCGGATTCCAAAGTCTGGGTCCAGCTTCGGCTGATGTCGCACTTCACCCGACGTCATCTCTGCTGGTCTTTGGGTATAAAGGCATCAGCCGACGTCATTTTCCTCAGTGTTTCTTGCCCCAGATGCCAGTTGCCCTCTTGGAAGGCTAAATTTTGGATAAATGCCAATGTTTCCAAAAAAGTAGAAGGCAAACACAAAAAATAAGCATGTATGTACATATATACAAACAAATACACTATAAGAGACTCCCCCCCAGCTAGTTATTAGGAGGGTAAATACCCTAGGAGTACCACAGAGGGGAAGGAGGGAGGGTAATCCTGACTGCAGATGCTATCCAGTTCGGACATCTACATTTATGGTAGGTACAAAACTGTACTATGTCCTTCATGGATGCATCTGCAGTCATAACAAATGGGTAGAATACCATAGCCAAACTAGGGGAGGAAGAAGAAAATTATGGTGTAGTTAGGATCCCTTGCAGTACAGCAGTGGCAAACCCTGCTCGGGATCTAGAGTATAGAGGTAAATTCTAATGCTTGGCAAATGTATGCACGGAGGTCCAAGTAGCCGCCTCAATAATGTCCTTGGTTGCCACTCCTCGTAAGAAAGCTGTGGTAGTGGCTGTAGCCCTTGTAGAATGAGGTCTTATGTTCTGTGGAATTGGTTTTCCATGGTAGGAGTAACAGAATCTTATGCAATTTCCTATCCATTTGGAGATTGTCTGTTTGGAAATTGCTTTTCCTTCCCTTCCTGTTGCATAGGCTACAAAAAGCTGGTCAGTTTTTCTGTTACTTTTGGTTCTGTCCAGGTAGTAGCGTAACTGTCTATGTACATCCAAGGTATGCAGCATTCTTTCCCCCCTGTTTTGTGGATTGGGAAAGAAGGTAGGTAGGTGGATTGCCTGGTTTAAAGACACTCTGGATACCACCTTAGGCATAAATGTAGGATTAGTTCTCATGGACACCCTATCTTGATGGAAGATTAGGAAGGGTTGCACTGCCATTAAGGCCTGTAGTTCCAAAACCCTCCTTGCTGAGGTAATTGCCAGTAGGAAAGCAGTTTTCCATGACAGGTGTTGTAGATCTGCTGTTGCTGCTGGTTCAAACGGAGGGAGAGTCAACTTTTCTAGCACAAAGTTCAAGTTCCATGCTGGTAATGGTGGTTTCCTATTTTTACATTCTTGATCCCTCTGAGGAACTGCCTGAGTAGAGGATGTGAAAAGACAGGTGGATTAAAGCTGTATTCTGCTGAAATAGCTGATGCATGTATCTTGATGGAGGAATAGGACAGGCCTGAATGTAGAAGCTCTGCCAAGTACTCCAGAATTTTAGCAATATCTATGTTCGACACATCTTTTCCTCTTTCAGTACTCCAAATGACAAACCTTTTCCATTTTCCTGCATAGTTCCTTCTTGTTGAAGGTCTGCGGGCTTCAAGGATAATGTCTTTAACCCTTTGGGAAAGGTCTGGGTTAGTTGCTGCTATGTGATGTTCCAGGCAGTCAGTTGCAAGGTTTTTAGGTTTGGATGTATGATGTTGTAGTTGTTCTGAGTTAACATCAAAGGCATCAGGGGTATTGACCACATTTTCTCCCAAGACATGCTCCTCAGCAATGGGTACCAGTGTTGTCTTGGCCAGTTCGGAGCTATCAGGATTATCCTTGGACGTTCCTCTTTGATTTTCAGTAGTACCTTGTGCATCAAGGGAAGAGGTGGAAATGCATATGCTGTCAGGCCTTTCCAGCTGAAGGATAGAGAGTCCACCTTCCATGCAAGTGGGTGGAATGTCCTTGTGCAGAATTTTTTGAGCTGGTGATTGAGTGGGGAAGTGAATAGATCTATTTGTGGCATTCCCCATTTCTTTGTGATGGCCTTGAAGATGTCCGGGTGTAGCATCCATTCGTGAGCATCCGAGGTGGTTCTGCTTAACATGTCTGCTAGGGTGTTCTCTTTCCCGCACAAATATTGCCTGTAACTGGATGTTGTAGCTGAGAGCCAGATTCCAAAGGTCCAAAGTCATTCTGCATAGGGGGTATGAATGAGTGCCTCCCTGTTTGTTGATGTACCACATGACTGTGGTGTTGTCTGTCCTTATCATCAAATGGCCTTCTTTGAGGAATGGTCTGAATTTTTGGATTGCCAGTTTTACTGCCACCATTTCTTTTTGGTTTATGTGCAGGTGCAGCTGGTCTTGAGTCCACAATCCTTGTATGCATTTGTCCAACATGTGTGCCCCCCATCCTAGGTCTGAGGCGTCCGTTGTGATGGTTTGGCTTGCTCGAAAGTTGTGGAAGGGTAAGCCTGGGTTTGACTGGCATGCTTGAGCCCACCATAGGAACTCCTGTTTTAGGCATGGGATTAGTGGTATTTCTGTTTCTAAGCTGTGCCTGTGCTGAGACCATAAATTCTTTAGGTACCACTGTAGCTTTCTCATATGCAGTCTGGCATGTGGGACCAAGATTATGCATGATGCCATGAAGCCCAGGGCCTGTAGAACTCTTCTTGCTGTTAGTTTGTTCTGCTTTGTTAATGCCAAGAAATAAAGAGGGAGCTTTTTTTGTTTTTCTGCAGTTAGGAATGCCATTTGTTTTACTGTGTCCAATTCCGCGCCCAAGAATGTTCTTGTTTGGGATGGTATCAGCCTTGACTTTTGTAAATTGACTGTATATCCCAGGGCTTGTAGCAAGTAAATGACCCTTTGTAAATCTGTTGTCAGCTTGCTTTTGTTGTCCGCTTGTAACAGGCAGTCGTCCAGGTATGGATAAATTTGGATTCCCTGTACTCTGCAGTGAGCGATTACTGATGCCAGGCATTTTGTGAATACTCTGGGCGCAGTAGATAAGCCAAAGGGCAATGCTGAGAATTGATAATGCTCTGATCCTGCAAGAAATCTGAGGTATCTTCTGCAATTTGGTCGAATGGGGACGTGCAGGTATGCCTCCTTGAGATCTAGAGTTACCAGCCAACACTCCTTGCCCAGCATGGGAAGAAGTTGCTGTAGGGTCAGCATTTTGAATTTTGGGACAATGATGTATGTGTTTAAGATGGACAGGTCGAGAATAGGTCTCCAACTTTTCTCTTTTCTTGGCACTAGGAAGAGTCTGGAGTAGAATCCTTTGCCCTGTTCTGTTATTGGTACTCTTTCCACAGCTCTCATCTTTGTTAATTCCGCTATCTGCTGCAGAGCTTCTATTTTTTGATTTGGAGGCAGGTTTGGCATTCCTCTTTTTACTGGTAAGGTGTGGAAGTGGAACTGGTAGCCTTGGTCTATGGTTTGCAAAATCCACTTGTCTTTTGTGATATAGTGCCAATTTTTCTAAAATAAGGCTAACTTTCCGCCTAATGGTGCTGCTATTTGCTCCCTGGTAGGCGGAGTCAGAGCCAAGTCACTGTGATTGTCCTGTTGCAGTGGCAGTGGTTGTGTCTGTGCCTCGGTTATTGCCTTGCCACTGTCGTCCTCTGTAGGCACCTCCTCTGGATTGATTTCTGCCTCTAGAGCGTCTATTCCTGCCCCTTTGGGATCTTGTGGAGTCAGGAAAGGACCAATTTTGGCAGGCCAGTTCCTGCTAAACCTTGGGGGCTGAACCTGTAAGAAATCTTTAACTGTTTGTACAGATTTTGCCTTTTCTTCCATTTTCTTCATTACCTGCTGGGCAGGTGTACCAAATACACTGGCCTTATCCATAGGAGCATCTAATAGCTTTGCTTTAACATGATCTGGTAAGACCTGTTCTTTCAACCATGCATGCCTTCTTATCACTGTGCCAGTCATGGCTGATCTAAATGAAGCCTCCAGTGCATCATAGCCACATTTTAAGGAATGGTTACTAACCTGTTGGATGTTATTCACCACTTCTAATACATATTTCTTATCTAAAGATTCATCAGAGGACAGTTTTTTAGTTAACTGATCCAGCATAAACTCTTGGTATTGAATCATATGAAACTGACAGTTTAAAGCTCTAGCTGAGAGAGTAGCAGAGGTGTAAACTTTTTTCCCCCATCTCTAAGGACCTGGATTCCCTTTCAGAAGGAATAGGGTTTTTTGCTGTGGTCGAGGCTACTGCCTTAGGCCCCTGGGAAATAGTTTCGGGGTCTGCAAGTGGGGCCTTGTATAGGTGGTGATGAGTGTCTGGCACCCTGTAAAATCTATCTGGTTTGGCAGGGGCTGGAGGTAAAGAATCAGGAGCAGTGCAGACATCATTAAATGCATCATCCACAACAGGCAGTGCAGGAGGTATAGCTAAGGGCCTATGTTGTGGTAAGTGCAGAAAAGTCCTAAGCCTTTTCCTTGAATCTGAGAAATCTTGTCCCTGCCATTGGAATTGTTCTCTCATGGCATGTAAGGTTTCCCCAAAGGAAAATTCCTCTGGTGGAGAGGCAGCTGGAATGGATTCTTCAGCATCGGAATCTTCATAAGTAGAAAAAGGAGCCTCTGGCTGGTCTGTAATGTCTGAGTCATCCGCAGAATCATCAGAGGACACTGGCTCGGGGGCTCTGCTCTAGGTCTCTTTTCTGGGGCTGAGAGGCCCTGTCTGGGTGAGATTGGGATCCCTAATTAAGGATATTAAATCTTCTGCCAGAGTAAGCATTTGTGAACTAGAAGTGGGCCTGTGTGAGGGGGGCTTAACAGGCACTGATTTAGCAGATTTGGCTGCTTTAGCCCTGGCAAAGGCCTTAATAGACATGGTTGCAGGAGGCCTAGCAGCACCACGTGCTGGGGTAGAGACATCCAAAGGAATGGTGTCTGATAAATCACTAGGAACCACAGTTGTAGGCAAAATTTCTGAGGCCGATTCAAGTAAGGTAGCAGGAGCCTCAGTAGTAGTCATGGATTCGGCTGAAGATTGACCAGTTTTCTCGGTTTCGGCCGAAACCGAGACACTCGTGGCTTGCTTAACCGTGGTTTCGGCCGAAACCGTGGACCGCGAGTGTCGGTCTTTTTCTTTGCGTTTTTTAACAATTTGGGTAGTCGGAGGATCTGACGGCATAATGTACGCAAAAACTGAGCCGAAAAACTGTTCAGCAAACTCCGACCGACGCCTAAGCGTTCGTCGCTTGAAGGAAGCACAGGCCGAACAGGCTGCTACGTCGTGGTCTGGGCCTAAGCAAGGCAAACAGTAAGAGTGGAAATCTTTATGAGGTATTTGTTTCCCACAAGTTAAACAGTTATTGACTTTTTCTGACATCGGCTGAGGCAAGAAAGAGTCCCCAACGGGGTACTTAGCTTTTTACAAGTCTTCGAAGTAGTATTCGGTAGTAGTAATCTCTGGATCTGACCGACCGGCACTTGCGAACAGCTTCTGCTTCGGGCGCCACGCGGCAAGAAAGACTGAGGAAAATGACGTCGGCTGATGCCTTTATACCCGAAGACCAGCAGAGATGACGTCGGGTGAAGTGCGACATCAGCCGAAGCCGGACCCAGACTTTGGAATCCGGCCGACCGAAGGGCTGCCTGATGACAGGACAACCCCATTTGTTATGACTGCAGATGCATCCATGAAGGACATCAATGAACGGCCACATCAGCAATTTCTTTCCCTGGGAAAGAAATTTCTTGGCCATCCTTGTTAGTTTGCAGTTTTCCCCACTGTAGTGCGATCTCGGAGTTGGTATATTTAGTTGGGGGAGGGCACAGCCCTCCATGTTGGAGTGTGTGGGGGGGTGAAGCCCCCCACTTTGTAATGTTTGTAGTGATGTGATCTTCTTTTTAGGGCAAGCGATATCTTTCCCAGGGAAAGAAATCGCTGATGTGGACGTTAACTGTTATGAGAGTTCATGTTTTAAGGGTCGTTGAAAAGGCGTTCGATGGAACGCCTCTTCAAGGATATAATATATAGTCCCCACAAAGTTGGCACATTCAATGAACTGTCAAATTTTAGGCCTATAGCAATCCTTCCTTCCTTTTCAATGTACTTGAAAAATGCATACATCAGCCACTGCTAATCTTTCTACTTCATAACCAAATATCTTCTCCTTCTCAACATGACTTTCAACCTCACCACAACACTGAATCTGCCCTGTTACATTACCTAATCAAAGTAAAAACTCAGGTACTTTTGTTTCCATCCTTTTCCTGGATTTGACAAAAGCCTTCCACACAGTCTCATATCAACTACTCTTCCAGAGACTAAATCTTATAGGCCTCACAACTCCATCAACTAGCTGGTTTACTAGCTACCTAAACAATTGCACCCAGTCTGTAAAATGGTATGACTCCCACTCCGCATTCCTTCCAATCACTGCAGGAATCCCAGAAGGCTCCATACTTGGGCCAATGCTTTTTAATATCTTCATTAATGACACACACAAGGAATCAAAACCTGCCACCATAATATCATGTGCTGACAACTCAGCTTTAGTTTGCTCAGCCCCAAATCCTCCCACATTAGAAACCATCACACATGAAGCTTCTACCTCTATAGAAAACTGGCTAAATACATCTCAATTGCTCTTAAACCCCAACAAAAATCAAACTAATCCTATTCCTTCCTAAAAACATAAAACAACATTGACTTTATTTTCTCCTCAAATAACACAAAACTTAAAAGCACCACCAACACACAATTAATAGGAGTTCAATTAATAGGAGTTAACATTGATAAGTTAAAATTTGATCTGCACATTGACACTGCAGTCAGATGCAATGCGAACTAGCCTCTCTTTACAGTGTAAAGCACCTGATAAGTGATGATAGTTAAAAAATAGCTGCCACCTCCATCTTTTTTTTCCTACAATCCTATATGCCACAAAAAAATTTAGAAATCTCACCTGTTTCACCAAGCACAAGTACATACAACAAAATTAGCAAATTCACCTGCAGCTTCCCAAACCTTTCCCATCACTGTATGGTGCTCAACTGGCTTAAACTTACTCATACATTAACATCATGCATTAACCTCTCCCAGCTTCCCACAATACACAAAATGCTTCACATTCCACTTAAAACACCCTTGTCAAATCTTATCCAATGGCATGTACCAAATAGATCTAAGATCCTCATAACTTAAACTAATTTTTGCTAATAAAGTTAATAATTATTAGGCTGACTCGGTATTCTCTGTCTCCATCTCCAAGGCAAGGAACAAACTTCCAAACAACATCAGTCTTTTAAATAACCTAGGACAATTCAAATCCACACTACATATCACCTGGCAACTAATAAACTATGCAGCTGTACCCCACCTACAGTTTGAAATATGCAATCCTAACTCTGTCCACTTTGAATACTATATAAATGTGTTAATACAGTATTTTTGATTCTGCTCACAATATCTTTAAAAACACGTATTTACTTAATCTGATATGCTTTGTAAATAATATTTCTTGACCATTTTTCTTTTGAATTATCAAAATGCATTAATATCTTTGGTTTGGAGCTTTTCTTCCTGGGCCTATACTGAAAATGGACATTTAAATTACCAGACAGACTTTCCTGGTAAACACAAGCAAATAAAATAAAATAAAATAAATAACATACTAACTCCTAGATTGCATAATGGCTGGGTAAAGGGAAAAGTCGCTTAATTAAAATTTTCCTTGATCTCAATGTTTTAAGTATACTTTTGTCAATGAAAATATTAGTCAATGAAAATGCACACTGCATTTCCAGTTTGACTAATATATATATATATATATATATATATATATATATATATATAAATATATATATATATATATATATATATATATATATATATATATAGTTGGGTTCACTCAAGGCACTTAAGTCCCAAGTGTTCTAAAGCCACTCTCATGAAGCCAGTGTCGTCAGCTCCTTGTAGCCTGGCTAGGCTGCTGCTCATGTGCAATCTCGAATATGAGTTCAAGCAAGCAGCAATGGAGATGGAGCAATCCTCACACATCAATTCTAATATGAGCTCAGGCAAGCAATTGTAGGGAGGGAGGGAGGGTTTATGATTAGGGAGAGGCAGGGAGGGTTTGACATAAGGGATCAAGAGGAGGTGTTAGGGTTATGGAGCAGGAAGGGAGCTTTAGGGTTAGGGAGTTTTAGATTTATGGAGCAATCGGGAAATTTAGGTTTGGGGGGGGGGTTGAGTTTTAGGTTTAAAGGGCAATCAGGGAATTTAGGTTTTGGGAGGGGAGGTTGGAGTTTTAGGTATAAAGAAATATAGGTTTAGGGAGGCAGTTGGAGTTTTAGGTTTAGGGAGAGACTGGGGACTTTGGGGTTGGAAGAGTGAAGGTTTAGGGAAAGGAATCAAGGAGTCAGGGTGAGAACTAAGTGAGAGCTTGAGGTTTAGAGTTTAGATTCAGGTAATGCTATGCAGTTTATAGGATTAGGCATTTGGAGAGCTATGCAGAAATGTGAGACTGAGCTAGTAGGAATTAGAGCACTTGCTTTTTCGAGCAAATGGCAGAAAGCAAGTGTATCATGAGTTACTAGTTCATGTACAACAGTACGTATATAATCTATATCTACATATATAGCTATCTATCTATATGTGTGTGTGTGTGTGTGTGTGTGTGTGTGTGTGTGTGTGTGTGTGTGTGTGATTGCATGCAATAAAGCAAAAGGGAATGTACATGATACAGATATTACCACATGCTCAGAGGTATTGTGAGACAAAAGCTTTAAGGATGAATACCTTACAGTCCCCATGCATACAATAATATCTGTAGCACACACACCCTGAAATGCCTTGTTACAGTTACCAAATGAGAATATTTTTGCAGTTTGAATTTTGCATTTAGTAGCTTGCCTGTATTTCTTTACAAACTGAATTTTGTGTTTAGTATGTATAATAATTATATTTTTCATTGTTTTAATGCAAAATTGTTCCTCCACCAATTTAAATAATTGATTGCTGTACTTCAGTGGTACAGTCCTTCATAAACATGTAAACCCCTTTCCCATGCATTGTGACCCCAGAAATATTCACAGGAGTATCTGCATGTCCTCCCCGCGGTCGAGTGGGCGTTCGAAAGACATGCATTGAATGGGCGTGCCTTCGTTGAAGGTTGGTCGTCAGGCTGGTAACTCGACACCATAAAAAAAAAAAGAACTGCCAATCATTAGCAGATCGGAGTTCCGCTGTGGCGACCCCTAACCGGGAAAAGCCGAAAGACAAACAACAACAACAACAACAGCTATTCTGGTGGCAGGTTGAAGAGCAAAAATGCACAGGAATGCCACCCCCTCAAGTCATTTTTAGGCTGGCTTAGCTGATAATATGCTTGCTGAATCCTAAAAGATTCAGATTTTGGTGGCATCTCCCAAGAACTGAAAAACGTACGTATATTAAAGCAGTAATGCTCCCCCCCACCCCATTATTTTTCTTAACTTGGTTTAGCTAATTATATGGCTGTTGTATTTATTTAATTGGATTTCTGTGATGACTGCATATGTGTTTCACTTCTAGCTTTTTATGAATTTATATTCATGCAGTGTTTTACTTTTGTGTACGGTATCGTTAATTAGTCAAAGTCTGTCAGAATCTTTCTACAGACACACACATACACATAAACTTGATATATATAGCTATCTTCTCACTAAGCAGAAGCAGTAGTTGATGTGTAAGTTTGCCACAATATTGACAATGTAATATACAGTTATGATTCTGTTCCCAAGTAGAATTTCTTTTATCAATTGAGCTCCTTTGTGTTACTAAAAAAATGTAAATAATCCTCCAGTTCAGTGCCAGTAATTTTACTCCAATGCACTATGGCCTACTATTATGTTCTCATATAAGCCCAGCACAGTTATTGCTTTTTTTGGCAGTTTCCAATAATAAAGGGAATATTTTTCCCCACTCACAAAGAACAACACATATTCCTCCTTTAGATTACAGCAATGTTTGATTCATTGCAGTCTGCTCTGGCATTTTGCAGATAGTTCACTTATTTTTTTCTGTATGAAATGTCTTACTACGGGGACCTTTTTTCCCCACAGATACCTACTCTAGCAGTTGGTAAAAGCACTACATCTTATACTCTGGCCCAGTATTGTTAGAATTTTTCCTGTGGGGAATTTTCTGAATCAGCAGGAATGTTTTCAATATTCTCAAGGCAATAAATATATGTCCCTATTTAATAACAGCAATGCTTCATGAGCTACAGTCTGCCCTCATTTTATTAATGAAGAATGTTATATATCAAAATGAAACTTCTTTCTGCCTATCAGAACACACAAATGTACAGTACCATCAATTGTTTTCTGTATAGCTGATGGGGGGGCTTTTTCCTAGTTACACTAAATTCTCCACCAACACTCAGAATTACAGCCTTTACTGCTTTTAGTTTTCTTCACATGCTATTTCTACCCCCACCTGCTGCTCATACCTTCATTTTTCGTTTTTTATAAAACAATATGGAAAGAATTAGTTTGCTTATTGTTGGCAGTGTATACCAATAGTACATTATTCAAAGAGTGATACCTGACTTCCTGAGCGATCTGCAAGAAGACGTGATACCTTTAGAGAATGACACTCAGCTGTCTGCACACATCAGATGTGTTTCATAGCCATTGCAGAATGTGGTGGGAAATGGACATGAGCATGAATACCAGCTGTGCCACTCTACAGCTGGCATTAGTACTTACACTACACAGAAACAAGGGTGCATGGGCTTATATAAGAACATAGTAGTGGGCCATAGTGCAATAGAGTAACATTACCAGGACTGAGCCGGGGGATTATTTACAATAGTTTATTAGTAACACAAAGGAGTTCCATTGAAAAAAGAAATTCCACGTGAGCTTTTACTTTATGGAATGCAGTACTACTATGAGTAGCATACATTCTCACTTTTGGGCTCAATTTGGGGTAATTTTATTTTACTTATTTTAGGATAATCATTTAGGGGATGGTAACTTTACTTTTTTATGATTTTTTTAAGCAATAAAAGGGTATGGAGAACCTAGTTATCATTGCACCTGGTTTAGTTGTACTGCTATGAAGAGCTGAGATTATGAAGAGCTGAAATACAGATAAACTACAAGGAGCATTTACATTAAAAACATTTTCTCCACATTATGCAGCATTGCAGCCTACTAAGGTAGCCTTTAGAAACATGACAGTGAGTAAATCATTGAGTTATGCCTTGCATATTAACATTTATCTTGGTTAGATTTATCAACAACATGAACTCATCAGTCTGCCAAGGCTGTAATGAAATTGTTTAAAGTACCATTGGTGCTGGGTATTTGCTACTGCTGCTATATCATGTGACAGCACTGAAATTAGTTGAATTACTAACAATAAGAAGGAGCACCTCAATTACAAAGCAATTCAGTGCATAAATTGAAGTCCATCATTTTTTTTTTACTATACTTTATTTCTACAGTGTTTCAATATGTTACAAATTATGCAAACAGTTTCCATATGCCTGTGTTATCAATAATATCTGATATCTGGCAAATGAAAAAAGACAAGAACAGCTGTTTGTGCTTGTTTTCTAAGAAGGCTATGAAGCTCTGCAAGACGTGCTGGGGAATGTTCGGCTTGCTCACCTTTGAAAACCTTGCCAGCTAACTTTCTAGAAGGGGAATGAGCATGATTCTTTACTAACTGTAAAGATCAAACATTAGGAAGAGAGAAAAAAATAAAATGTGGTATTTTATGACCTGCTAGACAATTGCTTTAAGTCTCAGGTACATTGTCAGCAGGCTAAAGAAAAATAACAAGAACTGCGATTTGATGTATTACAGTCTGCAAAGCATTTAAAACCAGCTGTGCAGATTGCAAATGGATGCAATGTTATGAACTTGATTTTTTTCCCCTTTACGTAGCAAGCCTTCATTTTTCAATGGATATCTTGTAACTACTAATCAAATATTTTCCAAATGCAGTGTCTGTATTCTAACTGTAATACACTTTGTCTGCTGATTATGCTGTATGAATATAAGTACATACATTCGGGGAGACCACTACTTAATAATGAGGTCCTTTAATACTATTGTTTAAGTGAGACCTAAGACTGATAAAAGATAAATATGCATATGCATATTAATGTGGAAAGAAGAGATAAATGTGTGTTACGACTATCATTTGGGTGAGCTGGATCACATGACAGTAATGGTGTGAGGTTTTGATTGGACAAGCTAAACTCCAGATGTCCCTCTGCCACTACTGGAGACTAGTAACCACTGTTTACATCAACTATACTTGGTTAAAATCAAGAAGTGTGTCTCATCCACTACAGATTGATTCAGGGTCCTGCTAAGCTCAGTCTTGATTCTGTCCTGACTTTCAACAATAATCTAAGCATGTCTAAGATGCCCTGCTGATCTGCCAAGACTCTTTAATCCATAACTCTGAAGGTAAGACAGCTGTCTTTAGTCTAGATCCTTCAGTTACATCGCAAAAAATCTGATTCAACTGAAAGAGCAAGATCTGTGCTAGGCTAATCAGAAGAAGGCTATAGTTAACCGCTTTGTATCAAACAGATTCCTGCATTTTGTACATTGCATGCAGCACTAAAGCTCTACCTGTACTTACAGTACAGTCATTAGATGGTTTATTTTTGTTTATCTCCCTTCTAATGTTTAATATATACATTACTTTTTCACTTGCCTTTCTGCAGCCATCTCATCTACAATTGTATTGTATCACAAAACACGTTAACTCGACTCTTGTTCTCTACAGTTATTCTCTCTCTCTCTCTCTCTCTCTATGGTTGCTTTGGATTGTTCCTGATTATTCTTTTTAATTATTAGTTTTATTGTACATTGAACCATGCATTGTTATTAACTGATTATTAGTTGTGCTTGGTGTGCATTTAAATCTGTTTAACTACTGTTTGTGAAATTTTACTACTAGTTTGTCTGATGAAAGTGAAAAATGACCAGATGGGCATTCCCTGCTATCAAAAATAAATATGTATTAAGCCAACTGCCATTTTACTAGGAGACTTCAACTACCACTCTATAAAGTAGGAGGACTGTACATCCACAAACATGCTTGACCAGAGATTTCTGGACTTCATTAATATGGGGCAACTTTGCTCCACACCAGTTGTAACATCCTACTTAATGAAATCAAACCACAAGTAAATCACATTCAGCATAAGTCTGAAACCTGAAGCATCTTTCAATAACTCTGCATTCAGAGATTATGCAAAGACTAATCTACTAAAACACTGATAACCTGAATAATTCAAAAGCCCCTTCCAAGTTGATGACCCCACTGCTTATGTGGAATCCTGCACTTACAAACAATATGTGCATGTAAACAGCTGCATATAAGCATCTGTCCCCCTCAGAAATAAATGTGTCATATTCAAAAATAAACTCATACGGCTGAACTCAAATATAAACAGTTTCTATTACAAATGAAAAGAAAAGCTCATTGCATGCAAAAAAATAAATCTAATTCTCAAGATGCCAGAAACACTCTTGCTAAACTAAATAAGGAATTTCAGACCCTGATTAAATCAACCAAAGTAAAAGCTAATACTAAATTACTCTGGCTGACTAAGTTTATAGATGACTGCCGACTAGAAACAGTAATTTAATCCCCAAATGGCTTAGCCATCCTGCAGGAAGGTTTATCCCAAGTGAATGACTGGTGTCAAAATCATGGATTGAAACTAAAAGCCAAAAAATGCAGTACTATATCCTTTGGGAAGTCATCTATCCCAGGAAACTACCAAACTGACAATACACCCCTAAGAACTGACCCAGTTGTTTAGAATTTGGTAACTTATGTGGACAGTGACCTAACTTTTGACCATTCTTGTAAGAATGTTCTTCTTTACTTCACAGCTTATAGACAAACAGACCATTTCTAGATCTAGGGATTTCACTGTCCCCCTTTACTCAGCCCTCATGACAAGCTAGTCAAGAAACACATGTCTGCAGAACTGCAATCAACTTTTGATCGACTGCAGTTTGCCTACAGAGAAAACAGATCCATGGCTGATGCAATAGCGGTCGCATTGCATCTTGTTCTTGAGCATCTGGACAGCAAGGACAGCTATGTGAGGATGCTATTCATCGACTTTAGCTCAGCATTTAACACAGCTGTCCCTAGACAATTGATCAATAAGCTAGTATATCTGGGCATCAGCAAACACCTCTGCAATTGGATTCTGGACTTATTGATCATAGGTCACAGAAGGTTTGTCTGGGCAAGAACACCTCTAGGTGCATAACAGTCACAGGTGTTCTCAGGATTGCATTCTCATCCCCCTGTTGTTTACTATCCTAACCCATGACTGCACAGCAAACAATACAAATCATATCATCACATTTGCTAATGACACCACAGTCATGGGTCTCATCAGGAGAGAGGACGAAAGTGCATACAGACAAGAAGTTAACAAACTGATTGCCGGGTATGCAAGAAAAAACCTTGAGCTGAATGTAAGTAAAACAGAAGAGATCATCATAGACTACAGGAAGAGGCAAACACCCCCCCCCCCACACCACTCCTGATCAATGGTGAGATGGTGGAAAGGGTATGCAGTATCAAATTCCTCAGAGTTCATTCTCTGATGATCTCTCTTGGTCAGGAAACACCTGTCACATAGCGAAAAAAGCACACCAACGTCTCCACTTTTTGGGAAGACTCAAAAAGGCCAAACTATCATTGTCAGCACTTTTTGCCTTCTACAGAGCAGCAATTGAAAGCATTCTAACATCCAGTTTTTCAGTATGGTATGGGAGTTGTTCGGTTGCAAATAAGAAATCACTGCAGAGAGTGGTGAGAGTTGCTGAGAGGATAACTAGCACTAGTCTGCCCATACTCCATGATCTTTATACATTGAGGAGCCTAAAGAGAGCCACCAAAATACTAAATGATGGAACTCAGACTGCAAACAGTCTGTGTATCAGCCTGTCATCAGGTAAAACATACCACAGTATTTGATGCAGGACAACTAGATTCAAAGACATTTTTTATCAGAAGGTGATCAGACTTCTTAATTCCAACATTACGTCTGATCACTGACAGGTTAGAAAGTTGGGATCTTCCATTCAGTGTACAATATTTTTTCATCTATTATTTATTAAGCCTAGCCAACCATTATAATTTATGCTACTAACCCAGCTGCAATATTTATTTCTTCAGCTTCTACTAATATGTGCTAGTTCACCCATAATGTCATACTATCACCTGAACTTTGCTGCTAGATATGTATTTTTAGTATCTTACCAAGTGTGTATGTTTCTAGGAATATATATATCTATATACTTAAGAGTAGTGCTGATTTATAAAGACGGTGGTAGTATTATTATATGTTGTTTTAAATTATGTTTTTCTATGTATGCGATTTCTTTTTTGTCTGTCCCATGATGAGCTGATTGCATGGAATCTTATTTAATCTACATTGCGTAGATCTAAATGACAATAAAATTACTTTTGACTTTGACTTTTTATTTATTTATTTTATTTAACATTTGTTGACCAGGAAAGTCCAACTAGGTTCCACAGATCCTGTTTTCAGTGGAGGCCCAGGGAGAAATGCTCCAGAAGCATGTTTTTAGAATGTGGGAGGAAACCGGAGTACCTGGAGGAAACCCACGCGAATACAGGGAGAATATGCAAACTCCACACAGACGGCACCCCAGCCGAGAATTGAACCAGAGAACCTCTTGCTGTGAGGCGACAGCATTAACTGCTGCACCACTGCGCCACCCTTTTTGACTTTTTGACTTTGATTAGGTCAATCATTGAATATAATGCCCCCTTTAGCATGTATCTGTCCAAACACATGCAACAACTGGAACGCTCACACTGATACCTTATTTAAATGATGCAAGGTCTAAACAACATATCTTACATGGACTGACTCAAAGCCCTGTCACTATACTTGGTATCCAGATTGCTAAGAGGTGACCAGTGTCTGGCATAGAAGGCATCCAGTGACCCAGTACTGACGGATTTGCTGCATATCAACAAGTCAAATGTCATCAGAAGTACTAGGTGTAGGGATCTAAACCTCTTCTGCAACATCAACATAACAGTTTGATGGGGCAGGTATATCTTGCAAAGGATACTGCTGTTCTGGAACAGAATCTCCAGCTACATAAAACAAAGTCCCTTCATGCCCATATTCAAGTGCGACTTGGATATATGGATGGGAAATAGAAAAAATTACCCCAGGACTGCCCCTGTACTATTAATGGACAGAAGCAGCTCCTAAATGTTTTATCCTATGCATGTGTCCCCTCCAATTATCTATGGTTTGATCCCAGTCATTCTCATTATGAGTAATATGTGATTATTGACCATGGGATGGGTAAGGCCAATCTGCATACAAATGGGATAGGTTAATTCAAGCAGAAAAAGAGAAACTGGCCAGGCTTAAAATGGCCTGCAAGGGCAGATAGACTAATATTTACCTGTGAACCTATGAACCTATAATATTGTTACAGATCAACAACCTAGTAAGAGATAAGAAAGTACCTGCAAACTGTTTGGTATACATGTTCAACTATGAAGTGTGAAACCAACTACAGTGTCTTGTTAAAAAATATACTAACTTTTAGACTGCTGTATTTCAGAGAATCCCCCTCAATCTAAGGTACAGCAGACTGAATGTTAACATATTTATGTATCTGGGATGATGGGATCATAGCCACCATGTCAAGGAATGCAGTAAGGTGATATGGTCTACAAAAACATTTTAGTTGTTCAGTGATATTCAATTTTGTTTTTCTTGTGATTCTTTCATATCTTAGTGTTTGCACATTTCAGTGTTGAACAATTGAGTTTCAAAGATTTCTAATGCAGCTGTTTTATTATTCATGCTCAAAAACATTTCTGCCTACTTATAGTTTGATTTAGTTCTCCACATTGCCATTATTAAAAATATTCCTTTAAAGGCATTATGTGCAAATACCCCCCCCCCCCCAAATAGTTAAAAATAAAGGCCACTGCCTGCAAATGTAATCTATGTTCTTCTGGCTCCTTTTTTCCTTGTTTACCATTTTTCATGTCTCCTCAAATCTATTTTAAGTCTTCTTCACTTTTTGTCCTCTTTCCATAGAATGCCCTCTAGCACAGAAATGAAGCGTAAGCTAAAGAACAGGTTGGTGATCTGTGCCTTTTGAGAATTTATGGAATGCCAGTTATTATCAAGATAGTGATTTGACCAACAGCAACACTAACATGAAATACGTTGACATGCACACCCATGATTAACTTGGTGTCCGTCCTAATGCCCAAATTACAAGCACATTTGATCTTTTTACTGTTCATGGTTCTCAGACACAGCTATATGTTTAGCACCATTTCCACACATTTCACATGTATATACTTAATCAGTGCACATTTGCCATCATTATTATAGGTTCATAGGTTCATAGGTTCATACTAGGCTATCTGCCCTAGGGCATTTATAAGCCTAGCCAGAATGTGTTTGGCTTTCGCCACCCATTTTAAATTAATTTTGCTATGCCCTTTTTTTGAGGTTAGTATACTGTGCCTCTGTCTAACAGTGACACAGAAGTCATACCCGGGGTAAACCTATGATCTCCCATCCACTCATCAAGATTCCTCTTGAAGAGAGTCAATGAGGGACTCTGCCTAACCTGGACTGGGATTTTATTCTAGAGTGAAGGGAGCCTCTGGGTTATGAATCTATCCCTCCAGCATGTCCTATTTATTTCAGTGCTGAGGTTCAAGTCTCTCGAGTGTGTAGCTAGATAGGATTTGGATTTTCTGAGGTGCAGCATGTCCATTAATTCCGGGTTAGACATGGCTTTATACGTCAGGCACAGATCGCCTCTGAACAGGCGGTATGCCACTGAGTAGAGCTGGAGTTTCTTTAACTGGGCAGCATATGGCATCTGTTTGAGCCCTTTGATCCTCTTGGTGAGGTACTTTTGGGGTCTTTCCAGTTGCTGCAGGTGTCTGGTAAGGTACATCCCAAAAGGGGCATTGTACTCAATTATGGGCCTGATGAGGGATGAGTAAAGAGGCACGATGACCTCCCCTGATCTAGATGTGAATCCCTTCATGATTAAGTGGGCTATATAAAATGTTTTTCTAACCACTTTGGTCACGTGGTTGTCAAATGAGAGATTGCTATCAACTTGGGTCCCCAGGTCCCTAATTACTTCTTCTGTACTTAATGGATTACCACCTATGTGGTAATTTGTGGGCACTTTGTTTTTGCCAAAGGGGATGACTATACACTTTTTGGCGTTTAGCTTGAGGCCATGGCTCTGGCACCAGTTGTCTGTTTCTATGAGGCCCTTTTGGAAGATGCTTGTGTCGGCTGGAGAGTCGATTATGGCGCCCAGTTTGCAGTCATCTGTAAACTTGGTCAGCCACAGTCCTTCCGTGTTGGCCTGTACCTCCGAGAAATATATAATGAACAAGAGAGGTCCCAGGACTGAGCCTTGTGGGACGCCACTTGTAACTGGTTTGGAGTCTGACATGGCTCCAGCAATTCTAACCATGTGGGTTCTGTCCTTGAGCCAGTTTGAAACCCATCTAGTGACATAGGGGTTTATATTTAAGCTGGTGAGCTTATCTGTAATGCCCGAGTGGGGTATTGTATCGAAGGCTTTTGCGAGGTCCAGGTAGGCTGTGTGGACCACCTTCCCCTCGTCAATGGCCTTGGTGACTGTTTCAAAGAAATCAACCAGGTTTAAGAGGCAGGATCTGCCCTTAACAAAACCGAACTGGGTAGGATCCAGTGTCCAATTATTATTCATGGAACCTACTTCTATATCATTCTCACGCTTTCTGCACTTTAGTCCTTTTTTTGGTATTCATATGCTGTGCTGATAAAATGAAAATAAAGCACCCTAGAATGGATCACTATGTGACACCACAATTAGAACTTGATAGTTTGACTAGAAGCTTTACCTTTTCAAACTGCTACATCTGATCCAAAACTAGTTAATTAACACAATACACATTCTTTGTTGTTTTTTTTTTTTTTAAGAGGTGATCATAGGCTAAGCAATACCATACATTGCTCCAGATACACAAAAGTCATTCTTAAGCCCCTCTTTCTACCAGCTATCAGAAGAAGAGACATGATGCATGCTTCTTCTACAAAGTATTATTACAAGAAGACAAATATTTCTATATAATAGGTAGCAGCAGAAGATGTAATAATGCATAACGATTGTCACTGTCAGTGTTGCGAGCCACAGATATTCTACATAGCAGGATCACTCAGTATACAGCAGGACTTCTCTTGCCCCCTAGTGCTATTTTTGAACAGATATTGTGAGTAGCCTTTTTGATTTTTATCATCATCATTCTCTTTCGGCTTTTCCCGTTAGGGGTCGCCACAGCGGATCATCTCTTTCCATTTCTTCCTATCCTCTGCATCTTGCTCTGTCACACCAACCGCCTGCATGTCCTCTCTCACCACGTCCATAAACCTTATCTTAGGCCTTCCTCTATTCCTCTTACCTGGCAGCTCCATCCTTAGCATCTTTTTCCCAATATACCCATCATCCCTCCTCAGCACATGTCCAAACCAACGCAATCTCGTTTCTCTTGCTTTGTCTCCAAACTGTCCAACATGAGCTGACCCTCTAATATACTGATTCCTAATCCTATCCATCCTAGTCACACCGAGTGCAAATCTTAACATCTTTAACTCTGCCACATCCAGCTCTGACTCCTGCCTTTTTGTCAATGCCACTGTCTCCAACCCATATAACATAGCTGGTCTCACTACTGTCTTATAGACCTTCCCTTTCACTCTTACTGGTACCAGTCTGTCACAAATCATTCCTGACACTCTTCTCCACCCATTCCACCCTGCCTGTACTCTCTTCTTCACCTCTCTTCCACATTCACCATTACTCTGAACTGTTGATCCCAAGTACTTAAACTCGTCCACCTTTACCAACTCTACTCCCTGCATCCTCACCATTCCTCTACCCTCCCTCTCATTTACACACACATATTCTGTCTTAGCCCTGCTGACCTTCATTCCTCTGCTCTCCTTTTTGATTTTTATGGTAGATTTAATTAAATGCTAAGGCACTGTTCTACAACTTCATTAGACATGTTCCATCTTTTACGTTTGCTGTATTTTGTCTTTCTTTTTTGTTACTGCGCAAATCTGTTTTTGAAGGCTAAAATGTATTTGCCAACATCTGACCTTGCAGAATTTTAAAGTTTTAAAATGTGAGGGATCTTAAACTTGAATGTATGCTTGTGTTCGTATATGTGTGTATGTGTGTATGAGCATGTATGCGTGTGAGTCTATGTCAAATGATCGAGTCAGAAACTCAAAATTTATACAGTCAAGACCAAATGATCGAGTTTCTGAAAACTTGAACATCAAAAAAAAAAAAAAAAAAAAAAAAAAAACCCATAAAAATATATCTTTTTAATATTTTTGCAGGAGGGCAAGCCCCCCTGCACCCCCTGCAAATCATATATACCAACTCTGAGATTGCGCTACAGTGATGAAAAAGGATAAACTTCCCAATCCACACTGTACCGTGATGTCCGTTCAAAAATTTTGAGTATTTACAAGTTCAGTCATATGGTCTTGACCATATGAATTTCAAGTTTCTGAAAAGTCAACCAACTGATAGAGACCCCTGTGTGTGTGTGTGTGTGTGTGTGTGTGTGTGTGTGTGTGTGTGTGTGTGTGTGTGTGTGTGTGTGTGTGTGTGTGTTTGTGAGTTTGTGTATGTATATATTTCACTCATTGTGTCACATGAGATATACAATTGATGTTTTGCCTCTTTGATAGTAAGTTATTTGGTGATTTCTATGCAGCATTTGCCCCAGATGTTGTTTTGTGTAGCTTTGGATAGGAACTTGCTGACTGACAGCTCTAATACTGATGATTGACAGGGCTGATAATGTACACATGTGACACAGCAAAGTGTATGCTTATACATTATGTTACAATGTCTATTTCATTTACATTTACAAAGCAGGCTGCTATTGCACACTTACACTTCTGACATTATTATTCTGCAGAAAACTATTTCTGTAACAGGTAATGAAGATGTCTGTCATCTCCCTAACAAACCCAGGCAGCAAATATTAAAAAAATGAAATCTCTCATTTTGATCTGCTTATTTACTAAATTTTCATAAGAGCAGAGGGTTAGGGGAATGACAGCAGTCCTTGCATCCAAAAAGAGCAGCAGTGTATTACTACACATGTAGGCATACAATGCAAAATTCATATAAGGAGCTGAGATGTAAAATAAAGAAATGTAATCAACTATTTGGACTAAATTACACAAATTATACATTACAGCCCCTTCGTTTTTAAATTTTCGCACAATCTTCAAATGAGATGTCACTTGGTTTTCTTTATCTTTCTCATGGTTAAAACGGTATAAATAAATAATGATGATAGGCTACATTCAATGGCAAGACTACTGCACCTCCTAAAGATTGCTCTCAATACCTCTCAGCTGTACCGAATTCCTTGGAATTTCCCAGTTTTGAGGTGAAAATAATGGAATGCCACAAATTTCTGACTGACCTTTTAAAATCACAAGTTTTTTCCTCAGAGAGTTTTTTAAAAAAGTTATGTATGGCCGCAGGCCCACCCACCATCACCAACATGTCCCTTTTGTTGTCATTTTTTTTTTTCATTGAAACCACATTTCCCAGCTGGCTCCCTCGGTTTGATCTCAAGGTTTATATACCAGATCCTATCATATTTAATTAGTGATATGGAATCAGTAAACATGTTTAGTTTAATTATAAGAAAATTTTCTAGCAGATGATGGTAAATCTCATTTAAACCAGAAGAGCTGCATGTATAAAACTTGATTTATATCCTTTAACACATTGCGAATGACAACATTTTATTTTGTGAAATGTAAATGCTGCTAACAGTTACAGTTGCCAGAACCAGTAGTTCTCCGATTTCTACAAATTGTCTCCATTTACTCTTGCATTGGTAACATTTTCCATATTATTTTGCACTATTTGATGAGAAAAGAAATGGTGCTGGTAACATAACTGCATCAAACCAGTTTGACCCTACTCCATAGCGTATGTGATAAGGTCTCATTTGTAAATTGTTACTGACCCTAGACTTCTGTCAGAGGTTACAGGAACATTAACAACTGAACAAACAAAATATAATTTTCTATGAATCAGAAATCTAGGACCTTCTCAAATTTAAAACAAATGCAGCCATGGCAATGCTGGATGAGCTGTTTTATTCTTTATTTAAAAACATGAAGTAACACACACCAAATAGATTCAAAATGACACAAATATAAAAACAGATAAGCACTTTTGTTCCATATTGTATGGAACTTCTATTTTTATATTTGTGGCATATAAAAGCTTTTTGGGGTGTGCTGCTTTGTGTTTTTCAAATAAAGAATAAAATGGCTGCTGTCAACCAATTGTTTGACTTTCCTTACCTTCTCAAATTTCCCGCTTTTGCCTCCTTTTGAAAAATGGAAGATGGAGGTCTGAACTCACAGCAGTGCAGACAGCAGCTTTGTCATTTAGCCCATCATAACCTGTGAGATACAGGGAGTTATATCTTTAGGAAGGGAGAACTCACTGTGAATCTGTGATGAAAACTTTAAATGGAATCACAGAGCGCTATAGATGGGGTGCAGGCAGCAGCAGCAGCTACCAAGGCCTTCCCAGTACATTTCATAGTAGTGATACTTCCAAAGTTCCAACTGCCAGTGCCAGTTAAACAGTAATTGGAAATGTGTCTCTGCCAACTGCATTGCATTGTGTTTTATGTTCAAGCTGTACTTGAAGCAGGCTAAAGAACTGTGCTGACTACCAAATTCATGGTGGGAGCAGTGTAACAAAGTTGCAGTGTGTGCCAGCTCAGTGTAGACGTAGGGGAATTACTTACTGCAACCTACAGGTCACCTGCAATCCCAGAGTCTGTGTAAATTGTTTCAGGATACTTTGGAAATCTATGCTGGAGATCTAATCAGCAAAGCACTAACAACAGTGAAGAAGCACCTGCCTGCAGTGGGGGTGAGTACCTGATCAACAGATGTGTGTTTCCCCTGTTTGAAATTATAGTCTTTTTATGCACATGGTGCGGGCAACAAGAGTGCATCAAACCAGTTTATCCCTACTCCGTATCGCATGTTCAAGGGTCTCATTTGTTACTAATAGGGGTTATGGGAATGTTAGCAAAACTGTAGTCTCTATAAGTGGAGCTGGAACAGTGGCACTAAGTTAATAGGAGAGGGGAAAAAATGTGGTGGAACTGAGTTCCACTTGTTACCTGTCCAATTTAATGATTGACTTGTACATTAAAAATAATAGACAAAGCCTCTGGATGATAAATCAAGTTGAAATATTCTGTTGATACAGTTGTGAATGAACATTGCATAGCATTATTTGGTGACTTTAACTACTGTTGTTCTTTTATGAAAACATTATTTTTTTTTAGCAGAATCAAAAGAAAATGTAACAAAAGCAGTATTTGAAAGTTATAATTTAACAGAACACAGCAATTTGTTTCATTTTCCGATGGTGCATTCATTTTTACATGTTTTTTCCTGGGAATGTACCGTATTGAATGTCCTCCCCAGCTCCTGATTATTAAGTCACTCTGACCTTGCAATCAGGTATCAATAGGAAGTTGATGGCCAGGGTCTTTGTTAGTTCTTGTGTTCTTTTGTAAACAGGGACATTTATGTCACTGTAACATTACAGCATGTACATAGCATATGAACACTGGTTGCTCCCACATTATTACTGTGAGCGTGTGTGAAAAACATGGCAAATTGTTTTATCATGTAAATTATTTTCTTAGCTATTTTACTTTTTGTTTTTGGGTGTTTGCATTTTATTGTACTCTGTTTCATATCTCAAACAAATTCATTTTTTATTTCCAGTTCAAAAGGCACAGTGAATACAAATGATTTTTGCAGATGTGCTAGGAAGAAGAGCAAGAAAATGTGTAAGTCATCTAGGGTAGGAAGGCAGGAATGTACATGCAAAATAATGGTCTTTGTGGGGGGGGGGGTATCTCATTACAGAGTGTTTACTTATGGAGGTGAGTGGATAAATATTAATATCATAAGGAACAAATCCATTGTGCAAGAAGGCTTTCCTTAATGCTGTGGGAAAAAATCTCCTTATACCTCTAAGACAACTTCCTTTTGGTCTCAAAACCTGCCTACTTATCTTAAGAGCGCTTTTATCCCTAAAAATATTTCTGTCCTTAAAGTTATTTACTTAGTAAAAATTTAAAGAACTTATCCTACTTCCATTGTCCTTCACTTTTTTAATTTAGTGAGAACCACCCTCTGGTCACTAAAGAGACTCAAAAAGATAAACAAAAGAGGCTAGCTCATCTGCATTAACTATTTACATTCTACTCAGCAAAAGGCCATCATAGCAAAAACTGAAACAGTGCTGTCACTTCCTCATGTCATCCTCCTGCTTTACGTCTTCCACCAATCGGGATCGTTTTTTCTCCCTTCCACCAGTCAGGCTCAGTTTTTCTCATGCTGAACACTATTCATCGTTTGTAAGGGTGATATCCATGCATGTGAAACAACAGATGAGGCTACCTTCCCAGAACCAAAAGAGTGACGTTTCTTCTTTGTCCATAAATTCATTTCATTACTGTTCAATTTAAGACTTAACTGGCAGAGTTACGCTGCATGCTACGTGTGTATTACTACTGTTATCATTTCTATCTTTTTCTTTATTTGAATTTTTCTGGCCAAAAGGAACACAATTAACAAAAAAAAAAAAACAGAAACAAGGCTATGGTGGGGTTGGCACACAGATGTCAGAACAAGGGTTGAAGGTAGCATTTACAGAAGTGTTACTTAGATAAGTGCCTAACAGACAGAGGAAGAAGGTGACTAAGGAGTGTAAGGTCTGTCAGTGACCGTGGACAAGTGAAAAATAATTAGAAGTGGTACAAGGATGGAGTTGACTGGCCAGAGAAATCAGCTATGTGCAAGGGGCAGGTACCATCCTAGCTACAAAGGAACAGCTGTGCTTAGTACAGGACTGGAAAGGTACATCTTAATGATCATACCGCTAAATTAAAATGGAAGGAGGAGGGAGGGAGGACGTGTGATAGAAGCAGAAGTGGGTAGGTCATTACACAGTAGACAGAAGGTAAAAAGAGATAAATGAGCAGCCTCACTCAGAAATGCAAGGCATGTTAGTAGAAAGGTGAAAACGTTTATAAGCAGAGTTGCGATAATGGAGGGAGGACATTACTGGTATCAGAGAAGCATGAGACATTGACAAATTAAGTTAGACTACAGAGGTATATTACTACAGGATGTTCAGAAATGACAGCAAAGTGAAAGATGGGGGTGGGGCAATCTACTTAAAGGAGACATTTATCTGTGAGAGAAGGAATAGCATGGAATCATCCATGGGGCAAACGTATAGCCAGAGTTAGAAGATAACTTAACAGCCCTGGAAGTTAAGGTGAGAGGGGGAGAGCTGGTCAACTAATAAGGTGCACCATAATACAGGAAGAGAAGAGGATGAGAGACTGAAGGAGAGAAAAAGGGAGGGGTGGTAGGAGGAAAATGTTACTATTCATGGGGATATGAATCTGCTAGCAGAAGACTGGGAGATTAAATGTTACAGGCTACAGTGGGAGCAAGAGGTGTTTGAGGTCTTGGACCATTAAGGATGTAGATCACTGTGGTAGAACTGTAGCAACAAGGGCACAATTCTGGATGTAGTCCTAACCAGTACAGAGGGTATCATGGACATCCGAGTTAAGACATCACTAGCCAACAGTGATCATGCCACTGTGTGATTCAGAGTTGGTGGGATGCAAAGGAATAGAACTACAGAGGCACTGCTATAGGGTTTCAGAAGATGGCTTGTGCTGTGCAGGTGGAGATAGTCAAAGAGGAAGGAAGAGACCTTGAGCAAATTGAAGGAATAAACAAGCTATGGGAATGGGTCAGGGATGGAATACTCAGGGTTATGGTGTGAGACAGAGGTAAAATGGCAGAAAGAGAAGAAAGTCAATGTTGCTACATAGTAATTAGAACAACAGATAGGAGATAAAAGAGTTAAAAATTAGATGATGGGAAAGTGGAAGAGACAGCACCTGGAGACTATAAAAACATCTCAAAGTTCATTAAGGGATGAGAGACTGGAGGAGAGAATAAAGTAGGAATAATATTGGCTATTTTAACTAAGGTAGGTACAATTTAATGTAAAAATAAGTGGTAAAAGTGCAGCGGAATAATATCCTTTGTGGGAGGTGGGGACACAGGTTTGGAATCCCTTTTGATTCTCCAAAGACTTCTATAAGCATGTGTTGAAGCACATCTACTGAGTAAGGTTTGGCTGGTGTTTTTCAAGCTTAAATTCCACAAAATATCAACTTAATTAATGCACCTAGTACATTTTTGTGTTTTTAGTACTGTTTTGCTTAATTATTCAAGTTGTATAGCTTTTTACAGTTTGTTCAGTTAAGCTTGGTTTTTTTGCATCTGAACAATTGCCTGGCTGTTTAAATTATCTGATTGCATCTGGTTCTAGTTAGTCTAAGTCTTTTTCTCTGTTTCTGCACTTTTTTCACTTTTTTTCGCATTAAACAGCAGCTTAGTTAAAATAGTCAGCATTGTGCATGTGTCATTTGGTTGTTTGTGCAGCTAATAGAGCCTTCATTTTGTTACACTGACTGTTCTCCTTCATAAATGTCACAGATAACTACTCCATCTTGTTAATAATAGGGTTTTCCCTGTAACTTTCCACTGTTATTCCTACTTTTACAACTTATTCTTGGTCTTTTAGTCTAAATATAAACCTGTTGAGAGCAGTAGTAGTTATTTGGTGGCAGTCAGTAATTTGCTGCTGTTCTGATATTATTGATTGAATCTCTTGCTACTTTCTTATTGGTTCTTTCTCTTTTTTCACTCATTTTAAACACTGGGTTGTGGCAGCCTGTACAGCACTGCTCATTTCCATATCTGACAGACACAGAAACTTTCACTTTCAAATTCCTCTCTTAGGAAACTTAGTTAACCCCTCATCTGAGTTATAGCTGTATGGCACAAAGGGTTAAGCAGCAGTACACTGTTGAATGTCAAAGGTGATCTCTTTTGCAGTCTAGACAAGTTGTTTTGCTGTCCACCTACTGTGATGCTCAAACCAAATGTTCTCTATCCACACTTATGACTGTACCTCAAATCAATAGCTTACCTATCAGCCAAAATACTGGTCTCTCTCTCATTGTTTACACAAAGTGGCCCTGGCTTTGAACTCATAGGCACACTGCTCCTCAAATGGAGGCATTGAATGTTCTTTCAGACAGATAGCATTCCAGTAAATAAGCTCCAAACCTCCCAGGCATTGCCTCCCCCCTCCTTTTTTATTTACATTAGTAAGGATCTCAAGCAATGGATTTGCATTTCCCACTGTTCTTACTGGGTGGATTTGGCATAATGGTTAAGATCTTCACCTGATAGTCACAAAGTGCAGTGTTCGATTCTGACCTTGGGTTATTGGCTAGGCTTAAAATGGCCCTTCAGGGCATTTATCCTGGTACTTGCTTATGCACTAGCCAGCTTTTTTGAAATGGGCATTCAGGGACAGTGTGGCAATTATCTCATGTTTATTGATAACCACCTACACTTTAAACAAACTGGCAGTGCGTATAAAATATGTAGTTATATAACGTTATTGGTGGACAAACTCTCACACAAAGCCACAACAACAAAAAATAAGCAGGTTGCCAGTACCACACAACACCACACTACTCTATACTACATCAGTCATACATAGCACATATGTTAAGACTCTTAAAAGCACGTACACCTGCATATGGTAAAACTCTTAAAAGTAACCTACCTAATCCACAGAGGCCTCCTAAATGTAACCTAAGAAACAAGTATCCTCAGCAAACTACACAAACTCACAAACACAGAACAGGCAGCACCCAGCATGAGACAAAAATCAAGACACACACTAATTCCTAATAAGACATCTTCATGAGAAATAAGATGTAAGCTGCATACTCTTTATTGTAGTAAATAACGGCTATTGTATAACACATTAATGTAAAAAATATTTAACACCTTACCATTCCAAACCGTATGGCATAGTTAATAACTATATGACTCTATTATGCTAACTTTATCTTCCAAATTACAAAAATGCAAAAAAAAAAAAAAATCAGACACAAAAATGCAGAAGTTAAAAAAAAATGTTATTTACAACTTATGTCAGACTCATTTTAGTATAAACTACTGAGATCGAAGTACAGCGACCTGCAGTTCCCCAGCTACACAGTGGCCTCCTACCCTACACAAGACATAATTTTTATACTGCTTGCAGATAATGTAACATCTAGAAATGTGTATTTGCTTTCATCTTCTGTACCACTTTAATCAACTTCCTGCCTCCAGTGAGTCTGTTCACAAGTGTAATGCGTTTATGTTGTGAACATATCCTAAAAAGAGATAGCAAAAATACAAGTTAATTTCATTATTTATGTGTTCACTTTATTCATTCATTCTATTTGTTAACCAGGTATTTGTGCTAATCAGACATGACTCATTTCAGCCACAACCCTGACTGTGCTGTGACAAGACAGTTATAAGTAAAATATTAAGTAGAAATATTTGCAAAACATTACGTTTACAATTTTCCAGACATGGACTGCTGTACTTACTCTATTAATGCCTTTGAAATCTTGTACATTCCTCAGCAGAAGTTAACAAACAGAGGTTAAGGACAAAGAATAATCACTATAACTGTTAGCAGAAGTAGTTACATACATTTCTGTAGTAGCTGATACATAATTGAAGTTAACACTGATATTAGTAATTATACCTAAGAATATTCCTTCAGTGTAAACTTAACTAACAAGCCTACAACAAAATGTTCAAAAGTCTCTAAAGATATGCTGCCAGATTCAAAAAGCTTACATGGTTCATTTCTACTGTGTGCACGTCACATAGCACACATGGTAGGACACTGTTTTAGATTCAGTGAGTGGCTCTACGTGGTGTGTAGAGCCGCACAAACTAGGTAAACACTGTGGCATGCTAATTACTGCATAAGCAACTAAGTTGTATGCTAATCAACCAATCCAAGATGGAGGAGCTATTCAGCAAGCTATAAAGCAACCATGTAGAGTCAGTACTAGTTTTCCCTCTGAGTTCCAAAACCTACTGGATTTCAGCCACAGAAAGGAGTCTACATTGAAAAAATGTTAGGGGCTGCTGCTGCTTTAATTCATGTGTATGTGCAAGAGTCTGAAGTCTATGATGCTGCTGCTGCTAATAGACCAAGGCCAAGAAGGAGAAGAATCTTCAGACCCTGTTTAACTTATCACACTCTACATGACATGGAAATTGTATAGCACTGCAGGGTAGACAGAGACACAGTACAGGAACTCTGCAACCTCTGCCATCCTCATCTGAGAGCCAGGGCAAACCAAGTGGAACCCATCCCAGTGGATAGGTATGTGTAACACTTAGGATTTTAGCTACAGGTACCTTTCAGAGACAATCAGAGGACATGCTGAGATTGTCACAGGCATGAGCTTCATTTCTGGAATGCTGCGCTCCAGCATGCCAGTGACCACGTATATTTTCCTTGCACTCCTGAGGACAGGGCCAGAAATATACAGGACTTCTACCCTGCAGCACACTACCCAGAAGTAAATGAAGGCACCACCTGGGGAACAGAGAAGGCTCTACATAAATAGAATGGGCTTCCACTACATTAACTACCATGTCATGTGTAATGCCAAGGGAATCATCTTGAATGTGTGTGCTGGTCAGGGCCGGCCTTAGCCGAAATGGCGCCCTAGGCGAAGTAGTGCTCTGGTGCCCCTTAAGCCCCACCCACACCATAGTTATGACACACCCCTATTTGAGCCACACCCACAGGGTCACTCCCCAAGAAAGCCACTCCAGTCATTTCTTTAAATTATTTAAATGCATTGGAAGAATAACTACATTACAAGGTATCTTTAACTGCAACTACCATTTGCATAGTATTTTCTACTTTAAATATCAGAGCCGGATCATAGTCAGATAGGGCCCTAAGCAGGGTAATAGACTGCCCCCCCCCCCCAGAGCAGCCCCTTCTGCAGCAACCCCCTTCCCCCCAGCCTCATCCCCTCCTCAGCCATTCCAGTGTTCCATTATTTGGTTATTTCTCACCAGTTACCATGCATACTGTTCTCTTATTTGCTTCTACAGTGATTACAGATATTAAAATAAAATAGCACAAACACAGCTAAACAATACAGTCTCACAATGAAAACAGACTTGGCATAAGCAGTAAACTTCTCTGCCCTTGAAACTTACATTCATTGAAATAGAAAAACTCACATTCATTGAAACGGCATGAAAACCCACATTAATAGAAAATGGCCAGTGAAGAATTAAGTTTGCCTGTGGGCTGTTTTCAAAACAGACTCTCTTGCACACATTTTTTAGGGCCATGCATACGTGCATTTGTTCCTTGATTCACCTTCCTGATTGCATTGAATTATATTTCTTGTATAATACAGCACTACTTGTTAGAAAGTGTTTTAAATTTGTAGTTTTAAACATTCTTAAGCAATGAAACAAAATGTATGAATCCATAACTACCCCTCAAGACTTTGTCATCACAATCCACCAATATTACTCCATGTACACAATCTCTGCAGAAGTAAAATCATCTGAATTCCATGTTAAAGAAATCTGTAACTAATGAAGAGAGGTTGCTACTGGCAAAACAACTTCACATATCAATGTTTTATCTGCAAATTCAGTGCCTGCTGCCTTTGAAGAATTAATTGCCTATATCACATTTAAAAATTGGTAAGTTGGCAATATTGCAATAGGAAATATCCAACAAGTTCATAGTCACTAGGCATCTCATACAACGGACATACTCAGGAGTGTAGAACCCCTATCCCCCTTATAATGCACCAAATAATCAACAATCATATGGGCAATGCAATATCAGCACTCCATCTACATGGTGGGGGAGTAGAATCCACAGCCTTCTGCACCAAAGGCAATTATGCTACTAACACTGCTTTCAGATTTTACAACACAGTGTGCCATTTGATAAACAAAAAAACAGCTAGTTGCACATAGAAACATTTACACTTGTTGGGGTGTGTTTTAAATTTGTAGTTGTGAACATTTTTCCAGTAAGTAATGAAACAAAATGTATGAACCAATAATGAAAAACTACCCATTTCAGAATATTTTAACCATAAAAGGCATCTCAAACATCTGTCATTACAACTCACCACTATCAGTCAATAAGGACAATATCTGCAGAAGTAAAATTAATCCGAATAATTCTACATTAAAGATGTGTAACTAATGAAGAGGCTGTCACTGGCAAACAGCTTTACATTTCAGTATTTCATCTACAAATTCAGTGCCTGCTGCCCTTGAAGAATTAATTGCCTACATTAAATTAAAAAAAAAATGGTAAGCTGGTAATATTGCAATAAAGGATGACTGAGAAACCAACAAGTTCATAGTTACTAGGTATCCTAAACAAAGGAGGGCACACTATGGAATGCAGAACCCCTATCCCCCTTAAAATGCACCAGATAATCAGCAACTAGGGCACTGCATACCATGCTTCCATACCTCTCATCCTCTTGGCACAAGAAATATGAACAAAGGCAAAAATTATGGAGGAGACAAAGGACCCCAAACAGGGGCAGATTATAAATATTGTTCTTATAGACTTAGAAAGTTGCTGCAGTAACAGCGTTTGTCTTAGCATGCATTTTCTGAAGGAAAAGAAGGGTGAAATTCAAATGTATGACATTTAGTTATTTAAATCCTCAGTGATTTGCCAGAAAACCACAAATGTTATGAGAAATAGTCCATCTGTATTAGGCACTCTGTAGGATACTGAGTATAGTAATCAATCTTTGAGGTGGTCCATACAAGACCTATTGTTTAGGACTTGTATCCTTTTAGTAAGGTATCTCTGAAGGTATTCCAGTTGCTGCATGGGTCTGGATGGATACATGCCAAAGTCAGCATTATACAAAATAATTGACCTAATGAGAGCTTTGTAAAGGGGGACAACAACATCTCTAGATCTAGTCACAATCAATTTGTTTATAAGCTGTGCAATATAGAAAGGCTTTCTTATGACTCTGGGCTCATGTTGGTCAAAAGTTAGGTCACTGTACACACAAGTTCCCAAATGCCAAACAATTGGGTCAGTTCTCAGAGGGCATTGTCATGATTTTGACCCTAGTTACTATTTCAGACAAACCTTCCTGCATGATGGTTAAGTCATTTGGGGGTTCAATAACTGCTCTTCAGTCATCTCAAACTTAGCCGGCCAAAGCTCTTTGGTATTTCCTTTTACTTTTGAGATGCATATGCCAAACAGAAAAAGACTCAGCACCAAACCCGGGGGGACTCCATTAGTGACCGGTCTCTTCCCCTATTTTGATCTCCTGCATCCTGTGAGCAAGTTGGCAATCCAGCTAGTGATGCAAGTGTCTGCTCCGACAATATTCATTTTTTGTACTACACCTGAGTAGGGGATTGTGTCAAAAGGCTTGGCTGGGACAAAGTAATGTGGTGTGAACTGTTTACTTTTAACCATTGCTTTAGTAACAAGAGTAAAGCTTAACATTTGCCCATGATTTTGATCCTTGACTTTCCTCTGGGCTATTTTCAAACACATTTTTAGGGCCATGCATACATGTATGCATTCTTTGATTCACCTTCCTGATTGTATTAAATTATATTCCTTATATAATGCAGCACACTTGTTAGTGTGTTAAATTTATTGTTTTGAACATTTTTCCAGTAAGCAATGAAACAAAATGCATGAACCAATAATGAGAAAACTGCCCAATTCAGAACATTTCCATCATAAAAGTCTACTTAATCTTCTACAATCCACCAGTATCCGTAAATATGCACAACCACTGCAGAAGTAAAAGTCATCTAATTAATTCCATATTAAAGAGATCTGTAACTAACAAAGAGGTTGCTGCTAGCAAACAACTTTATATTGTATTGTTTCATCTACAAATAAAGTGCCTTTGTTACCCTTGAGGAATAAATTGCCTATGCTACATTAAAAAAATGATAAACTAGTAAGATTGCAATAGGGAATGGATGGCAAACTGAAAATAGGTTCATAGTTACTAGGTATCTCTGCCTAGGCAGACATTCTTAGGACTGCAGCATCCACCCCCTTTAAAGGTACTACACACTAGAGTATTAGCAATCCATCTATATACTGTACCCACAGCCTTCTGCATCAAAAACAAGTGTTCTACCTGTTCTGCTACTAACACAAACAGACATGGCATAAGCAGCACTAAACTTCCCTCCCCTGAAGAAGTATGCAGCACAAAAAGCCAAAATTTATTTTGGGGGGGGTTGTTGGAGTACATTATTTTAACAGCCCCATAGCATGTTCACGTGTTTTTTAAACTCAGTATCAAAATTTTATATGCAAGGGAGGGTCAGGTATTGAGTTTAAGGTTCTTGTAGTAGAGGACTTTCTGCCATAAGGAAATGCAAAAAAGATTATTTGAGAGAAATGAGCAATAGTTAAGAAGCAACAGGTTGTATACTGATGAACAAATTAATGTTGTGGGAAGGATGTTTTCTGTAGTAGAAGACAGTGGCATTCTCTTCAAAATAACCTTTGTTTTTTTTTTAAGAATTTGCTGGTTATAGAAGCAAGGTAATAATATGTTAATGTGTGAGAAGACCACTATCAACAAATCTTCTGGCTTCTATAACCAACAGCAAGCATCAAGCATTGTAAATGACTTGCTGTTTATTTTGTGAAAGTTCTGCCCGAAACATAGAGTTATGAGTGTGCGTGCGGTGACTAAGTTGTCAAATACAGCAGTAAAACATATAGCAGCACAGTACATACCATTTACTCAACATACATCGATTGTTCCCTTTTCCAGTCTTGGTTTAGTTCCCTGAGAAACAAAAAGCAATTTTCTCTTAGTTCTTTGAAACTTTCCGCATCTTGAAATAAACAGTCGATATGTGAGGCACATGCACTGAGCAACAATGACTCCATACCAATTAACTGTGAAAGCAGGCAGCTGCAAACAAATATTGCACTATCACTGTTTTTTTTTTTTTAATAGCTTGCTGAGACCAGTCATTTCATCATGTCCACATAAGTATAACTAGCCATGAGCTTCACTCAAGCAAGCACAGTTTAAAAAAGAAATGTTGCTGTTGTCTTTCGGCTTTTCCCGGTTAGGGGTCGTCACAGCAGAACTCTGGTCCGTAAATTGTGCCCTTTTGAGGGTGCAATTGCTAGCCTCTATGGGCGGTGGTGAAATTTAAAAAAACAAATGTTGTTCTTGTTGTCTTTTGGCTTTTCCCAGTTAGGAGTCATCACAGCAGAACTCCAGTCTGTAAATTGCGCCCTTTTGAGGGCGCAATTGCTAGCCTCTATGGGCGGAGGTGAAATTTAAAAAAACAAATGTTGTTGTTGTTGTCTTTCGGCTTTTCCCCATTAGGGGTCATCACAGCAGAACTCCGGTCCGTAAATTGCGCCCTTTTGAGGGCGCAATTGCTAGCCTCTATGGGCAGCAGTGAAATTTAAAAAAATAAATGTTGTTGTTGTCTTTCGGCTTTTCCCGGTTAGGGGTTGTCACAGCAGAACTCCGGTCCGTAAATTGCGCCCTTTTGAGGCCGGCCTGTACGGTGCCCTAGGCGGTTGCCTAGTTTGCCTATGCCTAAGGCCGGCCATGGTGCTGGTAACCCAGGTAATTCCCATGACCCACATATCTGGCACACCTCACATCTGTATCAGATGTTCACTGGGGGGCATATCTCACAACAACATTTACTGGGGGATGCAGTTTATGCACTGGAACCATGGCTGATGACACCGATCAGAAATTAGCACACACCTGCTGAAGAATGCTATAATGAGGCACAAGCTCAAACCAGAAATATAGAGCATATGTTTGGGCTGCTGAAGTCGCAGTTCTAGTGCCTAGATATAGCTGGCAGATTCCTGCAGTACAATCCACGTAGATGTACTGAAATATTCACTGTATGTGCCATGCTACACAACATCATCCTGAAAAAACAGTTTCAGCAGGATCAACAAGGAGAACAGGCACACATCCCACCACCAATGGCAAGGTAACGACAGCCACACGCAGGTGAGGAGTCAGAGGGGGAGCCAGTAGCTGTTGCAGGTATAGGCTAACATATGTATGCTCAATATGCCCTCGCATTGGCTAAGAGGCAACGCATAGCACACTCACTCACCACCTAAGGGCATAAAAATCTTCCTCCTACTCACATACATATAGCAACATTGATGCCAGGCAACTCTCACAACCTTTACCTCCTCATGTATTGGCTGTGTATTGCTTGCATCAGACAGAGTCATCCCTGAACTAAAACTGTTGCAAATGCTGGATTTACAAGGTAAGTGTTGAACCTGAAGTGTATTGTGCAATAATATGAATAAATGGCATATCCTTGCATGTTCTTTCTTGGTAGTGTAAGTAAGTAAATTATGGGAGATTTGTACAGAATTGACCTTACTATGTGACAGCAGAGACTTATTTGACTTATATGTGTCCATTATTAAATAGTAGGCTCAGGCATCAAGATTCACACAGTCATACCTCTCAAAAGTAGTGACTGTCACTGCATGGCTGCAGTTTAACACCGTAACTTTGTACTGGAAAATCATTAAAGAGAGAAGTTAGAAAGTAATGATACACATTGTAGTTTCAGACTTCACAACCTTCACAAGGTCATGCACAATAAAGTTGGAAAATGTTGATGCTATCAACTGTCTAACTTTCTAAGACTAATATAAGTCAAAGGTACAACTACCAATTCAACATCACAAATGCAGATATACTAAGCACTAAGTCAGCTATGCACCCTGATCATAAGACACAAAGCTTATGTATCCCTCAATCCAAAAGATAGAAAACAGGGACATGGCCCAATTATCATCACTTCCACAGGTTGTTGTGTGGGGGGGGGGGGGCAGGAAGACTTGGCTGACAAAACAGGTTGGTGAGTGTGTGTGAGTAAGAAAGAGAAACAGGCAGATATTTGAATAAAGTAACAAATAGCCAGTGAGACAAAATGAGTTTTAAGCTTCATGGCTGAACTATGTAACTGTTGTGTCTGTGTCTGTATGGATCCTCCAGTGAAATTGGTGTGTCATTGTCTGCATAGCCAATCTCTGTGCTAGCTCTACATCTTGATATGTTGGACAGGTGCGAGCCATGCATGATAGAGGTAGCAGTACATAATTGTCTCACCGAACCACATGAACTGGCTCTGCCAGGAGTTGCACTGGCATGTCCACGCCCATGGTCAGATGCACTGCTGCTACCTGAAGTGACTGTTGTCTGCTGGATGAACTCTTCTCATGACGATGCCAAGGAGAATGACCACATGGCCTGCCATGTCTGGTGTGGACAGCTCAACCACTGATGGAGCAGAGGAAGTACTGCCACTATGCAAGCGTGATCAGGCATGACCACAGTGGCTAACAGCAGATGATGTGGCTGACCTATGCCCACAAGGAGGCTGTCCCCATCCCTGCAGACATTCCATCGCAGACACCGCCCATTCCAACATCTCATTCATCTGATCCATTGAATTGGCAACATGGTGAAGGTGGCACATGTCAGCCTGTGCCACATCTACAACCCTAAGCATTTCTTTGGAGTACCTATGGAAACATGCCTGTGCCTCCATGATGGCCCTAAACATATGTTGAGCAGCATTGGAAGAGACACCTTGATAAGATGAAGGATGGACAGCAGGCTTCCTCTGAACACCCCTAATAACCCTAGTGTGTGGCACCTCACCCACACTTTGGCTATGTCCAGATTCAACAGGTACTGAAGCCACAGTAACCACACTTCCCTGACTGTCTGCCTCAACCTACACCTGCCCAATATCTGAGGGCTGACTGGAATGGGTAGGTCTAGACATATTTTCTGTGTCAGATGGAATTATAGAGGATGGCTGCATGTCAACCTCAGTGCCAGAATTAACTTATGCACCCCACAACTGTGCATCTCTTTAGCCACCATCATCCACCATAGTCTGACATCAGGTGGTAAAAGTCACTTCCACTGTCAGGATCACCTGTGATAATAAGCAACAAACAGGAACAAATTAATACCTATACTACTATAGCCAAACATATGCTAATAAACTAAAAGTGGTGCCACTATCAGACAGTACAGTAATATACACAACAGTCCTGATACCAACATCACACACTAAATATTTCCTTGGACTGCTCATCAGTACTAACATAAAAATATTTGGCTTACTATATGTAGATGATTGTAGGCTCCCTGTGCTGGATGGTCCTGGAAGATGTTAAGCAAAAGGTAAGGACAACATAATCACAATTAACAATAAAAACTTTTTTTTCCTTTATATGTCCATTAAGTATACTTTCAACAAGAACTTAGATGACACGTCCAACCTAAGCCCCATGTGTAATCATTCAGAATGAGTTAACTGGAGCAATCTACAATCCTCCTGTCAACCATTTTTTGTTAAACAGGACTAACATACTGATGTAAATATTTTACTATACAAGAGTATTTAACAACTGAGATATATTTGCCTACCTAGAAGCTCCTCCTGGGACATAGTTGCTGCCCCTGAAACAGTGGCACTAATGTCAAGGGCATGTTTTTCTGCACTTTCCTGGGAGCTGTCTGGATCCCTGACAGTTGACAGGACCACTTCATTTGTTGTTAGTGGTGGCTCTGTAGCAAATCCTCCCTGGTACCCATTTAATTACAGGCCACTGCAGCTGCTCTCCTCCATGCAGATGAGATCATGTCAGTGGCCCTATGGCACACCTGATCAAATGTTCTGCTGTGGCCACCTACTGCATTCACATTTGTAACTATCTGATGCCAAATTTGCATTCTGCCTGACATATCTGCACATCAACTCTCAGTAAGAAAGCCACTATGTCACCTAAAAGCTTCCATAATGACCTGATTCTCAGGGTCACTGAAGGGTGTTTTTTGGGATTGAGACACCTGGGTACCAAAATCCTAGGTGTCCTAAAACAAAACAGAAGAATAATACACATAGGTATCACATAACTAAAAAATACCTGTCCTCAGATAAAACAGAAATGGCTGCATTTCAGTATTACCCACTGGAGAAACAGAAAACAGTCTAGATTTTGAAAACTGTACAACAGAAACTGTGTGGTTGTAACATATTACATTCACACACAAAGCATGGCCGGATGCAAAACAAGGGAGAATAATAATAGCAACATATCCTTGTTTGTGCCAAAACAGAAATGCAACTTTGCTCCCCCACACAAAAAGAACAGGCAAATGACATATTTTGCTAACAAACCATCAGAGAAATGTTAAAAGTGCTATCAAATGAACTGTCAATAAAACATGTACAGACTTAACACTGAACATTCCCTTTTAAGCTATTACCAATCATGCATACCTGTGAAATGCCCTGACAAACATGCCCATGCCATCAGTGCATTTCTTAGTAAAGCATACAAATAGTAGTATCATTTGCTATTTCATATATATATATATATATATATATATATATATATATATATATATACATATAAAACAGATTTTTCTTCATGAAATTTCAGCATCTGCAGTATATAGTAAAAAAATCCAAGCATACCTTCTCAAGTTCAGTAGTTTTCTGTGCAGCTATATCCCAAAGTAATAGCCTCTTCTGTGTTTTCCATATAAACAAGTCCCCTTCAAGTTTCCTAGCTACACAGTTGCTTTTTTATGGTATAGATTCAGGCTGTTAGCACAGTGAAGATGCAAATGAGGTGTGAATGCATTAGAATTGATGAACCCCAAATGCTTGACTTTGTGTTGCAGATGTAAACATAGTGCAGTCACTCCCTCAGTGTTTGCTGATAATGCATTGCAACTGTGAATGATTACTGGTAGGGAGAAGGAAAGCACAGCAGCAATGCAGACTGCTCTATCTTCAGTGGGTTTGTCAGGTTAGACTTACAACGAGTATAGAAGTAATGTAATCAAGCTGGAAATGTTGGTAAGCAGCACAGAATTCATGGGTTCTATTCATTAACATCCACCCTCCCCTTCATTTGTTGACAACAGTATATTATTGCCATTTAATATCCTCACACATTTTACGGACAATGATATAGAATGTCTTACAGACTGCATGTTTTGGATTACTGATCAGATAAGACAAGAATGAGCAACAAACACAGAGAGGTAAGACAGAGCTGCATTTTGCAGAAATAGTCATAAATGGTTGTGTGATCACTCAGTGTACTATATCCAGAAGTAATACATGTACAAATAACTGTTATGTGGTTTCTCAGTCCTGTGGATGATGTTGTAGTTGGTTGCATGCAGAATGATTTCAGTTCCCTGCTGCAAAGCTGTTGGTGTAGAAAAGACAGATAAGACACTCTTACTGTGTTCTGAAAGTTCAATGGAGTGAAATTTCAAATCCAGACCAATGTAGAAATATTTCATGTGTACTAACAAATATTTTGTAGTGTTTATTTCATATATTGCTTTTCTTCATTTCAACTACTTTTGCCTTTCTTTTTGTTTTGTTGGCAAGTGTTTGTACAGTGCACAGCTTAGCACAAACAAGGGAAGCAGAGAAAATGAATGTCAGGTTTGGCTGTGCTTATCTCATTTGTGTGATGCTTAGCAGTGTGCAAACCAGGACTAGTGACCCGCACAGGAAGCAGACAGAACACTTGCAGACAGGGCATCTATAAAAGTGCAATGGTCAAAAATGATACATTGTTGAAATTTTTGCTTTCCATCACACAACATGATTACATTGTTGTCACCCCTCTCTCTGGAGGTGACAGTCCAAATTCAGGTAGTATTCTGCACATATTATCAGTTTTTACCATTGAAGAAATGGATAGCTGTGGTTCTTTCCCACTTCCCTCCTGTACATTCCTATATTTCTTTCCCTTTGTTATTCCCCCTGCTTGCTCCCCATTTCACCCCTTTCCTACCAATCTCATTTTAATACATATAATTTGGTCAAAACTAGATTCACACACAACTCACATAAGTACCAGAAAAAGCAATGGATCCTTTCACTTTTTGGCGTCTGTGTTTGTGCGGAGTTTGGCATTCCACACCAATGCCAAGTGATGGTGAGCAGCCCTACAATGCTGTGATTACCTCAGTGCAATGCTGCTTAAATCCACTGCACTATGGCAACACAGAGCAACACATGTATTATAAACAATGTCATTGCATTATCACTGTTCATTTAAAGGTTTTAGATACACCTGGATTTGAACTCGTATCATCTGGGCTGAAAAAGAAATGTATCAATACATTTGCACCTGGTGCCACAGATTCAGATACGCAGCATGTGTGTTTCATAGACTCAATACTAACTCTCAGAGTTTTAGCAATATGGCTTGCATTTGCTTACAGCTTAACTACATGGAAACAGGGAAAGTAATGGAAATTAATATCCTGCATGCACACTTTGTCAACCATTGTGAAAACCCACTGCTCACCCCTGTGCTATGCAAAGGAAATATTAGCATGTATTAGTGCTGTTTACTGTCCATTTATTCTTTATGTAAACTATATGTGGAAACATGACAAACTGATGGCCCTATCTAACAATATGTCATATTTACAATGCAGCCATGTGCTGCCTCTCTCCGTGCATCACAACCCTGGTGTCTCAGTACATTTTCACACATATATCAACTACATTACATAATTAATATCAAATGTATATGCAATGCGCATCAATCTGATAACATGGAAAACTAGAAATATCTTCACAGTTGAACATGCCCACATATCCATCAATTGACACTGGGAACTATTCACCCATAAGCTTAACCAGCCTTTCTACAAGGCTATGGAAAATATCATAATGGACCTTATCCACAGGGACAAGGGTGACCTTCAACACTCTTGGCCTGACCCATTTTGATTTTGTCAAGGGTAGATCTTGCTTATTAAACCTAGTGCACTTCTATGATAAAGTCCCCAAAGCCCTGGATGAGGGAAACAGGACATACTGCCTAAGCTGATTTAACCAAGGCCTTTGACTCAATCCCCCATTCAGGTATCACAGAGAAAAGCTCCCATCTGAAGATTAATCCATACATTACTAGTTGGGTAGCCAACAGGGTCACTGACAGAAATCACACTGGCAAAGTTGGGCAGTCCACTTCCACCTGTAGCCCAGTTACCAGTGGAGTACCACAAGGATCTGTGTTGGGCTCTCTACTGTTTGTAAATTATTTCTCTGAAGTCCAGACAAAGGTAGTTGGCCTGCAGTTTACCAAGTTTGCAGATGACTGTCAACAGGAAACAATCATATAGACTCCTCCAATGATGTTATCATATTATAGAATGGGCTGACACAGACAGATGATTGGTGCCAAACTCATGGACTGAAACAACACAAAAAAAATGCCTCATTGTCTCCTTTGGCAAAGAAGTACCCATTAATTATGATATACATAGCACCCCTCTAAGCTCAACTTAGTAGTGTGAGATTTAGGAACAGACGTTGATAATCTAAACTTCAATCACTATGTGTCCATAGTAATAAGACACACATTCTAAATTGTGCATCTTATAAATAATAACATCTTATCCAAGACCAGGGAGGTCATAGCTCTGCTGTACTCGACCCTTATCAGACAACTAATTGAGTGCAATGCTCTCTTTTGTATGTAGCTCACCAGACACCTGCAGCAACTGGAAAAAACAAAGAGATTTCTGACCAGTAGAATCCAGAACTTCAAATACATGACATACATGGAAAGACTGAAAGACCTGTCACTGTACCCAGTATCACACAGGCTGCTGACAGGCAACCTATGCCTGGCCTAGAGAGCAGTCTCAGACCCTGCCCTACTGGAAATCTGCAAATCAAAAGGCAAGAATAACTTGCTCCAGTGATATCAACTTAGCCTGTGACATAAACAGAACATGCTAGAGAGACAGATCTATCTCCCACTGATTGCCACTCCTCTGTAATAGGCTCTTACTCATGTGAAGCAGTGCTCCTCAATGACCCTATACAAATGCAACCTTGACAGCTGGATAGGTGATTGTAAAAGTCACTCCAGGGGTGGCACCTATGTCCCTCACAAAATTAGTCTGCCAACAAATGACCATCTAACTATGCTTGATAAAGGGTACATGGATTTCTACACAGCTAGGCTTGTAAAGTTCCTAGGGCAATTAGCCTAGTAACCGCCTATGAACCTATGCAGGCCTTCTAACATCATCTCTCCAACATGCACTGTTGATGTCAACCACTATAAGGTGTCCTGCAGCCCTGTAAAAGACTTGTGCCATGGCATTTGCTAAAGTACCGAGCTCTGTATTCTGTGTACTTAGATAAGCAGGGGTTCTATTCTCACTGCAGTCAACTGTGTGGATGTCTAGCCAGAACAGCATAAGTGTGTACCCTACAGTTACCAATCCAGTCGCATGAATTGACAGTATTTTGACAATTGCACATGCCTACACCTCCATTTCATGCAGGCTCCCCAACATCTTCTCTCCAACATGCACTGCTGATGTCATACACTATAACATGCCCTGCAGCCTTGTAAAAGTCAGACCTGTGCCATGGAGCTTACATAAATTACTGAGTGCTGTAGTCTGTGTACTTAAGTAGAAGTTCTATTCTCACTGCTGTCAACTGGTGTGTGTGTGTGTGTGTGTGTGTGTGTGTGTGTGTGTGTGTGTGTGTGTGTGTGTGTGTGTGTGTGTGCAAACTTGCTTGACATTAGAGAGAGTCTTTTACACCAGCATGTGGGACAGTTATTACCATATTCTCATCACCAGACACTGCTGATGTCATCAGCTCTAAAGTGTTTTCTGAGATACTCCAAGCCAGACTTGAGCTGTCGTACTTGCCATTCACTCCAATGGAGCTCAGGAAGTTTGCACTGTAACTTACAAAGGGTGGATCCTAAGCCTTTTTACAGAATCAAATGATGTCTTCACATTTAAAATAAAAACACATGTTCCTGTTTCTGGAACCATAGGGATTATGAAAGAAGTATAAATGGCAAACTCTTCAGCACAAACTATTTTTATAGTGGTAGTATTCTTTAGGTTCTATGTCTAAATCTGAATTTTATAAGTAGCAGTAAACACAGTAGCTATTACATTTGTAGTATTTTGTAAACAGCTTACAATATCAAATCAACCACTCAAGTTACACATGTACTGTCAGCAGCATTTTATTCATCTAGTTGAGAGATTTTGTATGAAGATAAGGAGTTCTGACTATGTTACTTGGTTGTTGAGGTATTTAGAAAAATGTGAAAACTGTATCTATATAAATTGATATAATAAAAACAACAGTTATCTATTTACCTGCACTAGACAGATGTCAAATATGAATGCAGTTGTTTGCTACTGTGTAAGCTTTAAGATAAAATCTTTTAAAAGCCATGTACATAGCATGGCTTTGGAATTATTGATGCAAATACGAACAAGCAAAATTTGATACTTAGAGTCATTATTAGGTGTTAACTACAGATGCATCTGGAGGCATCATTCAGATGTAATGAGTTAAATACAGAATTGTGTAGTTTGTGTACTTAGATATGTAGCGGTTGTAATCTCACTGCAGTCAACATGTGTGTGTGTGTGTGTGTGTGTGTGTGTGTGTGTGTGTGTGTGTGTGTGTGTGTGTGTGTGTGTGTGTGTGCACTCTTGCTTGACATTAGAGAGAGCCTTTTAAACCAGCATGTGGGACACTGTTATTAGCGTATTGTCCTCACCAGACACTGCTGACATCATCAGCTATAGTGTTGTCTGAGACACTCCAAATCAGACTTGAGCTGTGGCACTTGCCTTAAATACATAGTTCTGTAGTCTATGGACTTATGTAGGGGTTCTATTCCCATTGCAGTCAACTGATGTGTGTGTGTGTGTGTGTGTGTGTGTGTGTGTGTGTGTGTGTGTGTGTGTGTGTGTTTGTGCACTTACTTGACATTACAGAGAACCTTTTACACAAGCATGTGGGACACTGCTATTACTATATTCTCCTCACCAGACATGGCTGATGTCATCAGCTGTATCTGATTTGTGGATGTTCACTATTCCCACCAGGGCAAGGTCAGAGGCTGGCATGGAAGCTAGGCAGAAGCCACCAATTTTTATATGATACAGATTATAGTGACAAGGATTTCAGTCTATCCATGCATATCATGGCATGGTTTGTAGGCCATGTGTTTTCTTGGTAAGAAACCACTGTCCTCTCTCCAGCTGCTGCATGCGTTTGGAGAGGTATGTGCAAAACAGAGCATTATATTCTATTAGTGTTCTGATGAGGTTCGAGTACAATGCTATAATATAATCCTCAGATCTGAATACTATGGCATGACTTATGATGTGCATAACATAACCTTTCAATACCAGTGTGGACCCTTGGTGGTCAAAGTTCAGATTACTATCTACGTGTGTTTCCAGCACTTGCATCACTCGGTTTCAGCATAGTAGGACTGTTGTCAATGTTGGAATTAGCAGAGAAATCCACTTTGCAGAAGGACAAAGTAAAGACACATGTTTGCATTTATCTGTAGACTTTGTGGCTTTCTCACCAATCATTTGTCTATGTTAGCCCCTCCTTTATTATGTTATCATCATAGGTGGACTCAATGATTGCATCAGTAAGCAAGAATCAGCAAACAGGGTAAAACAAAGGCCGTATACTTTAGTCTGAACTGTCAAGAAATAGATTCCAAACAGTAAAGTGTCAAGCACAGATCCCTGGGGTATGCCGATGGTAACAGCTCTTCTGGTACAGGTTCATTCACCAATGATCACAGTTTGTGTTCTGTCAGTGAGACAATTCATTACCCATGTAGTGACATAAGGGTTAATCTCCAGCTGTGCGAGTTTCTCAATGACACCTGCATGATGATTGTGTCGAAACCCTAGGCCAGCTCAGGATAGCCAGCATTCACTGTCTTGCCTTCATCCAGGCCTATCACACAGACTCAATGGGCTGTGACAACATCATAGATTACCTATTGCATGACTCAGTGCATACACCTTCTGACCTGGTGGAATACACACTTCAACACACCATCCATACAGACTGTATTCCTGTAGAAGAGTGTACATCAACATGCATTTTTCTGAGTTAGGGGGACAGCACCTGATGCATGCATCTATAGACACATCCCGACTCTCTTCATCTGTGAGGTAGATTAACATGTCATCATGGACCTTTTCCAAATGGATACTAGTAATATGCTGGTTGTGTGCAACAGACCTCAGTGAGATGTTAATGCTACATAATTTGTGTTACATCTGTTATATGTCCTCAAAGAGGTTGTCAAGGGTATGCATGACGAAAACACTATCATCTTTTGGAACTTGAGAAGCCCAAGGCATTTGACACAAATCCACACTGTCAGATGTGGCCATCAACACCTATATCACCCACTGTGTCACATACATAGCATCCAAATAGGTTGAAATGTGTGAAGTGAACTATATCTCAGGTCTAGTGATCAGGTCCACACATCAGGCCTGTCTGCTAGGCCCTTTCCTGTCCATTATTTAAGTCAGAGACATGACAAATGACATATGCATCCTGTGTCCAAACAGCTGTCTGAAGGACTACAGAGTGTGGACAACCACTGACTCCAACTGTGATATTAGTATAATGCAGACAATATCTATATACAAAAGATTGCTGCCAAAGCCATAACCACACCTGCAATGACCCAAAAAGATGGAACTATTTATTACGTCAGGAAAACAAGCAAACAACCCAAGTATAACATAGACATCACACCCTATAAGTATGTGACTTGTGTCCTGGGGTAGATGGTAAGTGGAACATCCACCAGCATGTGGTCACAGAGCTGACTACTCCCTTGTATATGACACAAGTACTGAGTATGTGAAGGATATACACATCACAGGCCATAATACCTCCATAGTTCACAGCCTTCATCACACCAATAACTGAGTACAATACTCCCTTCATCGTGTAGTTCACTACACATTTTCCAGTGATGTGTAACTGAAGTGTACCACCTTTGTCAGAGTGAGCTCTCACACATCTAATTGGCCATACCTAGGTATTGTTTTTGTGGCATAAACATCACTGTCTGATGGTGCGTAAACCCCATTAAGTTGTTAAACTGGATGCACGTGTGATACCTGTTCTGGTGATGCACAAAGTACATACATAGCTATTTGACAACATTAATGGCATGGGTAACATTTGTGATGGTGTGGATTGTGATATATATATATACATATATATATATATATATATATATATATATATATATATATATATATATATATATATATGCCATGCATGCCAGTTCACTAGCTTGTATTGATCATAATATCACATACCATTATAGCAGTGTCCCTCCTAACACCTATAGCAGACGTTACAGTGCCAGAGCAGTGCGTATGATTACCATCATAGAATGCAGACATGTCATAATAGCTGTATACATATGTTTGCGCAGAACCATCTCTGATCACCCTAAATCACATATGTTATGTCAGAGACATGGGATTACTGGTGGTATTATTCTAATACTGTCCATGATTGTGCATTCTTCTTTTAATGTTGTCCATCAGCTTTTACCTGTGTCCCACTTGCTGAAACTTCCTCTGAGATTACACTCATATTCATGCAAATCAGTTTGCACAGCTTCACAATATGCACCCTATCCCAATTGTATATAACATCCCTGATGGATGTCCTCTGCATTGTTCATGTAAGGATGCCTATCTCACATTGCTATATCACCTTGTGTGACAGTCACATAAAACACATTTTCACTATGCAGTCCGTACTGTACCATATTTATTTATTTATTTGTTTGTTTATTTATTTATTGATATGTTATTGGTGTTGCTGGTATATCTTTCTTCCATTGACGTGCATTCATCTGCTGCAAATTAGGTTGTTTCACCTGCCCTCTTTCCCTATGTGCATTCCTGCAATTCATCTGTGTGTCCCTATTCAATACACACACTTCCCCTGAGTGTTTATTTCACATGGCAGTCCACGCACCCTTACAGATCATTTACACAACATTAGTATAGTATGCCAGGAATGGGATTTCACAATACTCTACACTGTACACACTGTCCTGTACTGTGTTTGGACCATATACATAACTATCATACCTCTCAACTGTCCAGATTTTTGCCTTATATCTTTTGGTCTGTTCCTTATATAATTTGTTGTTTTCTAGCCAATCACTGGGATGATCTCAGGATTGATGTCACTAAATAATTACATACATTTGAGTTTCATACTTCAAATCCTTCAGAAAATGTATCTTAACACAAACCTTGTTATTCTTGCACATTTCTATGTTTAAACGTGCAAATATGTAAAAATCTGTGGCTATTTGTGGGTCATTGTCCCCCCATTATGTTGGGCTCTGTCCAGATTTCTTGCATTAAGAGACTGAAAGCTATGGAAACTTATATGCTAAGCCCTGGTGATCATTGTGGCATTCTGCACAAACATGCTAGAAAACTGTGGTCTGATGTAAACAAGATTGCTATCCTTATTGTTTTACAGTTTCCTGCCCAGCAACCTGCCACAAAACCACGCTTATTTACATTTAAACATAGTGTATCTCATGAAAATGTAATTGTTGCTGCTGCTCACTGTGCATTATTGTGCACACATGTAAGCTCCATGTAAGCTTCATGCAAAACCTTACAAAGTTTACTGAATCCCAGAGATAGTCAAATCTGCTTTATCAAAAGCTTAAATCTTTAGTTAGACCTGATTTAAAAACAGGTTGTTTTATTCCTAATCTTTCAGACTATTTGTTATGATGATTAAGCAAATTATTTAATATGATGGTGGAAAACATTATTGTTCTGATTACCTGGAAGTCAGCAAATATTGTGCCTATTTATAAGAACGGTGCACATGATGTTATTTCCAACTAGTGTATAATAAATTTGACCTCACTACTATGCAAGTGTTTTGAGAGGTGTTTATCAAACAATAATGGGAATGCTTTGAATCAACATGCTTTTATGAGGAAAACATTCAACATTAACCAGTCTAATGCAAATTTATGATATAGTCATTGAAGCATTTGATAGCGACAGTAGAACAGATATGGTGGCTTTGGATCTCTAAAAGACCTTTGACAGTATCCATCATGTTGTAATAATAAATTCCTTAATAAAACAGAATATTTATCCTTATATTATAGAATGGGTAAGTTGTTGGTTAAAACATAGATGTCAACATGTTAAGCTGGATGGCCACTGTTTTAACCAGTCAGAGGTTTCTTCCAAAGTTCCTCAAGGCTCAGTTTTATTCCTTGATTTGTTTATGTATTTTCTCCACTGTCCAATAATGGGATGTCCAAATACACTAATGCTATTAAATAGGCATATCTTTTTAACTACTGGCATTTAACTTGCATGTGTCTGAGGTAATTGGGTCTGTGTTCAGCCATCAAATGGAACTTCCATTGAATGGCTGAACATCAAACCATATCCATCAAACATTCATTCAGTGAAGATTCATTTCATTGACGGGGAAAGTAACTAGTTGGCCACCACTTCCATGTGTGCCCCACTGTAGTATTTCAAACCTACCTAGGTGGGGGCCTCTGATCCTCCCACACCCCCCAACATGGGGCAGCTCCCCCACAACCCCCTTACTATATATACCAACTCCGGGACCGCACTACAGTGGGGAAAGGACACACAGGGAAGTGTTTGCTAACTAGTTACTTTCCCTGTCGAAATGAACGTTTGCTGAATAAACGTTCGATGGATAGGGTTTGATGTTCAGCTGTTCAACAGAAGTTCCATTCGATGACTGAACATAGTTAAATAAACATGGTTTATATATTAACTCAGCCAAAATTGGTGTGATGTATTTTGGCAACTTCAGACACATTCACAGCCTTAGTTTGGGTGTTATTAGTGCTTGAGAAAATCTTGAGTATAGTGATTTAGAAGTGCATGCTAGTTCAAATTTACATTTCAAGAATAATGCATGTATTGTCAAGGAAAAGGCTGGGCAGGTTATGGGACTATTATTAGAAAAAGTAAAAATAAAAATTAAAAAAAAACAGTTGCAGGTCAGAGTCTGCTTTGGTAAAATTATTTGCAACTTATGTTAAACCCATTGCAGAATAAAATTCTTCATTTTGTTCTTATTCCAAAATAGCTATCATTCTTAACAAGTGTCCAAAGCAAATTCATGAAAAGAATATTTGCTTGCAAAACTTTGACCTACTGTGATTAAAAAAAGCTTACTTTATATTCAATAAGCTATGGTGGCTGCATGGCAGACTGTTTAGCATATCATGCTGTTCATGGTGAAGAGCTGTAGCTCTTACTGAATATTACTCTTCTGCATTCTAGTAAAACATCTAGAGGAATAAATACTACTTTCCAGTCTCCCAAATGTAAAACTGCTTCAAGAGCCAGATTTGTAACCCAAAGTATAGTTTTGTCCCAGAATAAGATGCCTTCACATGTTCAGCAGAGTAGCTCTTTAGCACTATTTAAGAACTCATTTAGACATCTGGTTTGGGAGTAATGTCTAGTCTTGGAATATTGAGCCTATGTTTTGATGGTCTATGACCGCTATACATTGAAACAAAACTATGGAGCTGCGCATATGTGATGATGTGAGGTATTGCTAGCTATGCCAGGAGAAGTAGGGCAGTGGATGTGTAACATATGCTAGCGTAGCTAGCTGAAGTTTTGTAAAGAATTATATGTCATTTGTATATTAAGTTGATTTGTGCAGATGCTTGTGTTGAAAAGTATATTAGTAAAGCTGCTTGTGTTAAAAATGTACCAACAGTGGGTCCTGCTGCACTAAAAAATATACCAGTATGTTAGACTGTATTGTAACTGTTGAAATGACTATATTGTGACAGAAGATACTTGAAGAGAAGATGTTAATCTCAGTCTAGCTAATTCTGAAAAAAATAGTCAGTAATTAAAATTACATGGTTTAGGCCATAAAGATTGTATCTTACAGTTCTGATTGCAGCCAGAGACAAAATGTCACTGCACTGCTATTTCTGTGTGTATGGTAACGCATACATGCTAGATTCTGCTTCCGTTTTTAGTAAAGGGGGTAGTGTGGGAACCAGAGTCAGATGACCAGATGTATGTGATGTCATTCTGTAATCTAGCACTAAAATGATGTTTTAATACTAGAAGAGACAGGAGTCTCAGGGCCGTCTGTTTTTGAAACCTGATAAAGAAGAAAACCACTCACCCACTTCATCTTGCCTTGCTTTAGTAATTAACCAGGGAATAGCAATTCTTTAGATCAGTCAAGAAAATATAGTGAGATTAGTTAAGTACTGTTTTTCTGTAACTGTGTGAATCTATCCATCTGTGTTATTTTCAATATTTCCTGTGATTGTAAATCAGTATTTTGTAAGTCCATGCTCTTTCATTATTTATTATTAAATATAAATAAACTTTTCATTGTGGGTGGTTTTTGTAGGAAATATTTAACCTTTGAGGGTACTTACATTTATTTGGTGACACTGTGGCCACTCCTGAAAGCCTTCCTGCATTGATCAAACACTACCATTTGTATTAGTATTAATTTTACACAGTATAATTGGGCAAACTTGTAAGATCCTTAGAGTAGTTGGCTATGCAGTGTTCTGGTGGCAGTACCTACCTTATAATATGGGCAGAGAGGTGTAGCTGGTAAATCTGTGCATGTCTTTCCCAGGTGCGTGTGTGTGTGTGTGTGTGTGTGTGTGTGTGTGTGTATATATGTGTATATGTGTGTGTGTGTGTGTTGTGTATGTGTGTATGTGAAAATCAAATCTCAAAGAGTGTGTGTGAGTCAGCTACTTCATGCAGGGACACAGAACACTGGTTTCACAGACAGGGTGGAGGAGGCCTTGGCTTGAAAAACTTGGCTGAGGACTCAACTCTACAGCTGTGTCAGTGGGGAGTCTTATTGGTGGCCTGGAGAGAGAGAGAGAGAAACCCAGCCCTGGACTAAATGTGTTCCCTGTGTACTCTTAAAGGAAATTGTGTTTGGTGCAGAGAACTGCATCTGGAAATACTGTGCGTATCTACTTTTGTTCCAAGTGAACATCCCTCACTGGTGATTGTGGTGAGTATTGAGACTACTTGATTACTTGCCCAGAGGGGGGACATCACAGCACATACAGATAGAGAGTTCAAAGAGAAGGTCAAGGTGGATTATGAAGAAATAAATTACATTTAGTAGAAGTTTTTAGGGAATCAGAGGGATTTCTGAAAGAAGGCGTTGATTCATTCAGTGCATTTATGGTGGATGAATTCCAGATAGTGGGTCCCATTTTGCAGTAGGATCTTTGCAGAGTTAATTTTAAACTGTGTTAAATAAGTTTGGTAGTTCCAACAGGATGATTTCTTAATTAATTTTACTTATGTTATGTTTAGAATTTAAATCTGGACAAAAGTAATTGTGCAAAAGTTTAAGAAAGTACCTGCAAGCACATTATTGGAAAGAGCTTGGAATAATAAGTCGGTAGGAATGGTACTGAAATATCTTAAAGGTCACATAAAGAAAGTATTTCTACTGCTTTTTTAAGTTTTATTTTCTGGTTGCTATTCATGGCAATTAGTGGTAGGCTGTATTCAAATTTGAGGACACACGTTTTTTTTTTCCTATGGCTAGTCTTCTGTCCTTAGTAAGATAGCTTTCAAATTTGTATGCATATTTTTGGTACACGACATCTGTAGTTGCAGACTTGATGTGATGAATGATCAGAAGATGTGGAATAAGGTATATTCCTAAGTACTTTCTGGTAGTGATGGAAATAATGCTGTTGTAACAGAAGCCAGCTAATGCCAGGGGAGTAGAGTATGAGTTTATGACACGGCACCAAAGATCACAATATTAGCTTTATTGGAATTTACAATGAGTTTATGTGAGTGAAACCACAGACAGAGGTGTCAAAACTGATGCTGAAATAGTTTCCAGAGACCTTTTGTGGGAGATTTGCATGACATGAAATACTCTTTCAAGCTGTGAGAGATTTACAGGTAGGGAACTTAGGAATAAGTAGAATAGGATGGGCCCTAAAACTGATTATTAGGCATACCTGATTTAAAGGGAGTGGCTCAGGGTGGGAAATTTTAGAAATGAGCTTTAACTTGACTGTTGAGCAGATAGTTTCTGAAAAGTACAGTTTTGTACCTACCATAAATGTAGATGTCCGATAGGCATGCATCTGCAGTCCTTACAATTGGGTTGTCCTGTCGTCAGGCAGCCCTTAGGTCGGCCGGATTCCAAAGTCTGGGTCTGGCCTTGGCTGGTGTCGCACTTCACCCGACGTCATAGCGGCAGTTCTTCGGGTATAAAGGCATCAGCCGACGCCATTTTCCTCAGTGTTTCTTGCCCCAGATGCCAGGTACCCTCTAGGAAGGCTAAATTTGGATAAATGCAAATGGTTCCAAATAGTAGAGAGCAAACAAAAAATAAGCATGTATGTACATATATACAAACAAATACACCATAATAGATTCCCCCAGCTAGCTACAAGATGGGCAAATACCCTAGGAGTACCACAGAGGGGAAGGAGGGTGGATAATCCTGACTGCAGATGCATGCCTATTGGACATCTACATTTATGGTAGGTACAAAACTGTACTATGTCCTTCAAGGATGCATCTGCAGTCCTTACAAATGGGTAGAATACCATAGCCAAACTGGGGGAGGAGGAGAAATTAGATTATGGTGTAGTTAAGATCCCTTGCAAAACAGCAGTGGCAAAACCTGCTCGGGATCTGGAGTATAAAGGTAAATTATAATGCTTGGCAAATGTATGCACGGAGCTCCAAGTAGCAGCCTCTAAAATGTCTTTGGTAGCCACTCCTCGTAAGAAAGCTGTGGTAGTGGCTGTAGCCCTTGTAGAGTGAGGCCTGATGTTTTCTGGAGTTTTCTTCCCATGGTAGGAGTAACAAAATCTAATGCAATTTCCTATCCACTTAGAGATTGTCTGTTTTGAAATTGCTTTTCCTTCCATTCCTGTCGCATATGCTACCAGTAGCTGGTCAGTCTTTCTATTGCTCTTGGTCCTGTCCAGGTAGTAACGTAATTGTCTATGTACATCCAAGGTATGCAACAGTCTTTCTCCCTTGTTCTGTGGGTTTTGGAAGAATGTAGGTAGGTGGATAGCTTGATGTAAAGATACCCTGGAGACCACCTTTGGCATAAAAGTAGGATTAGTTCTCATGGACACTCTATCTTGATGGAAGATCAGGAAGGGCTGTACTGCCATTAATGCCTGTAGCTCAGATACCCTTCTTGCTGAAGTGATTGCAAGCAGGAAAGCAGTTTTCCATGATAAGTACTGTAATTCTGCTGTTGCTGCTGGCTCGAAAGGAGGGAGTGTCAACTTTTCTAGCACCAAGTTCAAGTCCCATGCTGGCAATGGTGGCTTCCTAGGTGGCTTTACATTTTTAATCCCTCTCAGAAACTGCCTGAGCAGAGGATGTGAGAAGACTGGAGGATCCAATTTGTATTCTGCTGAAATAGCTGATGCATGAATCTTAATGGAAGAATAGGACAGGCCATTGTGGAAGAGCTCTGCCAAGTATTCCAGTATGTTAGCTATGTTTACCAGTGACACATTCTCTCCTTTTGCAGTACTCCAAATGAGATATCTTTTCCATTTTGCTGAATAATTTTTTCTTGTTGAGGGTCTGCGAGCCTCCAAGATAATGTCTTTAACCCTTTGAGATAAATCTGGGTTATTTGGTCTTATGCAATGTTCCAGGCAGCCAGCTGCAGTGTTTTCAGGTTTGGATGCAGGGTTTTGAAGTTGTTCTGTGTTAACAGCAAGGGAACTAGGGGCAGAGGCCATATTTGTTCCCGAGACATGCTCCTCAGTAATGGGTACCAATGTTGCCTTGGCCGAACTGGAGCTATCAGGATGATCCTTGGACGGTCTTCTTTGATCTTCAATAGCACCTTGTGCATCAAAGGAAGAGGTGGGAATGCATATGCTGTCAGGTTTTCCAACTGAAAGATAGGAGTCCACTTTCCAAGCAAGTGTGTGGTACGTCCTTGTGCAGAAATTTTTCAGTTGGTGATTGTGTGGGGATGCGAATAAGTCTATTTCTGGTAGTCCCCATTTCCCTGTAATGGTTTTGAAGATGTCCGGATGCAGCATCCATTCGTGGGCATCCGTGGTAGTTCTGCTTAGGATGTCTGCTAGTATATTTTCTTTTCCTGGCACAAAAATTGCTTGAAGCTGAATGTTGAGGCTCAGTGCCACATTCCAGAGGTCCATTGCCATCCGGCATAGAGGGTACGAATGTGTGCCTCCCTGTTTGTTGATGTACCACATAACTGTGGTGTTGTCCGTCCTTATCCGCAGTTGACCCTGTCGAAGAAATGGTCTGAATGCCTGAATTGCCAGTTTTACTGCCAGCATTTCCTTTTGATTTATGTGTAGGTGCAGCTGGTCTTGAGTCCATAAGCCTTGTATGCACTTGTCCAGCATGTGCGCCCCCCAACCGAGGTCTGAGGTGTCTGTTGTGATGGTCTGGCTTGGTTGAGTTCTGTGGAAGGGCAGTCCCTTGTTTGATTGACAGGCCTGAGCCCACCATTGGAATACTTGTTTCAGGCATGGAATTATTGGAATCTGGGTTTCTAGGCTGTGCTTGTGCTGAGACCATAAATTCCTTAGGTACCACTGTAACTTCCTCATATGTAGTCTGGCATGTGGAATTAATATTATGCAGGATGCCATGTAACCGAGAGCTTGCAGGACCTTTCTTGCTGTTAGCTGGTTCTGCTTTGTTAATGCCATGAAGTAGAAAGGGAGTTGCTCCTGTTTTTCTACTGTCAGGAATGCCATTTGTTTTGATGTGTCCAAATCTGCACCCAAGAAGGTTATCCTTTGGGATGGTATCAGCCTTGACTGTTTTATATTGACTGTGTATCCCAGGGCTTGTAGTAGATGAATGACCCTTTCCAAATCTTTTGTTAATTTGTTTTGTTGTCCGCTTGTAACAGGCAGTCGTCCAGGTAAGGATAAATTTGAATTCCCTGAAGCCTGCAATGAGCAATTACTGATGCCAGGCATTTCGTGAATACTCTGGGCGCAGTAGATAAGCCAAAGGGCAATGCTGAGAATTGATAATGCTCTGATCCTGCAAGAAATCTGAGGTATCTTCTGCAATTTGGTCGTATGGGGACGTGCAGGTATGCCTCCTTGAGATCTAGAGTTACCAGCCAAGACACCTTGCCCAGCATGGGAAGAAGCTGCTGTAGGGTCAGCATTTTGAATTTTGGAACAATGAGGTATGTGTTTAAAGTGGACAGGTCGAGAATAGGTCTCCATTGGTTTTCTTTTCTTGGTACCAGGAAGAGTCTGGAGTAAAATCCTTGTCCTTGTTCCATAGATGGTACCCTTTCTATAGCTCTCATCCTTAGTAAGTGAGTTATTTGTTCTAGAGCTTCTGTCTTCTGATTTGGAGGTAGGTTTGGCATTCCTCTCTTCCTTGGTAGAGTATGGAAGTGAAACCTGTAACCTTGGTCTATTGTCTGTAAAATCCATTTGTCTCCTGTGATGTAATGCTAGTTTACTGAAAATAAGGCTAGCTTCCCACCTAAGGGTGCTTCTAGTTGTTCCCTGGTAGGCGGTGCCAGAGCCAAGTCACTGTGATTGTCCTGTGGAAGTGGTGGTGGCTGGATCTGTGGCTGTACCTCGCTGGTTGTTAGCCTGCCACTGACGGCCCCTGTAGGCACCTCTGGATTGACCACTGCCTCTTGAGCGCCTATTCCTGCCTCTCAGAGCTCTGGAGGTGTCTGGAAAGGACCAATTCTTGGAAGGCCAGTTCCTGCTAAACCTTGGAGGCTGGACCTGCAAGAAATCCTTGACTGTCTGGACAGATTTTGCTTTCTCTTCCACTTTCTTCAGCACCTGCTGTGCAGGGGAGCCAAACAAATTGAGCTTATCCATGGGAGCATCTAGGAGCTTTGATTTAACATGGTCTGGTAAGGACTGCTCTTTCAACCATGCATGTCTTCTGATCACTGTGCCAGTCATGGCTGATCTAAAGGAAGCCTCCAGTGCATCATAGCCACATTTTAAGGAATGATTACTGACCTGCTGAATGTTATGTACCATTTCCTGTACAGATTTTTTGTCTAATGGTTCATCCGAGGACAGTTTTTTAGTCAATTGGTCTAACATAAATTCCTGATACTGAATCATGTGGAATTGACAGTTCAAGGCCCTAGCTGAAAGAGTAGCAGAAGTGTAAACTTTTTTACCCCATCTCTCTAAGGCCCTAGATTCCCTTTCAGAGGGTAGGGGGTTTTTGGTAGAAGAAGCTGCTACAGCCTTGGGTCCCTGGGAGATAGTTTCGGGATCTGCAAAAGGGGTCTTATACAAATGATAATGTGTGTCCGGAACCCTGTAGTACCTATCGGGCTTAGCAGGGGCCGGAGGAAGAGAATCAGGAGCAGTACAAGCATCATTAAAAGCATCATCCACAACAGTAAGTACTGGAGGAATGGCTAAAGGCCTATGCTGTGGCAAATGCAAAAAGGTTCTAAGCCTTTTCCTAGAGTCTGAAAATCCTGGCCCTGCCATTGAAATTGTTCCCTCATAGCATGCAAGGTTTCCCCAAAAGAAAATTCCTCAGGCGGAGAGGCAGAAGGAAAGGAGTCTTCTGCATCAGAGTCCTCATAAGGAGAAAAGGGGCCCTCTGGAGGGTTTGAATTATCTGACTCATCAGAGGAGCCATCCGAAGAAACTGGCTCAGGGGGCTCTACTCTAGTCCTCTTCTCTGGAGGTGGGTGAGAGGCCCTGTCTGGATGTGGTTGGGATCCCCGGATCAAAGAAATGAGATCCTCTGCTAGACTAAGCATTTGTGAACTGGAAATAGGCCTGTGAGAGGGGGTCTTAGCAGGCACAGATTTGGTAGTTTTTGCTGCTTTAGCCCTAGCAAAGGCCTTAATAGACATGGATGCAGAAGGCCTAGCAGCTCCACGTGCAGGGGTAGAAATATCCAAAGGGATAGTATCAGATAAATCCTGCGAACCTGCAAGAGCAGGTGGGATTTCAGTAGCAGATTCAGCCAGGCTGGAAGAGGCCTCGGTAAGTGGTAAGCTTTCGGCCGAAGGAAGAACCGTGGACTCGGTTTCAGCCGAAACCGAGACACTCGCGGTTGGCTTAACCGCGGTTTCGTCCGAAACCGCAGACCGCGAGTGTCGGTTCTTTTCCTTGCGTTTTTTAGAAATTTGCGTAGTCGGAGTATCCGAAGGCATAATGTAAGCAAAATCGGAGCCGAAAAAACCTTCAGCAAATTCCGACCGACGTCTAAGCGTCTGTCGGTTGAAAGAAGCACAGGCTAGACAAGCTGCTACGTCATGGTCTGGGCCTAAACAAGGTAAGCAGTAAGAGTGGAAATCTTTATGAGGTATTTGTTTCCCACAAGTTAAACAGTTATTCACTTTTTCTGACATCGGCTGAGGCAAGAAAGAGTCCCCAACGGGGTACTTAGCTTTTTAGAAGTCTTCGGTACTTGTAGTAGTAATCTCTGGTTCTGACCGACCGGCACTTGCGAACAGCTTCTGCTTCGGGCGCCACGCGGCAAGAAAGACTGAGGAAAATGGCGTTGGCTGATGCCTTTATACCCGAAGAACTGCCGCTATGACGTCGGGTGAAGTGCGACACCAGCCGAGGCCAGACCCAGACTTTGGAATCCGGCCGACCGAAGGGCTGCTTGACAACAGGACAACCCATTTGTAAGGACTGCAGATGCATCCTTGAAGGACATAAGGTGAGAGATGTGGAGAAACATAAGACCAAGTTTATACTTGAGTAGATTGTAGTCAGCAAGGTGAAAGGTTCTGTGTAAGTCAACAAATATATCTCTAGTGAGTTACCCATTGTCTGTACTTTATGTATATTTGTCAGTCTCATATAGAGTAGATATGGCACTATAGGTTTGACAAAAACTGTGCCGGGTATTAGTACAAATTATATTATACGTTCATAGGTTCATAGGTGTGTACTAGGCTAATGGCCCTGGAGCCTATATAAGCCTAGCCCAAGAAGATTCCCTGGCATCCTGCTTCCCGACGTTAGTTTGCAGTGCCCCTATCGAGCAAGGCCACTGATGTGATCCCCAGGGTGAACATTCTATTGCCCATCCACTCATCAAAATTTCTCTTGAAGAGGGCTAGTGAAGTACTCTGCTTGACGTGGATGGGAAGTTTGTTCCAGAGTATGTGGAGTCCCTGGGTTAGGAACCTGTCCCTCCAGCATGTTCTGTTTATTGTGGTAATGAGGTTGAGGTCTCTGGAGCATATGGCATGGAGGGATTGGGATTTCTTTAGATGTAGCATATCTAACAGCTCTGGGTCAGACATGGCTTTGTAGGTCAAGCAGAGATCGCCTCTAAGAAAGCGATATGAGACAGAGTATAGCTGGAGTTTTTTTAGTCTGTCTGTATAGGGCATATGTTTAAGGCCTAAGATCCTCTTAGTGAGGTATTTTTTGTGGCCTTTTAAGTTGTTGTAGGTATCTAGTGAGGTACTTGCCAAATGAGGCATTGTATTCTATAATAGGTCTAATGAGGGACGAGTAGAGAGAGATTATGACCTTCTTTCTGGAGGAAAAACCTTTTGTAATGAGATGTGCCACATAGAAGGAATTTCTGATGACAGTGGCAATGTGGTTATCAAAGGAGAGGTTGCTGTCAACCTATGTCCCCAGATCTGTTATCACACCTTCGGTGTTTGGTGCACTACCTCTGATGTGGTAGTTCATGGGTACTGAGTTTTTCCCAAAGGGAATGACAATGTACTTTTTGGCATTGAGCTTTAGGCCATGGTTCTGGCACCAATCATTGGTCTGAGAGAGGCCTTTTTCTAGAATGTCTAAATCAGTTGGTGAATCAATAATGGCTCCCAGTTTGCAATCATCGGCAAACTTGGTCAGCCATAGTTCATTTGTATTGGTTGAACTTCAGAGAAGTAGATGCCAAACAGGAGAGGACCTAGGACTGATCCCTGTGGGACTCCACTTGTAACTGGTCAGTAGTCGGATTTGGAGTCCACTACTTTAACAGTGTGGGTTCTATCAGTGAGCCAACTGGCAACCCATCTTATGACACAGAGTTTAAGCCTAGTTTAATAAAGTCTCTCTATGATTCCTGAGTGAGGGATGGTGTCAAAAGCCTTGGCAAGATCGAGGTAGGCTGTGTGAACTATCTTGCCTTCATCCACAGCTTTGGTGACAGACTTGAAGAAGTCTATCAGGTTGAGCAGGCATGATCTAACTTTCACAAACCCAAACTGCGTGGGGTCCAGGGTTTGGAGATTCCCTATGTCCATGTTTCTAAGGTCTGTGATGATCTGTTCCATAGCCTTACATATCAGACTCATCAGACTAATGGGGCAGTAGTTCCCGGGGTCAGTAGTCGCCCCCCTTTGTAGAGTGGGATGACCAAAGCAATGCGCCATTCTGAAGGGACAAAACCTGAAGTGAGGCTGTGATTAAACAGGACACTCAGGTGTGGTATAAGTTCACTTTGTAAAGGACCAATCACAATACCAGTAGATTACCAGGCACCCAGTATTACTGCTGCACAGGTTAAAACAGCACTGTCCAAGGCTAAGAATACACCTTCTATAGGACCTGAAAATATCCCTGGCTGTGTTCTACATGAACTACAGAGTGAACTGCCACCTCACCTGTGTGCCCTGTTCAATCACAGCCTCACCTCAGGCTTTGTCCCTACTGAATGGTGCACTACTACAGTCAACCCCCTCCACAAAGGAGGAGCAACTGCAGACCCTGGGAACTTTCGCTCCATTAACCTGACAAGTCTGATATGCAAAGCTATGGAATGCATCATCACGGACCTAATAAACAAAGATATAGGGAACCTCCAAACTCCGGATCCCACACAGTTTGGTTTTGTAAAGCGTAGATCATGCCTGCTCAACCGGGTCACTTCTTTGAGTCAGTCACTACAACTGTGGATGAAGGCAAGGTGGTTCATACAGCCTACCTTGATCTGGCCAAGGCCTTTGATACCATTCCCCACTCAGAAATCCTAGAAAAACTCACTAAGCTAGGCATCAACTTCTGTATCACTAGGTGGGTTGCAAACTGGCTCACAGATAGAACCCACAGAGTGAAAGTAGCTGACTCCAAGTCAGACTGTCGACCAATTACAAGTGGTGTCCCACAGGGTTCAGTCCTGGGTCCTCTCCTGTTTGGTATCTACTTCTCTGAAGTTCAGGCCAACACGAAGGGACTCTGGCTGACAAAGTCCACAGACAATTGGAAGTTGGGAGCCATAATTAACTCCCCAAGTGATGCTGACATCCTACAGAAAGGCCTCACTGAGACCAATGACTGGTGTCAGAACCATGACCTAAAGCTCAATGCCAAAAAAATGTGTCATCATCCCCTTTGGGAAAAACCCAGTTCCCATGAATTACCACATTGATGGTAGTCCACTGAACCCAGAAGGTGTCATAAGAGATCTGGGAACACAGGTTGACAGCATCCTCTCTTTTGACCTCCACATTGCCACTGTGGTCAGAAAGTCCTTCTGTGTGGCACATCTCATTACTAAGGGTTTTGCATCCAGGAAGAAAGAGGTCATTGTCTCCCTCTACTCTTCTCTCATTAGGCCAATCACTGAGTACAATGTCCCATTTGGCATATACTTCACTAGACATCTACAACAACTGGAAAGGCCACAAAAATACCTCACAAAGAGGATCTTAGTTCTTAAATACTTGTCCTACATGGACAAACTCAAAAAACTCCAACTATTCTGTCTCATATCACCTACTTAGAGGCGATATTAGCTTGACTTACAAAGCCATGTCTGACCCAGCTCTGTTAGAAGTGCTACATCTAAAGAATCCCTCCACACTGCACACTCCAGAGACCTCAACCTCATTACCATAATCAACAGAATAAGCTTGAGGGACAGGTTCATAACCCAGAGTCTGCCCATGCAATGGAATAGACTTCCTATACATGTCAAGCAGAGGGCCTCACTGTCCCTCTTCTAGAGAAATCTTGATGAGTGGATGGGAAATAGAAAATTCACCCCAGGGATCACTCCAGTGGCTCTGCTTGACAGAGGCACTGGGAACTAAGGTCAGGTGACATGATGCCAGGGTAATCCTATGGGCTAGGCTTGTAATGGCTCCAGGGCCATTAGCCTAGTACACACCTATGAACCTATGTACAACATAGCCAGGGATACTATCAGGTCCCATAGTGTTCTTTGCTTTGGACAGTACGGTTTGTAACTGTGCAGCCATGATAATGGGGACTTGGCATTCCTCAGGTATTGTGATTGGCCCTTTATGGAGTGAAAGGCGGGTAATGTTCTCACTGAGCCTGTCGGCCAATATATTGGCAAATCAGTTGGCTCAGTATACGTGTTGCCATTGTGCTGTAACTCAGAGCAGATCTGAGAATTGCCCTGTAAGTTCTTGACATAACTATAGAATGCCTTGTGGTTGTCCTTAGTATCTGCAGCAATTTTGCTTTTGTCGCTAGCTTTAGAGGATTTGATGAGGGATTTCATTTTTTTGCTGAGTTTAGCAAGGGAGTTTTTCCAGTCTTGTGACTTCACCCTTTTCTGCAATAGTTTCTTCCTTCTGTTGTTAGTGCCTGTTATGGCAGAAGTACACCAGATTGGCTTCCTTTTTGTGGAGGAGACTGTCTTGGTTCTGTTTGGTATGGCCTGTTCCATGCACTTGTGTATGTGCTCATACAGTGCATTGGTGTATGATTCAGCAGTTGTGCACCTATTTTCCATTTGCATGGGCAACTTGAAGTTTGCCACTTCTGTTTTTAGAAGCCCAAAATTGGCTTTGGAGAAGTTTTTCACTAGAAGGTCATGTTCACTATGGGCAGAAGTATTTTAGAGATGCAAGACTGTTCTTTATTTGAGGGGATTGGATTAGTTATGATAGTCTACCATTTAGTGTGTACAGTACTGATTTTTTAAGATTGTATACGAAGGTTTGGGGTTTGGCAAACTTTTTTAAGGAATTTAGAATGAAGAGAGCTGTTGTCAGGATTTTTGAGGAAGAAAGGTTTGCAAACAGTTAAAACATGGAATTCAGTGTGGTATTTGTAACTTTAGAAATGTCAGTGTTTAGAGTGGCAGAAATCAGGTTAAGAGAAAAGGGTTATGGTCACTATTAGGGAAGAAGAAATGTTTATGGTAGCTATTAAATGTTTTAGGTTATCAATTGTTTAAGTCTGAGGGGATGAATACAGAGTGTCACTGTTGCCTTAACCGAGAACACTTTTGAGTTATCTCCAGACATTTTATGACTTTTGTTACATGCTTTTGCCTATCTTTAATATAGCTTGATTTGGCTCTCTTTCATAAGAAATACACTTAATTTTCATATGAGAGTATTTCAAAGTATTAAGCTATTTAGGAAGCATTCCACTGATGTCATAGTTTGACTGCATGTCTACTTTTTCATTTGTGGAGTAATTCAAGGCCAATAATCTCCTCCATAGTGATAATTTCTGGTAGGATAGATTATATTCTGTGTGGGAAAAAGAACTGAATTAAGATATTAAATGGCTTTAGATGAGCTGGTAGTCTGATAATGTGAGGACTAAATAATAATACCAGAGTGATAAAGTAGATTCAGTTTGTTGATGGTGATGAAGATTGGGAAAGACTACTTTGTGTGGGATTTTTTTGTATGCTTTAATGGAAAACAAAGTAAGGATGGTGCATAGATTGCTTATAATGTTTGTTAGGACAGATACAGAATTGCAGTGTTGGCAAGGTGGCACAGTAGTGCAGTGAGTAGAATTATTACCTCACAGAAAGACCTTTTTTGTTTCAGTTTTCTTTGGGTGCCTTCTTTGTGGAATCTACATGTTCTCCTTGTGATCTTTTGGGTTTACTCCAGGTATTTCAGTTTCGTCCCACATCCCTAAAACATGTGGTGTGAATTGACATCTCAGAATTACCCGTAGGGGTGTGTGTGTGTCTGGGTTTATGTCAGATGATTACGTTTTCAGAAACTCAAAGTTCATATGGTCAATACAATATGTTTGAGTTTCGAAAAACATGAACAAAACAAAACAACAAAAATCTACATTTTTGCAGTGGCAATCCCCATGCACCCCCTATGTGGGGGGTTTGTGCCCCACCCTTTGTAAATTATATATACCAATTCCTAGACTGAACCACAGTGTGGAAAAGGGTACATTATACTGTAATCTACATACAAATGCATCCATTTTTCAGAAAGTTGAACATATGGTCTCAACCATATAAAATTCAAGTTTATAAAAACTCAATAATTTGACCTAAATCCATGTTTGGATTTATGTCAGATGATCAAGTCTTTAGAAACTCCATATGGTCAAGACCATATGCTTGAGTTTTAAAAATTCAAACAAAACAAAACAACAAAAATCAATGTTTTTACATAGGGCAAGCCCACCTGCACCCCCTCACCTTTTGCAAATTATATATATCAAATCCAAGATCACTACATTTGGGAAAAGGGTAACTTTCCCAATCCCCACTGTACCAAGATCTCTATACAAATGCTTCCAGTTTTATTAAAGTTGAACATATGGTCATGACCATATGAGGTTCGAGTTTCAGAAAAAGCAATCTTCTGACATAAACCTCTGCGTCTATGTGTGTGTGCGTGTGTGTGTGTGTGTGTGTGTGTGTGTGTGTGTGTGTGTGTGTGTGTGTAATGTGTGTGTATGTGTGTGTGTGTGTGCATGAGTGTATACATGTGTATGTATGTGTTTGTGTGTGTGTGTGTGTGTCTCTGCTTGTATATCACAAAAAAGGCCTGTCAGCCTACTTTCATTCCCTAGTTTGCCTAGCAAGCTCTGCAGATGTTAGCTGCTGTTTATGCAGTCAGTGAGTCAGCTATGACTTAACAACATTAGATAGATGATGGCAAGGTGGAAAGTATTCGATGAAAAAGGCATTTTTTTCATTTTGGGGGTTAGGACAGATGGGTTACTAAATTAACTAAACTGAGAAAGGTTGAAAAAGGCTGCCTATTGTATAAGATTTTGTTTGTGAGCCTACGCACTTGAAGTTCAGGTCACCCAATCTTAAGGATTTCATTATTTTCTGTGCTCGCCTTATTTACAGTTGATGACAGACTCCTCTATGGGCAGTTTTTCCAATGTCTCATCCTCAGACATTCCCATGTTGCACTTTTACCCTGGTATTAACCCACACTAGGAAGAGGTCTATTTTTTGGAGAGCCTTACCCATAGAAAGGCTCCCAGCTCTCAATGGGTAAGTTCTCTGTATGTTTTATTTTGCTCACCTCCAAGAAGGATGGGGCCGGTCAAAGCGATAACATGCTCTTCTTAGCACTACCTTCCAGCATGCAGTTATTCTCCATTGTATGCTGGGCAGTAAGGTGTGGCCTGTGAAGATGTATTCATCCTGAATCCTAGAGCAGCCATGCCTGCTTTGTCTATATGCATACCTAGCCTGATAATCTCTCTGAGTTCTGGCCTACTAAAAGAATAAAGAAATGCATCAGCAGCAGCATGCATCCCCCTTCCAGGTTAGTCAAGTGTTCAAGCCGCTAATCAAGCTCAGGTCACTCATGCCACAGTCAGGGGTTCACCGCTGTATGCTACCAGACCTGGCTTAAGGATTTCAATGGTGAATCAGTGAGTTATACCTTGGTGAGGCATACCATAATAGTAATTCAACTTAGCAGTCAAAGATTCATACTTTTGACACATGCAACTCCTGTGATCTAAGACAGGGAAAATAGAGTTTACCTCAAGCATGGCTTAAGTCATGTAAAGTGCAACGAAAAAGGAGAAAAAATGGTCCTACTCTAGACAGTCACATTAAAACATTGCAAGTCAGGATTAAGAAGCATTTGGGAAATGTATGCTAGAGAAATCAAATTATGGCCAGGAATAGTAAGCGGTAACTACTCTATAAACAGTGGTGTTTTCATTTTAAAACTCATATACAGGACACTGATATGGGTCTAACTTTGATACAACACATTATATATTACATTGTTGAATGAAGCTGTAGTGAGATTTAATGCCCACCCACTCATACACCCCCACACAGAATAACTTTAATCATTTATTTTGAGTTTGCTAACTGGGCAAGTTGACTTGTCCAGGGATGTTTCCCTACCCTTAACATGTATTTTTCTCGTAACACAGCCAATATTAAATCAGTTTTGCTTTGACTTCCAGGATTGCTGCACACTGATAAACAGCCTAACTTCAGCTCTTCCAGTGTGAAAACAGAAAGTGAGAAACAACAGCCAGTGATATTGTCAGCTTGACTAAAATTTAGTTACTGACAAGTAAGCACACTGCCTGGATGCATGCAAAGAAAAATTAAGAGATCCTGAAAGAAAGTGAAATAGAAAATATGAAGAGAAGACATTGAATGGAACAATCATACAGCTGTTCAGCAAAGAGCAGTTCAAGCTTCAGCTTTGGTGCAAAAATGGTTTTCTGTAATCTAGAGGAAAAAAGTAAGTCTAATGTGTTCAGAGCTGATTAAAATAAATGAAATACTGAGGGAGTATATCAACGCAAATAACAAAAGGCTGGAAAATGGAAGAAGCATTAAACAGATATTAAGATGAGCTGATAAAACTGAAAACATCTGAGGTCAAAATGAAGAAAAGGCTGGCTGATTATGAGACTGCTCAAGAATAGATTTTTCCAAAAATGGTAGAATTAGAGGACAGAAAAACTAGAATGAACAAACTGTGCTAATTTTATATAAGCACAAATAAGCAACATGAGTTGTATGTATGATCCAAACCCGGCTATGAAAAGACACCAAAGACCTTTGTTAATGAAATTGTAACCCTACCAGCAGAAAGATTTGATCCTGACAAAACTGTAAGAAAAGGGCAAAATATTAAAAGTTGGAGACAATAGAATATTTGTGGAAAATTATTATTCACTGTACACCAGACTGAAGAGAAACAATTTTATTCAAGTAATCAAGGAATGTCAAGAGGCAGGTGTGAGATTCAAGCTGATGCGTTCAGCTGTCTTCAGAATATTTTTTTCTGAAGGATCAAAACCATTTTTGATGCAGACTAGGTTAAGAAGGAAATGCAAAAGTGTGTCCAACAAACATTTAGCAAACAGGCAGAAGGGGACTTTGCTTCTCATTCTTCTGATAACAAAGTACACAGAGAGACTTTGCCAGTGAAACGTTTTCCACTATTCCAGAGGAAAATGCTTGAGAGACAAAAAAAAGTATATGAGATGCCCATAAGAACAGGGAGTACCTTGGAAATGAACCAGAATCTGGAGCTGGGAGATAGAAATCAACAGGATGAAGACCAGTAACATGGAAATTAATGAATAAATGAGAGAATGCAAAGCATAAATCTGATTTGTGAAATACGGCTATATAGGAATAATTGGAAAGAGTAGACTTGTGTTGACTTTGGTAAACCTGTGGGGAAATAAAAGGCATTTGGCTCACTTCAAGTCATTAACAGGGACATGTAAATAGGTGTGCACACTACCAGGGACCACAACGGCATGCCCCCCACTCCAAATTAGTTTGACTCCCCCACTACAACTGCAGAAGTTATCTACAAGGCAGTCATACTATCCGTATAACACAGCAATAGCTTTGTATATTTGTGTCTCCATTTTGCAAACTCTGACATTTATACTTACTCAGTAGGCTAGGGGCCTACCTTACCTCTTAGTTGCTTATTAGTATCTTGCAGGTTGTTGATACTTTTTTCTCTTTGCCCATTCAGAATAGGTTCTACCCACTCCATTCACCCTCACTCGGTTTTCTACCCTACCCCCATTCCCAACCACCCCCGAATCACTTTCCTTTATTCACACCTAAACTACCCCCATTACCTCCAGTCAGCCAATCTCAAGCAGGGCCTACCTTCTTCAATATATTTATACCTCCCATTGCACTCCACCTAAAGGTCTAACCTCACTAGCCAATCCCTAGCTCTACCCCCACAATCTATCACCAAGAATAACTCTAATCTATAAGCTCCCTTTACCTCTCATACTAGAATGTATCCTTACCTTTACATTCAACTTCCTTTCTCCATCCACAGTACTATTCACCTAAACACACACACACACACACACACACACACACACACACACACACACACACACACACACACACACAAAACCTCCTTCACTCACCTACAATGTCTCTCAGTACAGCTACTAATCTTCCTCCCCTTAACTTTCATTCTCCTGCTAAACATAAAATCTTTCCAAACAATGCACCCACATCACAAACCTCTATCCATAACATCTGCACAAACCACATTTATTACCAGCTACTCTAAAAGATACCCAAGCCTATTCAAGATAAACATACTCCTACACACTAAAGTGAAAATCCTCCCTCTACAAAATAATCATTCTAATAACTTCCTTCGGAACTGCCATCTCATACTAAAAAGAAAACAACTATCCATTCTTCACCTACACAAAATGTCAATGTTGCCACAATGTGGAGCTATCCATACCAACCCCGGTCCCACCCCTTCATATTTAGATGCCCAAAAGTCTTACAAATCACCAAATATCACAACCCTTAACCTTTAAAATTTTAGAAACAATTTCCCAGAATTTCACACCTGGATATCTTGCAACAAACCAGATATAATAGCTGCCACAGAAACCTGGCTAAAACACTACATAAAAGACTCTGAATTCCTTCCTTCAGACTATGCTTGCTTAAGACTTAACAGGCCCAGTAAAAAAGAAGGTGGTGTTGCACTACTCTTTCCAAATACCTTTACCATAATCCCTTATACTAACTCTATCACCCAATTCTCTACAGCCAAAATTGTTACATCATTGCTAAAAACAAATAACTGTAAGAATCTCTGCATTATAGATCTCTACATCCCTCCAGGTAATAACACTTCACTCCTAGAACAAATTCTTGCTTGGATGTCAAACAATATTACAGACAAAACAATTATCATAGGGGATGTAAATATCAATGGCTTGATCTCTTCAATAACCAACCCTTATCCAATAACAACCTGTTTAACTATACACAACTAATAACTAATATAAAAAAGATGGAGGTCCCATACTCAACTGGATTCTGGTTACTGACCCAAATAAAATCTCTTCTGTGGGTACTTTACCACAGAGTATCAGTGACCACCTGCCTGCCTATATATTACGTAAAACCACCCCTACACCAAGTCATCACCAATACTAGAAAGGCTCACCCAGACTCTGCTACACTTTGCTGTGAGAGAAAGGTTAGTTTGCTTATTATTTGTTGTATTTTGTATTACTTTATTGACTTTTTCTATTTTGAATACTGTGATTTGTTTTCTTTATCTTGTGTTTTACTTGTATTCTGCTTTTAACTGCATATTACAACTTGAAAAGAGACCACGCCTCTGTATCTTGTGAGTCAGGCAAAAATTAGAACAGGTCAATTAAAGACTCACACATAAGATAGAAGAGGTCAGTTAAGGTTAATCATCTGTGAACTGAGAGGGAAGAGCTAGGAAGTAAAGCTTCTATTTAAGGGGTAAAATAAAACATTTCAGAGATTTACTAGAAAGGCTCACCCAGACTCTGCTACACTTTGCTGTGAGGGAAGGTTAGTTTGCGTTTTTATTTATTGTATTTTGTATTACTTTATTGCCTTTTTCTATTTTGAATACTGTGATTTGTTTTCTTTACCTTGTGTTTACTTGTATTCTGCTTTTAATTGCATATTAAAACTTGAAAAGAGACCACAGCTCTGTATCTTGTGAGTCAGGCAGAAATGAGAACAGGTCAATTAAATACTCACACATAAGATAGAAGAGGTCACTTAAGGTTAATTATCTGTGAACTGAGGGGGTGGAGCTAGGAAGTAAACCTTTTATTTAAGGGGTAAAATAAAACATTTCAGAGCTTTACTAGAAAGGCTCAACCAAACATTAGTTTGCTTTTTATTTGTTGTATTTTGTATTATTTTATTGCCTTTTTCTATTTTGAATACTGTGATTTGTTTCCTTTACCTTGTGTTTTACTTGTATTCTGCTTAAAACTGCATATTAAAACTTGAAAATAGACCACAGCTCTGTCTCTTGTGAGTCAGGCAGAAATTAAAACAGGCCAATTAAATACTCACACATAAGATACAAGAGGTCAGTTAAGGTTAATCATCTGTGAACAGAGGGGGTGGAGCTAGGAAGTAAACCTTCTATTTAAGGGGTAAAATAAAACATTTCAGAGCTTTACTAGAAAGGCTCACCTAAACTCTGCTAAACTTTGCTGTGAGGGAAACATTAGTTTGCTTTTTATTTGTTGTATTTTGTATTATTTTATTGCCTTTTTCTATTTTGAATACTGTGATTTCTTTCCTTTACCTTGTGTTTTACTTGTATTCTGCTTAAAACTGCATATTAAAACTTGAAAAGAGACCACAGCTCTGTCTCTTGTGAGTCAGGCAGAAATTAAAACTGGTCAATGAAAGACTCACACATAAGATACAAGAGGTCAGTTAAGGTTAATCATCTGTGAACTGAGGGGGTGGAGCTAGGAAGTAAACCTTCTATTTAAGGGGTAAAATACAACATTTCAGAGCTTTACTAGAAAGGGTCACCTAAACTCTGCTACACTTTGCTGTGAGGGAAGGTTAGTTTGCTTTTTTATGTGTTGTATTTTGTATTATTTACTGCCTTTTTCTATTTTGAATACTGTGATTTGTTTCCTTTACCTTGTGTTTTACTTGTATTCTGCTTAAAACTGCATGTTAACTTGAAAAGAGACCACAGCTCTGTCTCTTGTGAGTCAGGCAGAAATATTTTTTCACCCTCCCACCCAGTTATTGTTGTGTTCTTAAACACCACTGTCTTTCAAGTTGCCCACCCCTTATGTTAATTTGACCATATATCTCATTTCCTCTCTGCTTTTACTGGCTTGTGTGGGTAAGCACAAAATTATCATTTTGTGAAATCACTACCCTTCAACTGTTAAAATTTATTGGCCATCCTACTATATTCCATAGTACCAGAATACAAAAGTGATCACCCCCTTAGAGTCTATCTTGCGGTTTTAAAAATGGTTACTCTCCACTAAAAATTAACTTTTTAGGCATGTAAAACTTAAGTTACCTACTTTCACATCTAATTCCTCTAGTGCAGACTGCAGTGTTTAGGATAAAAAATTTTGTCATCTTACCTTTAAGCATTTATTGCAAGACCACCAGTTATTGGAGAGCCCACATTCTGCCTCCCAGTAGTCATCTTGGGATCAGTGCTTCTGTTTCCTCTTGGTGAGAGAAGGAGTGCAGTTACATTATTTCCTGGAGACTGCTGATCACGAGAAAGCTAAGTAACTGATTTATAGGTGACAGCTTGGAATCTGTGCTTATATTCTGATCCTGGTGAGAGTAGAAGCAGAGTGCATTGATTCCTGACTCTTTTTGGTTGGAGTCCCTGTGACTAGCACTTGCTCTAAAACCTGCTGGAAAGCACTAGGAAGCCTTAAATTGATACAAGCACTCTCCTTGTTAATAAGGAGAAATTATTTGTAGGCACTAAGCAGCCTATAATTGCAAAGTACATTGCCAAGGTAAGGGAAAACAGCTTTTGTACTTTACAAAAAAAAAAAAAAACATCTAACCAGGCATGTACAAGGGTCAGCTTCTGGTGATTTCTCCTGTCCACCTGGTGAATCTGGACCTACTGGGGCAATGCAAAAAATTGCTACACGTACACAGACAAACCACTCCTCCTACCACCCAACACTATAACCTGCGAGAGTTGGACTTACATACAAACTGGAAGCAAAGCTCTCTCCAGCCAAGATTGTTTTAGACAATCAAGAGAAGAAAGTTAACACCCACACTACACCACAAGCAACACATAGCCCTTCAAAACCCTCACCACCAACACCCACACATAGCTACACTAAGCCCACATATGTGGAGGCCCTTAACATTAACCTGCCCAAGCAACAAGGACCTCCAAAGCTGAAAGGCAAACAAACACCAATCACAACCAAAGTATGACATAGCTCACAACACCAGTGTGCCACCCAACAACAGCCCTTAAAGCAAGACAACGTACCCAAAACTTTAGTCATAGGTGACTCTATAGTCAGGCATATTTGATGTCCCACTCACCAGGCTGAACAAGGGGAAAACTACAGTCAGCTGCCTGTCAGGTGCCAGGATCTGCCACATAATGCATGCGCTCAAGTCACTCCACAACCAGTACAAATACAACTCTGTCATTGCTCATGTTGGAGTGAATGACTTGAGATGTTCCTCCTTGGACTACATGAAAAGGGACGTGGAAAAGCTCTTGGATCATGTGGCCTAGGCAGGTATGACCCTAGCCCTGAGTAGCATCCTGTCTTCACCCAGAATGATACCACAGTATAAGGACAAAATGATTGAATTCAACAATTGGCTAAGCTTCGGGTGTCATTCAAAGGGGATCCAGTATCTGTCTGCCTGGGATGACATGATCAACAAACCACAATGCTTTGTCAGAGATGGTATGGACCTGTCACCTCTGGGATTCAGGTTACTGGTTAAGGCTCTTGCCACCCCTCTAGTGCCTTTTTTAGGCAAGGCTCAAAGGACAAAACCATAACAGGTACAAGTATGCAAAATCTGAAGGTAATGCTATTCAATGCTAGAAGTCTAAACCTCAAAATCCACTCTCTCGAGGTACTCCTAAAAATGAAGAACATCGATATCTGTGCAGTAACTGAGACCTGGTTCAAGGCTCCAGAGAGCACCCCTGCAATACCAGGCTACAACTCTTACCACGCTTTTCAGCCACCAAACCAGGAGTGAAACACTAAAGGTGGAGGACTGTCCATATTCACCAAGGATATTCACACCTCCAGGCTAGTTGCCCAACACAATGGATCCGAAATTCTCTAGGTGCATCTAACACTAGGTAAGACTGCAATACAAACTGTAGCTTGTTACAGATTCCCCACCATGCCCCACGATTCTCACTACACCTTTCTAATCATACTGGAAAATATTAAGATACAACCAAACACCCTAATACTGGGTGATTTCAACTACCCTGCCATTAACTGTGAAAAACTACTTGTGTACCAATACCTTTGCCCGATGGTTCTTGGAATTTATAAATTCCAATGCCCTAGATCAACTAATCCATAGTCCCACCAGGGGCTCCAATATCCTGGACCTGGTCATTACCAACATGGGAAATCGATGCTCCACACCAGTGGTCACCCCCTTGTTGGTTAGGTCTGACCATAAGCTAATCACCTTTGACATCCACATCCCACCCCTACCCCCAGTAAGGAAACATCCGTAAAAAACTTCTCCAAGGCCAACTTCATGCTACTCAAGTCAGAAGTGACAAACTTCATGACACCCATGCAGACAGGAACTGAAAGTTCGACTGCCGAATCCTACACTAAAGCAGTATACGAGCACATTCACTCATGCATGAATCATGCCATCCCAAATAGAACCAGGATGCACACCTCCAAGAAAAGGAAGACAATCTGGTGGTCCCTGTCATAAACAAACTATACAACAGAAGGAAGAAACTGTTGCAAAAAAGAGGAAAATCCCAGGATGCCAAAAACTCCCTTATTACCAACCTCAGTAAGAAGCTGAGATCCCTCATAAAATCCTCCAAAGCTAGTTACGAAAATAAAATTGCCAAAGATTCCAAAGACAACCACAAGGCATTCTATAGCTATGTCAAGAATCTAAATGGCAATGCTGAGATCTTCTCTGAGCTACAACAGAATGGTATTAAATATACTGATCCCAAGGACACTGCTAATATCCTGGCAGATCAATTCAGTGTCAACTTCACCCTCCTCTCACCCCCTAAAGGGCGCATCTCAATACTGAAAGATTGCCAAATTCCAGTAATCATGGCCACACAGGTAAAAACTACACTCTCCAGAGCTAAGAATACAGCATCCATGGGACCAGATGACATCCCAGGCTGTGTACTACATGAACTACAAAATGAATTGGCACCTTCACCTAAGTGTAATGTTTAATTATAGCCTCACCTCAGGCTTCGTGCCCACTGACTGGCGCACAGCTGCAGTTATCCCACTCCATAAGGGGGGATCCAACTTGGATCCTAAGAACTACCGTCCCATCAGTCTGACAAGCCTGATCTGCAAGGCCATGGAATGTATTATCATGGAACTTATAAGCAAAGACATTGGCAACCTTCAAATACTGGACCCCACCCAGTTTGAGTTCATGAAGTGCCAATTGTGTCTCCTGAACCTGATTGACTTCTTCGAATCAGTCTCCAGAGCCATGGACGAGGGTAAGGTGGTCCACACAGCCTATCTGGACCTTGCCAAGGCCTTCAACACCATCCCCCACTCTGGCATCAAGCTAGGCATAAATCCCTACTTCACTCGATGGGTTGCCAACTAGCTTACTGACAGAACCCACACTGTAAAAGTAGCTGACTCCAAATCCAGCTCCAGCCAAGTGACAAATGGAGTACCTCAGGTTTTAGTCCTGGGGCCCTCACTCTGGAATCACAGATAAACTTACTAAGCTGGGCATAAATCCCTTTGTCACTCAATGGGTTGCCAACTGGCTTACTGACAGAACCCACACTGTAAAAGTAGCCAACTCCAAATCCAGCTCCAGACAAGTGACAAGTGGAGTACCTCAGGTTTCAGTCCTGGGACCGCTCTTGTTTGGCATCTATTTCTCTGAAGTACAGGCCAACACTAAGGGACTCTGGTTAACAAAGTTTGCAGATGACTGCAAACTGGGAGCCATTATTGAATCCCCAAATGATGTGGATATTTTACAAAAGGGCCTTACAGAAACAGATGCTTGGTGTCAGAGCCATGGGCTCAATGTCAAGAAGTATATAGTTATCCCTTTTGGGAAAAAACATGTACCCATGAATTACCACATAGATGGCAGTACACTAAACACTAAAAGTGTGATAAGAGACTTAGGAACACAGGCGGACAGTGGTCTCACCTTCGATAACCACATCACCACAACAGTCAGGAAATCCTTCTATTTGGCACACCTCATCACTAAGGGCTTTTCACCCAGAAAAAAAGAGGTCATTGTCCCACTGTACTCATCCCTCATTAGACCCATTATAGAGTTCAATGCCCTGTTTGCCATATACCTCACAAGACATCTGCAACAACTGGAAAGGCCACAGAAACACCTCACTAAAAGAATCATAGGCCTAAAGTAGATGCCCTATGCTGACCAACTAAATAAACTCCAGCTATACTCTGTCGCATATCATCTACTCAGAGGTGATCTCTGCTTAGCATACAAGGCCATGTCAAACCCAGAACTGTTGGACATGCTACACTTAAAGAAATCCCAATCCATCAAAGCCACATGCTTCAGGGACCTAAACCTTGTCATCACAATGAACAAAACATACTGGAGGGATAGGTTCCTGACCAAGATACTCCCCATACTATGGAATACACTGTCCATACATGTCAAGCAGAATGCCTCCTTGGCCCTCTTCCAAAGGAACTTTGATGACTGGATGGGAGATAGGAAATTTACCCCAGGGATCACGTCAGTCACCCTGTTAGACAGGGGTCCAGGGAAGTAAATATTGTGGGAAGAAATAGCCAGGGAATTGTTATGGCTAGGCTTGTATAGGCCCTAGGGCCAATAGCCTAGTACCAACCTATGAACAAATAATCAAGAAATCTTACTAATTTTAACAACATAATACAAAATGACACCTTGACAAATGACAATTGGAATATGCTCAGAGTTCTTCCTCTTGATGATGCTGTTGACCTCTTCAATTAAATATTTCTAAATATCCTAAACAAACTAGTCCCACTCTGACAAAAAGGAGTCAAAACCAACCACACCATCTGGCTAACTAGATCTACCAAGCAACTTATGGATGGTAGAGACAAATCATGGAACTATGGCAAAAAAATAAAAATCCCTCAGATCTCTTACAATATAAGCAACTCCGTAATCAAGTAAAATGCTCAGTGATTAAAGATAAAGATGATCAACAAACCACAATGCTTTGTCAGAGATGGTATGCACCTGTCACCTCTGGGATTCATGTTACTGGCTAAGGCTCTTGCCACCCCTCTAGTGCCTTTTTTAGGCAAGGCTCAAAAGACAAAACCATAACAGGTACAAGTATGCAAAATCTGAAGGTAATGCTATTCAATGCTAGAAGTCTAAACCTCAAAATCCACTCTCTTGAGGTACTCCTAAAAATGAAGAACATCGATATCTGTGCAGCAACTGAGACCTGGTTCAAGGCTCCAGAGAGCACCCCTGCAATACCAGGCTACAACTCTTACCACACTTTTCAGCCACCAAACCAGGAGTGAAACACTAAAGGTGGAGGACTCTATTATATCCCTGCTTAACCCAGGATCAAAGAACCACCCATGTCCAAATCCAGACAAATCCTCTAGTGAAATGGCTGCCCTCTTCAACTCATATTTTATAGACACAATAGCTAATTTCACAGCCACCTTTCCTCAAGCTAACTGTAATAATGACTCTGTATCCCTGAAGCAATCCACACAAAGCAACACTACTCCCTCTATACCTAGGTTTTCTTTCTCCCCTATACCAACTGTTACTATTACTAAACTACTCCTCAAGCTCAAGCCAGGCACTAATGCATCTGATAACCTACCTTCAGAATACCTTCAAATGCAAGCTAAAACCATAGCTTACCCCATTAGCATACTCCTACAGATTTATCCAAGAGTTTTATATACCCAGTATTTGGAAAAAAGCCTACATTCTCCTGCTTCACAAAGGTGGTCGCAACACAGACGTCCACAAGTTTTGACCTACAGCTATTCTCTTTTCTATTTCTAACATTTTGGAAAAATGTATTCACAGGCAACTGCTAAACTATCTATTTCATAATCAAATTCTGTCCCCTACCCAGCATGGATTCAGGCCAGGCCACAGCACCACAACAGCTCTTATATCCTTCATGGATACAGTTAGCCAGCTGGAGATACAGGCAAAATTGTCTCTTCTCTCTCAACCTCTCCTAACCCTTTGATACCATCTCCCACCACCTGCTCCTCACAAAACTCTCTAAACTAGGTATCTCACCCCCAACCCTAAACTGGTTTTCTAACTACCTCACCAATAGACAGCAATCCACCAAATGGCATTACTCTTTTTCTCTATTCCTTAACTCAACCACAGGTGTTCCCCAAGGCTCCATACTTGGGACCCTTCTCTTCAGTATCTTTATTGACACCTTCCATGCCTCTCTTAGTCAAGGTACTGTAATACAATATGCAGATGACTCGACCATCATCTGCGCTGCCAGTTCCACACCTGAACTTCAACATATTACACAAAATACCTTTTCAACTATCGAAACCTGGATGACCAACAACCATCTTGCCCTCATTTCTAATAAAACTAAACTCTTATTTTTTACATCTAAAAAATACACTCCTCTAAATAGGACAGAATTCATAATCTGCTCCCAAAACAAGATCATTATTGAAGTTGTGTTCCATACAAAACTTCTAGGTGTTATCATAGATGAAAACCTAACATTCAATCTGCACTTACACAATAGTGTCAAAAAAACCCACCGTAAATTGGGTATATTCTATAGACATAAACACTACCTTAATCTCTTAACAAAGCAAACCCTTGTATCCACCCTTTACATTTCTTCACTCTTATACAGTGCCGCCTTTCTCACCAATATTCAGACCTTTCTGAAATCCAAGCTTGAGACCTGCTATAACAAAGTACAAAAGTTTGCATTTAATGCAACATACTTCTCCCATCATTGTATCTCCCTACACTCATTAAACTGGGTCAGACTCCCTCATTGCCTGACATACTTACAACTAACTACAGCATGTAAAATTATCTTCAAACCAACTGACTGCTCATCCTTTACTTCTTTACTTTCTTACTATCACCCAAATAGGCTTCTTAGATCAGAAAAATCAATCTCTCTTGAAAGTAGAAAGATCTAACCTATCAGCAGGCTAAACACTGTACTCCTTTTCCATTGCCAAACTAAGGTCTCTCCCACTATCAGTCAGAACCATCAGTAATGCATCCTCCTTCAAAAAGTCTCTACGACGACACCTATTCACTCTATGACACTGCACATGTTCCAATAATACATGTCACAAATCCTGATTCCCTAGTCACTACTGCTAAAAAAAGGTCATCTTATCTCAGTGACATCTTACCTGCTACTCTGTATTTCTTGCAATCTACTAGAATTTAATTTTATGAATCTAATAGTCCATGTCAAGCTTTATGCATTTAATTGCTTTATGTATATACTATATTTCTATTCGCCTTTGTCTTTTGCCTCATATTGTAACTAATGTAGTATATCACTGTCAATTTACCTCAGCATAGCTCTCAATTTACGTATGCAACTTCTGTTTTTGTCTCTTCTGTTATGTACTTGCATTATGTGGAGCTTTTCTCCCTGGGTCTCCACTTAAAATGGGCTCAGTCAGGCCCTGTGGACCATCCCGGTACACAAATGCAAATAAATAAACAAAAGCAAATACATAAGTAAATAATAATGTTTGGATGGAAGAATTCTAAGGAGAGGAGAAGAAGAAAGAAAACGGTTAACTATAAACAAACATCTCATGTTCTTAAAAGTATTTCTATGAAACTTTTCACAATACAAATTGCATATTTTATAGTAAAGTATTTTTAATTGTTCTTGTATGTATATAGGGCCATGGTGGTGCAATGGTTAGCATTGTCATCTCATAGCAAGAGGGTCTCCACTTTGATTCTTGGCTGGCGTGCCTTCTGCAGTTGAATTCATTTTAAAAGACATGCAGGTAGGTTCATGCGTGAGTGGGTGTGTCTTCCTGGAAGGTTGGGTGCCAGGCTGGCAACTCGACACAGTAAAAATTCACTTGGCGACCCCTAACTGGGAAAAGCTGAAAGACAGTTTAGTAAACAGATACCTTTTTTTCTTTCTCTTCTCTTTCTTCTGTTTTGGTATTAAGAAATGTTGGCATTACAATGCAAAAAGAGAAGAAAAACAGTTTATACGGGTGTTCTGGGGTGTGGTTTTTTTTTAAAGTTTTTATTACATCAAAATGCCTTGTAAAATGTGAAATAGGTTCCAGTGCTGATGATAAGAAAAACTGATACAGGATTAATTAATGGATGCATATATCAAAAAAGCTGGAAATATGCATTTACAAAGCTGACATTTATAATAGGTGCGCATAATGACTTCTTACCATAATGGTGCCACTTCCCATATTATCTTGGAATGTGAATCATCTCACAGGTGTAAACAATATGTAAAGAACATTTAAACATACTAAGAAATGCAGAGTGAAAATACTAATGCTACTGAAAATAAATGAGCACATGAATTTATAAGGGCAGGATTCAGTGTGGATATTCTGTAGAGTATCAGGGGCAAAGTAAAACAGGAATACTTAAATTAATTTATAGAGGAGTTCCCATGATGGCAGAAGTGGGAAAAAGATAATAATGGCAGATTTCCAGTGGGAAAAAGATAATAATGGCGGATTTCCAGTAGAAAGGGGCTACTGGCAAGGGATGAGGATTACAGTGGCTACTCTGGAGCTTAAAAAATTGAGAGAAATGATGAGCTTTGAGCAAGGAATATTACTTACAGGTGGGGAATGGAATTTGATTTACAGCAATGAGGCTGTATCTGTAGGCCTAGAAGGGAAATTTTAACAAAAGAGGGTGGGTTTCTGAAAACATTTATGAAAACATTTGGTATGGAAGATATGAATTTGGTAGAAGAAACTCAGAAAGAATTTATATATTATTTCCCAAGGTAAAATAACTGGGTTAAACTAAACAGAAATTACATTTCACAAGAAGAAGTGAATTTAATTGAGAACTTTGTCACACATCAAGTAACTATTTCAATTCATACAGCAATAATTACTAAGATAAAAATACAGGATAACGAGGTAAAGATGAGATACCTACCTGCTAAAAATAGAAGAATTTAAGGAATGGTTAGTGGAAATTATACTGGAGATATTTAGGAAGATAGAAAGAACTCTAGAAGTTACAGCTAGTAAGTGGGATACAAGAAAGTGGAGTTTAAAAAAGGGTAGAAATAAAAGAAAAAGAGATCTGGTTAAGAAGTAAAAAGGGTAGAAATAAAAGAAAAAGAGATCTGGTTAAGAAGTAAGAAGAATTATTTAGAGGGATTGACAAGAATAAGTTCAATTGCAGAGTGCTAAAGAGAAAATAAGGGAGTACCTGGATAATATGCATGAGTTTAGAAAGATTGCTGTTAAGCAATTGTTTTTTTTTTTTTTGATAATTTCAGAGCACAAAACTTTTCAAACAATGACTTAGACAAAAGAAAGTAGAAATGGCTGTTGATAGATTTAGGGAGCTTATAGCAAGAAAATCAAAGATCTTGTAGAGGTATTAGAGATATTTCGAAAATGTTATGGAAACTAGTGTAAAGCAGAGAAGTGGGGAAATCAAGAAAAAGTACAAATGGAAATGGGGAAATCAAGAAAAAGCACAAATGGAAACATTTATGAGGGACTTAAATATACCAAGGTTAGAGTTAGATGCGGCTCAAAAACTAACAAGTAAAATAAGAGAAGATGGGATAAAATGGTTATTTACAACCTATATGCAGGAAAGTCTCCAGGAGCAGATTGTATTCTTGTGGAAGTCTGTAAATTAAGGGGGAAGAAACTGATAAACATCTAGAAGGTTTTGTTTTACAGTATTTTTAAAGGAGGGGAGATATCAACATCTTGGCAAAAAACTGTGGTGGCTGTGATACCTAAAATAGTGAAGACTGATCTGATCCAGCTTCATATATGCCCATTTCAATTTTCAACCATGATCATAAAGTCTTTATGTCTACGATGGCTAAAAGAATGACAAAGGTGATGCCAAATTTGATAGATATGGACCAGTGTGGTTTTGTGGAGGGAAGGAAAACATTTGATATTAATAGAACAATGATGTTCCAGAGAGAAGCAGAATGTGGCAAGACTGTTGCATTAGGGATTGTGCAGACATTGCGGTAGTGAAGTGGCTGAAAAGCACTGGAAACATGAGCCACAAAGCATTACAGAAAATGATGAAGTTTACATCACATGGGATTACCCATTACCAACAGTTCAGAAAATAGATGAAGAATACCAGATATAGTAGCCCATAAAAAGAGGACACTGAAATTGCTACACCCAGTGACTATAGTGTCTTATGTACAGCGACACACAAAGTCATAAAATACCAGGACTTGCAGGTAGAAAAGAGGGTAAAGTGGAAGAAGGTTACCCAGACAGTTCCAGTAGCAGTAGGAGCAATGGGTCTTATAAAAAAGAATTTACAATCCTACTTAGATATATTAATGATAGATGCACCTCAAAACAAATTGCAGGAGTCATTACTGGGAACATTATGCATGCTGCAAAGATCACCTCCAGCTAACATCAAAGACTGAAACAATACTAATTTCAAGAACATTAATTGTATTTTGACTTAGGAATGGGGTCCACTCCCATCATGGTATTAGAAACCCAAAAGACTTGTAGAAATTAAAAAAATGGGGGAGAGTGAAATGTCTGTGTGCGTAAAATGAAGGACAAGGTAAAGGTACAGTAAATATGTAGTAATGAAAGCAGGAAACAGTGTCCAATAACATGTAGACATTTTAAATCTGTTGTTGTGTGAGTCTCTGTCCTGTAGTTTTGGTGGTCATTTTCACCAGGTGTCTAGGGCCTAGAATTAAATATAATCTAGTACCTCATGGTCCAGACAACTTCTTAGATAAAATGCAAAAACATAAAGCGCTATTAACCCCAAAATCTAAACGTTACAGAGAAGTTAGTTTAGCAACCGAATTTGGCCAGCTCTGTGGATACTTCTTTGTTTTGACATGTTAATGGTTATACAGTGATCCAGACATAAAGCTGTCAAAGAAAATGCCTAACAGAAGAAAGCAGTAACATGTATACATAATAACAAAGGCAGTACATTTTTGCATTTTCAATCAGCAAATAGAAATTAATAGAAAATAGAAATAAACTTAATGAATGCCAGGTAGATGTTTCTGTATATTTAGTGTAACAAAGGCATACCCATCAGCTAGAGAGTATAATTAACATATGAGGCAACAAATATTTGGCTGCAAAAAGCTGTTTCCTAATATCAAAAATAACAGTATCAGAAGAGGACGAAAATGATAGCAGTAGAAATGTGCAACACGATCATGAAGTAATTATTATAAACCTCAGATTGTAATCATACAGTGCATCTTAAGAAAAAAAACAGATGTGCTAAGCTAATATATGTCATATAACACACATCAATGAGTGATGTCTGAGTTGTGACAACAGCTGAAGGAGCACCACTCAATTCCTAACTGAATCAGCACGAGTGACGATGCAAACATCTTCTTTACCATCTGTAAGTGAAGTCATACCACTAATGGAGGGCACTCTGCCAACAGAAGAATGCATGCTCTGCTTCAAAGCAGCATCCTTATATGTCACTCCAGAACAGTTCTAACAAATTCCACATGGTCTAATTAAAAGAAAATTCTGATAGCAGCTGCAGTAGAAAGCATTTTTAAATTGATTGTTTTTATATGTCTTATTAGGAGTCCAGTTACACTGTCTAGTTAGAATGCAATGACTTTTACTGAAGACATATACTCTAAATGGAATAGCCTTGTAATTTGAATTATTTGTACTCCAGGAATTTAGTCAAGTGTAACAGTGAGGTTTTGCTTAGGTATACAGTCAGCTATCTGAACTTTAGAATAACATTGCAAAAGATGTTTTATCATCTTTTGTTTACTATTGCATTTCTCAGCTGTTTAGTTGCTGAACTAGTAGATGTCATATAATTGTAAAAAATCATTTCCTTGAATAAACTGTAGCTAACATGGTAGACTTTCCAGTGTTCTTACAACTACATTCCTATGCGATAAGGAACTATAAATTAAAAAAAGGGGGGGGGGTGCTCCAACCATGAAAGAATGCCCATCCAAATCACATCATTTAAGCTAAGCATCCTTGTCACTAATTTTCTCCAGCAGTCCATATATAAACTTGTCAGCCAGTAGGACAGTAGGTCTCCCGGTTAGTCATTTAAAGCATGGCAACATTAACAGAGTTTGATTTGCTTTAGTTGCTGCAGGTGTGGCATGCTGACTTAAAAAACACACACACACACACACACACACACACACACAGACACACACAGGCACACACACACACACACACACACACACACACACACACACACACACACACACACACACGTACACACAAACTTTGCCTTGTTCTAGTGCTCATGGTAGGAAAAGGCATTTACAAGAGCACGCTAAGGTCAGCTTACAAACCTACAAAGGCTACATCAAGGGAACATTTACTTTTGGAATTTATTACAGAGTTGTGTCTGATAGGACACATAACAATATGTAAAGTGCTGGCTTCAATAATATTAAGGGTATGGCCTGCTATTCTTTTCTTTGTAATAGTGCACCTTGGTTCTGTTACTGTTTTGCAGTTTATATATGAGAGTTTATTAACATGTTAACAATCTTAGCAAGCAATTTGTAACCATATTAATAAAAGTTTCACTGACTAAGGCTGCAATCCTTTTGGAGAATTTACGTGACAGTAATATTTCGTCTTGCAAATTATTACCTGCAGATAGAATGTAATGTTCCAAAGTTAATCTGGCATATCTGCTGCCAAAGATTGCTAAATGCGACTGTTAAAACATATGTTGTCTCCTATCCAGCATATGCCTGTGTCATTATGTCAGCTGTATTTTTTTAATTTGAGGAAGTTTAGTTAGTAATGTACTTCAGAAAGCAAAGTAACCTGCAGAATTGCCAGTTATGCAAAGCTAAGACATCAATTCCCTACATCCCCTTCAAGTGTTTTAAGGCTTCACTTGCACAACTCAGGTTTACTAACACAAAGTGGGGTTCTTAGTAAAAGGCATATTTCAGGAAGCATATATTCAGACAGTATTAAAAGTGTTAATATGAGCAGAACATCAATAAATTGCAACTGCAACATGACCTGTACTACATGAATACATGACATAGAGTTAAACGATGTGGATCTGAAATTTATTTGAATTGAACAATTGATTGAAATGTGTGAACATGTTATCAGGAAATGCAGTCATGACATAACTAGTATCTGTCTTCAGAACCCTGTGGGACATACTGATGATTTTTATCTTTTAAATTCTACATATTAAACAATATTTTATCCTTTGAAGTGATGCATCTGTGTAACAGATAGTTCATCAAATGCATTGGAGTCTGAACAGGTGCTGAATTTGAGTTCGCAGGGGGAGAAATTCCACTTCTTCATGGGGTGCATTGCCCTTTAGATTGATTATGTTACTAAACATGGTGCTGGGTACAACGCACTTCTGGATAGGGTGGCCAGTGGAGCTTGGAGTTCCATGAAAAAGCAGCCTTTAAACTTTACTAGAAAGTTCTTATGTCCATATGCAAGAAAAATGATCAGAGCTATCATCTGCGCTTCTGTCATAAAGCATCTATCTTTATAAATAAACAGCTACAGGAACCAAAATAGTCTGCCTACACTAAGTGTACTAAGTATACATGATATGTATTCAAGAACATCCCTACACATTTTTTGTGCTTTCTAGTCACTCAGAAAGATTACACTGTGTACATGTAGTCTACACTTTGTGGTAACCTGTATGAATCCCTGTCAATATTTAAAGTTGCAAGAACATCAGTAGGAAAACTAAAATTAGGAGGAAGAAGGTCTGAGTTATGCCTGCTGTCTGTTCACTCAGAACAGTGTACACTTAGTGTAGGCTTTATTGAATGCTGGATCAGAAATATTTCAGCCCCTATTTATCAGGTAAACCCAGTACACACTTAAGATTTCATTCTGTTACATATTTTAATTTTCAGATTTGGCTTTCTATGCAGTGTCACATTTCAAAGTTCAAATTTACTTCAGTACTAATCCTAAGCACATGTCAAAGTGAAAACCAGAGTAAATACTAAAAAACTTGGATGCTAGTAATACAACCAGAATGGAAGGAAAACCACAGAAAAAGACTGTAGAGAATAAATAATGTTAGTCAAATTGAAAATATCAAATTATAACTTAAAAATAAAGCCATGACTATAACAGACCACAATTCAGCTGATTCCATATTGAAAATATTATCTGTACAAGAAACTCCAAAACATTCCAGTGCCAGAATCAATGAATTACACAACACAGCTACAATTTGCTAGCCAGACAAAGAGTCCATGTTTAAGTACAAGGTGATAGCTCTCTAGCACCTTCTTCAACATTGCATGTGCTTTCATGTCTTCCCAGACTATACAATCAGTTTAAAGTAGTTTTATTCAGCCACAATGATAAATAATATCTGGACTCAGGATAATTGAACATTTAAACTCAACATCTCTGATACACACAACAATGTAAAATGCCGCCATATCAGATGAATAGCTGAATGTTTTGAAGCAGGCATTTAAATCCAGATCACTTAATATGTGGTATGCTGGAAGAGCTAGCTGGATTTTAGAAGTATTTTAAGTAACTTCATTTATAATACCCACTGAATAAAACCAAAGGAAGTCAGTATTTTGTATAGGCGTAGCATATCTGTGTATACCACTAGTGACACAAAAATAGTAGCAAACTGGGAAGCTAGAGAGCTGACAGAGGTTGCAGGCTTGAATAGCCAATGGCTGGTTCATCTACTATGGAGAGTGAAAGAGTGGTTTGCCCACTGTGTTATTTATTCCCCTAGTGGTAGAAAGAGTACAGAGTATGGCAGTGTGTGGTGATGCTCTTATGCAAGGAAAGCAGAATAGCTGCATGCAGAAGTGCATGCATTACATGCACAACAGCACGCATTACATGCACATATCAGTGCATGTACAACCGCTTGCATATCATTTACAGCTCAACAATGCATGCACAAGAGCATGTATGCAATACTTAGTCCCTCACTACATGCACAAGAGCATGCATTGCTTGTACAACCCATCACTGCATGCACAAAAGCATGCATTGCATACATAATCCATCACTTCATGCACAACAGCATGTTTTACATTTGGCATACAGCAGCATCACTACATGCAAAGCCCAACACTGCATGTACAAAGGCATACATTATATGCAGGGCTTAGCACTGCATGCACAGCAGCATGCATTACATGCAAAGCCCAGCACTTAACACACAAGATCATCCATTACAAGCACAGCCCAGTACTACATGCACAAGAACAACAGTTACATGCAGAGCACAGCACTGCATACAAAAGAGCATACATTACATGCATGGCCTAGCACTGCATGCACAACAGCAGACATTTCACACAGAGCCCAGAACTACATGCACAACAACATGCTTCACATTGTCCGACCATCTTCATATGCTGACTCAAGAAGATATACAATGTTAATGTTTAGCAGGTGACTGCCTTGTGGCAGTCTTACTGACACTGTAGCTGAATAAGCTCTAATCTCCTCTCTGCTCTCCTGAACCTGATAATAAAGCTAACCAGTCTACCAGTAAGGGGGAGTGGGGCTGGAAGACACAAGGTCTGTGTTGTGCAAAACACTAAGTCTGAGAAACTGAGGAGGAATAAGGCCATGCAGCTGATGGCCCAACTGCTACAAGACAACCTCAACAGCAAAACATTTTTCAAATCACAACCAGGATGTCTGCACATGTAATAAGTATAAAAGAAATGATAAAGAAGGTCATCAGTTAAAAATTCTGATGCATACAATTTTTCTAAAGTTCAGCAGTTTTTCAAAGATGGTAACATTTCCTACAAATTCTAATATAATTTTTATAAGATAAATAAGTAGTACATCTCCAAGATAGAGCAGTAGTGCAGCACCAAGATAAATCAGTAGTAAACCACCAAGATAAATCAGTAGTACACCTCCAAGATAAATCAGTAGCACACCTACAAGATAAATCAGTAGTACACCTCCAAGATAAAGCAGTGGTGCACCACTAAGATAAATCAGTAGTGTGCCACCAAGATAATTAACAGTAATATACAAGGACAAGTGTTACAGATGCATGTATGTAGTATGGACAGTATTCCATTTGCAAACTCCTCATCTTTAGTATGTAGTGATGCCACTGTATGCCAAATGGTAACAAAATTCTGTGGTATCCATAGCTGACTGGTCTGCACACTTAAAGCAGAAGGATAAAGCTACAAGCTGTTTATAAGCTTCATTCTCCAGTCCTGGGACTGATTCTCTCAATTTCTAATTGCAAACTGTGAGACTTTGATTAAGTTAGTTACTTATAACTCTCACTTCACTACTGAAAAGGAATACTTGTGCGCAATCGACTTACCCCATTAACAAATAAATAAAACGTAAGATTCTTTACTTAGATATTATGCCGAAACTGCCCTCACCTTTACAGATGTTACTCCAGTACTGTGATGAGTGGTATATTTAGGCCACTGTGCTTTAAATGTCATGCCGTCAATGTGATGTTAGATACTTTTGGTATCCATCATGTAGTACAGTTCCTGCTGGTTTTGTCGAACTGCATTTATTAGGGCCACAGCTGTACATGCTGCTGCTGATGGCCTTTCTTTAATGGTTTGGTCCTCTGAAAAGAATATTTCATATTTATGTACCTAAGTGATCTGGCTTCTGAGGTAAATGTTGTTTCTCGGTTCAGGGCTATATAATGCTGCTGTAATATCTTGGCATCTGGTCTCATAATATTAACTATGTCTTCAACATCACAGCATCTAGCGGTGGTGCAGACAAATGGGGAGAAGCTATACAGGAAGACAGAATAAGGAGGGGCATCCCAATTTACAAGTATGATAACTTAAATCTACAGCTGTAGGTCTCTATAGGAGTACAGGGTTGGGGGTTCAAGCAAACTTTCTTAAATCTTAGTACACATTTGACAGATTTAGAAAATAGAAACAATGAGAATGAGTGTATTGCTCATATTCTGAAGTAAATTTACATAACAAAGCATTGGAGTTGGGCATTACCTCTTTACCATACACAATATAAAACTGTATAGTTTTTGATGCAGTATATGTTTTGTTTTTGCATTCTACTCTGCTCATAAGGACAGCTACCCAAACTTTTTCTTGGAGCTGAACACTCCTACTCTGACATCATAAAAGACTGAACACACAATGTTTCCCTACTTTAATGTATAAGCGACTGTATTTCTATGCTACATTCACCAAAAGGAGTTTCTTACTTCTTCAAAGACAAGGTATTTTGTAAGCAGAGCATGTTACACTGAAAATTAGTGCTGTGGAACTATTGTGTAATTTCACAGAGTTGTATATTACATGGAATTATAGTTAAATGAAAGTTAAAACTGTTTGTTGGGAATTGGCTTGATGATTACATTGTTTACCTGAGAGGTGCAAAGGATGGGGTTTGATTCACACCTTTGGAAAGCATGGCTAGGCTTAAAAAGGTCCCCTGGAGTCATTTGGCTTGTAATCGTAATCATCTATGATAATGAAACCACAATGTAGATAAAAAGCTTGTCTTCCAAAAAAGTAAGTTGCTTTTTGCCTACCCATAATTCTTTGCATATTTATGTAAATTATTTCCTATTATACAATGACCCCCCATTAATATTCCAAAACGTGCATGCCGATTTGCCAGCGTGCCTGTTGTAAATCCCACACTATACCAATGGAAAAAGGTCCAGTCGCACGGACTTTTTTCCATTGGTATAAAGTGCTAAAAACATTTTTTTAACAAATTAAAACGAAAAAAAGAAAAAAAAAACAGAGTAATGGAGACTTTCTTTTCTCCATTACTTCCGTTTCAAAGCATTGATGTACTGGGTATGCATGCGACGCAAGTCCCATACGCATGCTCAGTACATCAAAACAAGGAAGCAGTATACAAACCAGCAAAACTTGAAACACGATGCAAAACCAACAAACGCTCCAAAGACTATTGCTAGGTTCCACTCAAAAGTTATAGTCCAACTCGGTAAAAATGTAAAGTAAAACAGTTTATTAAGCCATTAGAACATACGCTTTTCATCAGAACACAATCCAACTTCCTCAGAACTCCGAACAAACAAAACAGTGCCTCACCCCTGTCTAACATTTTAAATATCTCACTAATTGAAAACTAGTCACATGTTAAAACTCAATTAGCTTAAAGCCACAACAAAAAAATAGAAGAATAATGAAATAAAATAGACATATAAACTATTAGCGATAATATAAAAACATCACTAACACATTATTTTAAAACAAAAATGTAAAGATATGAGAATGTAGAATACAAAATAAGAAATACACTCCCAGTCAATGTCATGTCCCTCGGGGCTGTTGAACTCGAAAACTAGTACCCAAATCTTTTAAATTTTAAATATAGATCTATACTACTCCGAATAAACAAGACTTGTTTATCTACCACAGAATCCCAAATCTATTATGTAACACGATCTGGCTTGGAACATATTGAAAACCTGCACTTATAAAGCTGATTGAAGGAAAAAAAACAATCTGTTCTGTATAGATATATCTATATTTCCCACTTTCTACTTCACCCACCAACAAGATAAATGCAAGTGTAAACAGACCTCTCGTGCAGCTTGGAAAGCAAGAGGGAGCAGGGAAAACAGTAGAACCTCAAAGTACCCGATCCAATCAAAGGCCGAACAATCGGCTTGCCACTAATATAAAGACAAATGAATAATACAAAATGAATAATATGCCTAAGAGGGAATAGAGGGCTAGACCTGTATTTCACTCCCGACATATATGACTAATGACATCTGATCGCTCCACTCATTGGTGCGGGTCTGATAAACACCAACCAAAACTCTGAGTTATTACTGTTTCCACCACTGATCTAAATCAGTCCATTCTAAACGTGACCTATTGTACTTGTTGAAAATAATATACCTCAAACATGAAGGAATTATTCCAACTAACCCCCTTGCTTCCCCTGAATTCCATGTACTGATGTAACCATATAGTGTAATTCAAAGCCCTACATACAGGTGTTACAGGGGTGACTTCACCAAAGCCTGGATGGTAATCTGTACAAAAGATGTATCCTACAACCAGGGACAGTATGAAACCATGATGATAGTTAACAAAGCATCAACAATCCCTCCATTAAATTGTAAAAGCCACTGAAATAACATAAACTTCTATATTGAACTCGCACTTGGCCGTGAAGGGCCATTGAGAACACCCTCACTAGATGGACAAAAACTGACCACTCAATGAAGGTGCCCAACAGGTCACCTATTCAGTAGTTTTAATTTCAATAGACTGGTCAAGCTCAAGGAACGATTAAGGCCAGGTACATGACAAGTGTCCAGCTTGAGCTGCCACCACAATTCTCTATTTTCAAGATGTAAGGGTGTATAGCCGCCCCTCAAATTTGGGCTGACTTGGTCAATGACACTGAATAGAAAACTGTGTCCAAGATTTTCTGTGGCATGTCTTGCCAAGGCGTTCTCCATTTTACCCTTCCTAATTGCATATAGATGTTTATATATGCACTCCTGTAACCTTCTATCGGTCTTCCCCACATAGAAAGCGGAACAACAGACACATTGGGCTAAAAACACCACCTGTGTACTATTGCAGTTAAATTTACCTGACAGATGAAAAACTGAATATTTAATCACAAACCTAGACCCAGTTTTTATATATCCGCAGTATCGGCACATAGAACATTTATACATGCCGTATCTGCTACTAAAGGTCTTAGGTTTAATTTCCAATATGTCTTTAATGTTAAAACCTCTCCTATAAACTACCCTAGGGAGATTTGCCAAAACTTTACGTGTGGATTCATCCTGCATAATCAAAGGCCAATTCTTCATTTGGATAGTGTTTATGTCCCTAGCATCTATAGTATATGTTACAATGAAGCTCTGGGATGTAAAAGATACTGTTTCTTTCTTCTCAGGTCCTGTAGAGGGCTCTGTTCCCCCCGACATAAAATGGGGACATTGATTCCTGATAACCTTTTAGTTTGAACCTCTTGGACTAAATCACCTACTAAGTCCCGGGGATAACCACTATTGAAAAAGAAGTTAGCCATAAGGTTACATTCTTCCCTAAAATCAAGGTCTCTGGATATCATCCGTGCTGCTCGCACGAGCTGGCCCTTAAGGATAGACCTTTTCTGTTTGAATGGATGGGAACTGTCGAAGTGGACATAACTATTAGAAAAGGTCTATTTTCTATATATTTTAGCTATATAACAACCTTTGATCAAGTCATTCCCCAAATCCACATCTAAGTAAACTATACTATCCTTAGAAGTGCTGTAAGTGAATTGTAAAAACTCAGTAGAGGAATTGAATAGTTGAACTAAAGATGTAGCAACTGCCTCTCCCCCTTTCAAGATGATAAAAATATAATCCAAAAACCGAGTATACATTAATACTGAGTCTCTAAACAGGTTGTGATTCATAATGAACTCTCTCTCCCAATACGCCATCACCATATTGGCCACAATAGCCCCACAGGGAGAACCCATGGGTACTCCTACCTGTTGTAAATAAAATCTATTATTAAAGGAAACGTAGTTGATAGATAGAATAAAATCCAACAATTCATTCACTAATTGTATTTCTGTGATGGGAGCTTGCTTTTCAGACATCAAGATGGGAATCCACTCAAAGGCCACTGGATGTGGGATAGATGTATATAAATCCATTACATCGACGGTCAAAAAAATGGCTGTCCTCACTGAAAGTTATTTGGTTTACCCTGGCCAAAAAAGACCAAGAATCTTTACTTATTTGCAATTCTGTGGCAATGTATTTCTTCAAAATAGAATCTACTACCTTAGCGGCAGCATACGTAACACTACCCCTAGCACTCACTAGTGGTTGTATGGGTGGATTCAGGGGATTTTTATGAATCTTGGGAGAACCAAAAATTACGGGAACTTTATATACTGAGGGAGATATATAATTAAATAAATCTAAATCTATAGTACCGTTCAGAAACATGTCACTATAATAAGAAACTACTCGAGAGTTTCCTAAATTGAGTTCATTTCTGGACACCTCATGATAACAGTCGGTGGATAACATATCCTCCATTCTCCTGTTATAGTCCGTTTCCACCATGACAACTAAGCCCCCACCCTTGTCAGGTTGCATAACCCTGACTGAGGATCCAGCTTACATGTCTAACAAAATCTTCTCGTCTTTACTGATATTGAACCTAAAGGCCCGTAGAGATGGACGGTCTTTCAGGGCATATCTAATATCAAGTTCACAAATCTGTTCAAATGTTTTTAAGGTCGGGTGTAATGATGGCTTATATGTACTAGATAAAAGGAAGTAATTCATCATTGACAACTGTAAATTCAGCTTCCTAACAAAAAGCTTTAAATCAATAATAGATGAAGCAACATCTGCTCTCTTGGAAGGTACATAAGATACACCCTTAGCTAGCAAATCTGCCAGCAATACATCAAAGGTATACTCGGAACAATTATATATTTTGAAGTAATTTTTAGTATTCATCAATATTTCACATCGACAAGAAGGAGATACAGTTCCTGAGGCTGACAAATTCAATTCTTCTTGTTCCTGGGCCAGAGGTTGGTCTTCTGGACTTGGTCCGAGGGTGGAGATGAGGCCGAAGCTCAAAAAGAATGACCTTTCTCGACTCCTTAAGGGCCAGCTCATGTGAGCAGCATGGATGATATCCAGAGACCTTCATTTTAGGGAAGAATGTAACCTTATGGCTAACTTCTTTTTCAATAGAGGTTATCCCCGGGACTTAGTAGGTGATTTAGTCCAAGAGGTTCAAACTAAAAGGTTATCAGGAATCAATGTCCCCATTTTATGTCAGGGGGGAACAGAGCCCTCTACAGGACCTGAGAAGAAAGAAACAGTATCTTTTATATCCCAGAGCTTCATTGTAACATATACTATAGATGCTAGGGACATATACACTATCATAATAAGGAATTGATTATATATATATATATATATATATGGTTCTGTACATTTGGTTGGATGCATACTTTGTTCATTGCTCCTTAAGCAGACAAACTTGCTCCTAAAATAGACAAAGACAATATGTGAGAGATGTAACTATACCATAAAATTAAAATCAGTCCTCTCGCAAAGCAACACACAAGACATACAACAGGTTGTCAGCACACACACCTTATCTCCAACACAACAGAAGATCAAGACACATAAACCCACATATGTGGAGGTATTCACTAGCAGTCTCTATTTGCAGTTACAGTTGTTTCAATTGTGTCTGTGATGTATAATGTTTGCAACTAAAGTGGTGTCACTGCTGTTTGTTTTTCATTTATATAAATGTAAGGTTGCCTATGTCATATGTGATCATTTAATAAAGATGCTTATTGAAAAAAAAAAAAAAAGACCAGAGACCTCCCAAGCTCAAACAACATACAAGTACATAAAAAGAATCCACCACCACACATAACACACATATCAGTATCCCAGCAATTAAACCCCTAAGGTAAAACACCTCAAAACCAAATGTTCTGGTTATAGGTGACACAGTAGTGAGACACACAGATGTCCCCACACAAGGTTACTCAAGGAGAAGATCACAGTCAGCTGCCTGTCATGTGCCAGGATCCATCAACTCATGCACACACTTAAGTCACTCAGCAGCAATTACTGTTAGGTCTTTGTAATAGTACATGTTGGTGTGAATGACTTGCGATGTACCTCTCTGAACTATATGAAGAGAGACATGACTGAAGTCTCAGATTATGTGTCCCAGGTAGCTATACCTCTAGCCCTAAGCAGCATTCTACTTTCACCGAGGATGATGCCAAAATACATACAAAAAATGATAGATTTCAATAATTGGCTTAGCTTTTGGTGTCACTCCAGGGGGATTCAGTATCTGTCTACCAGGGAGGATATGGTCAACAATCTACACTGCTTTGCCAGAGATGGCCTTCACCTGTCTCCTCAAGGCTTTTGGGTACTGGTTAAGACGCTTGCCACCCCCATAGTGCCTTTTTTAGGCGATGACCAAACAACAACATTTCCAATGTAAATGAAATTACTAAAGACAAATTTGAGGTCATGTTGCTTAATGCTAGGGGCACGCCTCACCCTGCAAGATGCTGACATTTGTGCAGTCACAGAGACTTGGTTCAAGACCTCTGAGAGCACGCCAGCTGTACAAGGCTATAATGCCTTTCACAAATTCAAACACCAAATCAAGCGTGAAAAAACTAAAGGTGGACGTGTATCCATCTTCATTAAATCCAAATACATCTTGAGACTGGTAAAACAGGACAACTCTCTTGAGCTACTCCAGGTCCAATTAACTATAGGAAAAATACCCTTCCATATCACTGCTAGTTATAGGTCCCTCACCATGAACCAGGTGAAGCAAACCCCCTACCTAGGCTTGCTAGAGTCACTCAGCATATGACCTTGGTCATGGGAGATTGCAAATATCCTTCCATTGATTGGGTGACCTACATGAGCATAAACATGATTGTTACAAGGTTCCTGGACTTTGTTAATTCAAATACCCTGGAACAGATTGTCCACATCCCCACAATAGGATCAAATGTCCTGGACCTAGTGCTCACCAATATGTGAGGTCACTGCACTACCCTCTGTGTGTTGCCCTCCCTGGTAAGGTTTGACCATAAATCTGTCTTTTTGATGTAAAAATCAAACTGGACACCCCCTCACGAGTAAAAAAAAAAAAAAAATTCTTTAAAGTTAGTTACTTCCTATGAAGAGATGGCATAAAAAGCTTCATTGCCCTTGTCAGCATAGACAACAATGTCCCCTATGCAGCAGAATATACAACTGGCCTATATAGACACTTAAACATATGCATTGACTCGGCTGTACCAACCAGAAACAAAACCAGGTCTTACCAAAAAACAAAAAAAAAACAAAAAAATAAGCCACCTTGATGGACTGTAAACATAAATAAGTTATAAAACAAAACAAAGAAACTGATATCTAAGAACAGGATGGAACAGACTCAACAGAAGAATACCCTTCACAGCTTGAACAAGCAAATCATATATCTTGTTAGGTCCTCCAAGGCTTACTATGAGTCTAAGTTAGCTTCCCTAGCTAAATACAACCACAAGGCATTCTTTAGCTACATTCGAAACCTAAAGAGGAATGTCCAGCTATATGCTGAATTTATAGTGGATGGTACCACTTACACTGCTAACCTGCTAGCTGACAGATTTGGCAATAACTTCACCCTGCCCCATCCCCACCTGTCATACTTCAAAGCATTCCCTACACCAGTCCTATACCAAGTATCTCCAAAGATCAAGTCATATAAGCATTCTCTAAGGCTAAATGCACAGCCTCTATGTGCTTAAGTAACATCTCAGGCTACATACTAAACAATATAAAACAAGACCCAGCAGATTCACTCAGAACACAGTTTAACCACAGCCTGTAAATAGGCTTGGTCCCGGCACAGTGGAGAACAGCAACAGTAATCTCCTTACACAAAATGGGTCTATCAACTGATCTTGGGAACCATCGAACCATAAGTCTAACTAGTCTCATCTGCAAGTCCATGGAAATAATAATTATGGACCTTATCCATAAGGACATAGGCAACTTTCAAACTCTTGATCTGACTCAGTTTGGCATCGTTAAGGGCAGATCTTGCTTATTAAACCTGGTGGACTTCTTTGAGAATGTCACCAAAGCCCTGGATGAAGGCAAAACAGTACATACTGCTTATCTGGATTTGCCCAAGGCTTTTGACACAATCCCCCATTTAGGCATCATAGAGAAGCTCTTCCAGCTGGGATGTAAACAAATCATACATGACTAGATGGGTAGCTAGCTGCATCACTAACAGAATGCACACTGTCAAAATTTAGGAGTCCACCTGCACCAGCAGACCAGTTACCAGTGGGATACCACAATGATTTATGCTGGGTCCTCTACTGTTTGGAATCTATTTCTCTAAGGTCCAGGTGAAAGTAGATGGTCTGTGGCTTATCGAGTTTGCAGATGACTGTAAACTGGGTACAATCATAGCATCTCCCAATGATGTTAACATATCATAGAAGGGTCTGATGCAGGCAAATGATTGGTGCCAAACTCACAGACTAAAACTTAACACAAAAAATGCCTCATTTATCCCCCTTTGGAAAAGGAGTAGCCCCTGCTAATTTTAATATAAACAGCACTCCTCTAAGCTCAAACTCAGTGGTGCAAATCTTAGGAACACTGGTTGACAGCAACCTAAACTTCCCCCATGCGCCCATAGTGGTAAGAAAAGCATTCTACATTACACATATCATAAATAATGGCATTGTAACAAAAAACAGGGAGGTTATAGCGTCACTGTAATCGACCCTTATCAGACCACTAATTGAGTACAATGATCCCTGCTGTATGTACCTCACCAGACACCTGCAACAATTGGAGACACCACAGATATTTCTTACCAGGAGAATCCAAGGCCTTTAAAACATGGTGTGGATAGACTGAAAGCCCTCTCACTGTATTCTGTATCATACAGGATGCTGACAGGTGACCTATGCCTGGCCTACAGAGCAGTCTCAGACCCTGACCTAATGAAATTGCTGCACATCTGAAAGTCAAATAAATGGGACAAGAATAACTTGCTCAAGGGATCTCAACCTGGCCTGTGACATTAGCAGAACATGCTGGAGAGACAGATATATATCCTAGCAATTGTCACTCCTCTGGAATAAGCTCCCACTCCATATGAAGCAGACCTCCTCAATGACCCTATTCATGAGCAACCTTGACAACTGGATGGGTAACTGTAAATTCACTCCAGGGGTGGCACCTTTGCCCCTCATGACAGGGGCAGTCAGTGCTGATCACAGAATTGCTCTGCAATAAATAACCATCTAAATAAGTTCAATATGTTTTTTCCATAGCTAGGCTAGTAAAGGCCCTACAGCCGTTAGCTTAGTAACCTCCTATGAACCCAAGAACATATGTTTTAACTGTTCAGTGCCAAGTGTTGGGTGCGCTTGGCAAAGCAGAAACTCATTTGCAATGAAAGTTCCAGCATCGGGGTTGAGTGCATGTATGTGAGTGTTTGTGGCTTAGGGTTAGAGTATGGGTTAGGGAAGGGGGCAGATGTGGAGGCATACTTGAGCACCTGTATGTTTGAAGAATATGTACACCTGTGTGTTTTTGTGTGTGTGTCTTGTTTAGACTAAGATTAGGGAAAGGGTGTTTAATATCCTAATGTGTAATCTTAGGGTTTAGATTAAGAACAGGGGTAGGGTTAGGGTTAAAACATGTGACTAAGGTGCTGCGGGCCAAATTTTCTTAGGGAATATGTAACACCTACCCACATGCATACACAGATACACACATGCACACACACTAAACACTGATATCTAACAGCTTTCAAAGCTTTATAAACTTGTTGGTTGATTAGAATAGCACCTTGCTTCCAAATACTGCCTTTGTGGCAGAGCTAAGTGTATTGCAGCTTTCAAAGCTATAAAACATATTGGTTTCCTACATTTTTGTTTAGTTTTGTCTTCGAATGGTAAGAGATAGTACTAGTAGTTAAAACTCAGCATGTATAGCAGAGAATTATGAGTTTGTAACGGATTTAACTCTAATTTGTTATGTATTCCTAAAATAGATTTCAGGTGTCACCTGTAGAGTTATGCTCTTGAGGAAATTTCTTGGGCTTGACGTTTCAACCACATAAAAATGATAATGATCAATTAACTATCGTAATCCTCTATGTAATCATTTTCCAACACTAACATGAACAGTTAAGTTGAAAGAAGTGAAGCTAAGATTAATATGTTTTTAATACAGTAAATGTTTCACTTAAAGATTCGTTTGTTTCTGTGTTTGACAGCATGTGGTTATCTGACCTTACTTTTACATAGTGTGACAAAGCCGGTATATTTCTGGTAAGCCCAATGCCATTACTGCAAGCACAGTGTCAGTTGTTTTATTAGAAATGGAAGCTAACATTTAAGAGTTGCTTTTGGTCAGTGAAAACCTACTATACAATGAAATTATTTTTTTTAGTACATTACTAGACTAGTGGTTGTTTTTATTGCCACTGAAATAATTCATCTGACTTCATAGCTTTAGGGCATCCAAAAAGCTGTACAGGGGCATACTTGTTTTAATGTTGTTTTTCAGTTCTACAGAGTCCCTTGAGTTACAGTAATTAAGCTACATGAATGGCAGCTGGCTGTATGCTTGACAATCAAACCTATGAACCATTTAGGATATCTTCCAAATTCAGTAAAACCTCTTGTAATCCAAAGAAACTCACATCTCTGCAGATATCTCTACTCCATCTCTAGCTGGCTTTAAAACATAACATATTTAAATGTCAGACCATGCAAATAAGGGCCAGATGTAACCAATTGGGTAACAGCCAGGCACCTTCATCCCTTTATGTCTTGGTAAGTCAGGACAAGAGGAAGCATGCTAGTCCCTCGGCTCTTCCCATTGCATGTTATAATAGGCCAGTAAAATCAGACACTATATGTGATATATGTGGGGTGGGCTTCTCTTGATTCTAAGCGTGTTCAAAGTCTCAGTAGTGTTAGTATTTCTTATATAATTCTGGTCTTAAAAGTTTTTCCAGGTACTGAACTTCATTATACAGTTATTGATGATGTCTTTGCTTAAATTAACATATGACTAGTTCTACGTTTTAGTTTGTTTAACATCTCCATGTGCAAAATGATTTGTATAAGAATTTTTCTGGTGGTTTTACAGAACTTGCTATAAGAAAAGAAGAGAAATATTACCTCCTACAGTGCATCTGTTATGCCAAAATATGTTAATATTTGATATAGTTTCTTTCCTCTTTCTCAAACACTGTTTATGTATCTAGTATTACTATAGTATAAAGCTTGAATATTACAGTTCCAAATCTTAATGTGTTATGGGCTCCTTTATCTAATCTTCTTCTTCTTCTTTCGGCTTTTCCCAGTTAGGGGTCACCACAGCGGATCATCTGTCTGCTCATGATTGGCAGTGGAATTTTACTGTGTCGAGTTGCCAGCCCGGTGCCCAACCTTCCACAGAAGGCACACACATGCACACATTCACACCTAGGGCCAATTTTAGAGTGTCCAATTCACCTACTGCATGTCTTTGGGATGTGGGAGGAAACCGAAGCACCCAGAGGAAACCCACGCGACCACAGGGAGGACATGCAGACTCCACACAGAAGGCACTCCAGCCGAGAATTGAACCAGAGAACCTCTTGCTGTGAGGTGGCAACGCTAACCACTGCACCACCGTGGTCACCCAGGCTCCTTTATCTAATGACAGATGACAATGATGACTTACCGTGATAATGGCCTGTTGTCCACGACAGTGAGTCATCATCGGGGGTTAGGTGCAGGTGATCACTCCCTAAGGGGAGTGCTGCTGGTCTTGCCTGCAGAATCCATCAGCAGGCATGTTGTATGGATGAAGATAGAGCCACCTGGCAGCGACCTCACAGGTGGGAGGCCGTAGGTTATGGCGAGGGCTTATCAGCTGTACGGCGGCTGTTTAGTTGTCTGTAACACTGCCGGTATTGCTCTCACCATTTTCTATATGTTTAATATATTTAAACAAAAAAAAATTAATATAATAATAATTAAGTAAAAAGAGGAATAATCAGTGAGTTGCTTAGGGCAGCTGGGAGATAAATTAAAATAAAAAAATGATATAAATAAAATAAAAATAAATGTATTTAAATATATATATATATATATATATATATATATATATTTATATATATATATATATATATATATATATATATATATATATATGATCGTTCAAGATATATTCAGCTAGGCATAGTTACTGCAATTTTTTTTATTAATTACATTTATAGAATACATAAAATAAAAAATATATATAAATACAGTATTGACACACCAGTCACTGTTGGGCACAGGTATTTTTCCAGTTTAGCTGTTACAGTACACTTCTGAAAGGTGAGTGCTCTCATATACATATATAAACATGTATAAACATATATATATATATATATATATATATATATATATATATATATATATAAAATTACAAAAAACACCTATATAGTTATATGGCATAGGGTAATAATACGTTTATGGGAATTTTGGGGCAAACTCCTGTATTCTGCTTGCATAAACAATGTTACTAAACATGCACATGAACACCTGGTAACAGCACGTTGTACTATAAAAACAGGAGTGATGCAGTTAAATCTTTATGTTAGGGCATAGTTTATGATTGTTGGAATCTATATGACTTTGTTGCATACGGTTTGCTTCTTTATGTTTTATAGGTTCATAGGTGTGTACTTGGCCAACGGCCCTGAAGCCTTTACAAACCTAGCCCATAGAAGTGCCCTGGCATCATGTCACCATTAGTTCCCTGTGCCTCTGTCAAGTAGAGCCATTGGAGTGATCCCCGGGGTGAACTTTCTATTTCCCATCCACTCATCAAGCGTTCTCTTGAAAAGGCCAGTGAGGTGGGTTCCTTTAATGGGAAGGGTTGTGTAATGTGGGAGATTGGGTAGTACGCGGATTATATCCTATTTTTATTTTGTTGTTAGCCATTTGAATTAATGTATTAGTTGTAAAGCTGTGTTTATTTCAGTCAGTAGCTATGACTTGCCTTTGTGGCAGGTGGATTTATTATTGGGGTAAATTTTGGAGTCTGACTACAGGGAATTCAGTCAAAGTTTTCTTTTTATATTCTAGTGGGGGTTGTGAGTAGGTTAAATGGTATTACATAATTAACTGTATGATGGTATCTTGGGTACAATGGTTTTATAACAAAGTTGTAAGTTATATTTTAGTAATTTTTAGGCATGGCATTTTGGATAACCAGTAGTATATAATGTTAGCTCAGCATTTCATTATCAGATTGTACACATCCTTGGTTCTGTCAGAGTGTTGTTTGTTAGGAAATGTCATGGCATTCCGGAACTCTCACAGCAGCCCAGCTAGTTTTAGTCACAGTGACATTTTCAAGGAAGGAGCAGGGGAATCTCCTGAGGCTATACATTCTAGAACCTCACAGCAGCACAGGACCCAAGCAGTCCATTATTTCTTTTAAACAACTAGAACTTTGTATGACTCAGTTGGTCAGATCCTCCCTCTTTTTTTTTGTTAGCTCTCTGGTTTTGAGCACCTTATATGCAAAGTCTGCATGTTCTCTCTGTGGTTGAATGAATTTTAGTAGTAGGTACATGTGCGTGTGCCTTATGTGAAGGTTGGGCAGCGGGCTGGCAACTCGACACTGAAAGAACTCCACTGCCAATCAGTCTGCAGACCAGTCATCCCCTGTGGCAACCCCTAACCAGGAAAAGTCGAAAGACAATTTATTCCTTCTGCTTATTCTTTCTGTCTTTCAGGTTCAGCCATGGTGCAGTTCATTAAAGAGAGATGATTGCATTTATTGCAGGAAGTGCAGGACTTACTAATTGATTTAGAAATGGAGAGGGCAGCCAAGCAAAGCCTTGAGAAGGAGACCCATGATGAATTTGGAGGCACAGCTGTGAGACCAGCTCCAGCTAAGAAGACTTGGAAAATGACAGATGCCTCTGGCCAAAAGGTCACCTCTTCCTGCTCATCCAGAATAGCTGCAGAAGTTTAAGGGCTTATTATTAGTGGTAGGGGTCAATCTGCTGATAACTGTTTAGAGGATTTTATAAATTCTTTGACTGAAGAGGGTAGAGTCAGGCTGTTTGACTCAGCCTTAGAAAGAAACTCTGCTGCTTCCACACCAGTGCAGTGCTTGGGTGGGATCCTTCTCAGTGATTATGCCCACAAATACCAGGAGTGAGAGCAGGTACTGATGTTGGCCAGGTGGTGCAATTACCCAACTTGCATGGGGGATCTGAGGAGGTTATGGGTTCAGAGAGGGAGATCCCACCCCAGTCAGATGAGTGTATACCACAATTCTAGTACCTCATGGCTACCCTCAGCTTCACATATTCCAAATCACCTGGTTCTCATATCTTAACACATGTTTCATCTAAGGTCAAAGGTAAGATTATAAAAGGGGAGTTTATTGATATCTTCAATCTTGTAGATAATGAGGGTAAAAAAGCTTAGACTGGATGCTGATAATACATCCAACAAGGACTTGATGGCAGCCTGAGTGACCATCAGGAAGAAGGCATCAATCAGGATACCTGTGAAGAACTGGGATACTTTTAGTTTTGCTGAGTTTACAGACTAATTTGTCACTTTTGCGTGTTTGTGTCCCTGGTCATCTTAATCCTATAGCTGACAGTCTTTCCTGGTTTCAGTTTACCAGGTTTCACCTCTTGGCCAAGCATTCAGATCCAAAGGGTACCCCAGTTCCTCTGGGAGTCTAGCTAATTAGAGAAGACTAGCATTATCAGTTTTGGCAAAGTCTTTGTTCAGCAACATTAGTAAATCTTACTCATCATCTCTCCAGGTTTTCAAGACATTCTACAAGTCTTTGATCCCTGCTCCCAGGCAATGGGGGGTACAGTTGTTGCTACAATTTTTAATTTCTAGGGTCACAGAAGAGGATTCATCTAAAACTCTCAGAGTACACCAGGCAGCTTTAGGATGGTTAGAGCATTTTTGGCCCTTCTGGTGGTGTCAAGACATTGTGTTATGGAGAGGATACTTAAGGACTTAGAGAACAAGGGGCAACCTTTCCCATGATTCCAAAAAAACTATTGGGAGACAACTGCTTCCTCTTGTCATTCAAGGTCTTTACAGGACAATTGGTGAATTTCACTTGTTTGTTTCTATAGCCACTTTGTTCAACTCTTTGCATGTAGATGCTTTCTGGGCCAATGCACTTCTCCTTTACCATTCTTGGGAGGATCTTGTCATCCACAGGGAGTTTGTCTTGATTTGGTTGAAAAAAATCCAAGAATGATCAAGTTGATAAAGGTCAGTAAGTGGACCTGGACAAGACAAGTGGGTTAGTCACTTGCCCTGTGCACTGGGTTAGTTTGCTATTTAATATTACCCGCTTAGAGAAAAGGTCAGGCTTGTTTTTCATCCAGGTCTCCAGCAAGCCTTTTAACCTATCAGAGATGAATGCATTTCTCAGACATGCTTTGGCAGGGAAAGGAATTCACCTACAAGGTTACATCTCCCATTCCTTTTGGATAGGTCATGCCTCAGACTTGGCCATGGAATGGAAATCTGTGTAGGTCATTCAAAGAATGGGAAGGTGGGTCTCTGATGTCTTTTTGTCATATATCAAGCCTTAAATTTGTATTTCTGTTGCAGGGAAGAAGGTGATTTGGTTCTTGGGCCATTCCTTTATTCAGAGAGCATACATCTACGCCTTAGCCTGCCTTCCTGGTCATGCAAGTTCTTTTGATAGCAACCAGTGGACAGTTCATTCTTTTGGTTTCCTGGGTCATAGTGAGTTTCAGTATTGAGAAATATGGTAAAAGATTGCAATGGAAGAAGCCTTGCCCAGCGTTGTGATAATTCACCTTGGTGGAAATGATCTGGGTCAAGGCCCTAAGAAGATATTGTTGGGCAGAATCTTATCTGATATGGAACACTTGCAGCAGGTGGAGGGGCACTAGAAGGCCTAGTACCATTGAGAGAGTGAACAATTTTATCAACCACAGAGTCAAGCGGGCTGCTAGCCAAATTGTTTTTCAGGTGATTGAGAATAGTGATATTGACAGACTGGAGCCCACTTTGTATGATTTGGACAATGTTCATTTGAATAACATGGGATTTGATTTGTTTAATTTGGATATGGTTGTTGCTATTCAAAAACCTTTCAAAGTTTAAGTTGTTTTCTTTCATAACCCAGAATTTATTTGTAAGGCCATTTATTTGGGGGGGAACGACATGGCAATTTGGGTTGGCGGGGTCCATATTATATCTTCAAAGATGCAAACCTTCATATGTGTCTTTATAGACCTTAAAAGAATGAAAATTTAAAACAGCAAAACGGCATATAACAGATTTCTTTCCCTGTGAAAGAAATCGCTTGGCCCAATTAAAAAAAAAAAAAAAAAAAAAAAGATCACTACAAACAAAACAAAGTGGGGGGCGTCACCCCCCACACCACCCCTAACTAAATATACCAACTCCGAGATTGGACTACTGTGGGAAAAACGGCAATGTAATGGAGGTGGCCAAGTGATTTCTTTACCAGGGAAAGAAATTGCTTGTATACCCTATTTCTGTTTTAAATTTTTTAAAAGAAAAGTTCGATAAAGACGCATTCCAAAGTTTACATCTTCTAAGATATAATAGGGAACCGGTTTGGTGGTGGCCTTACGACTTCACCCCTCTTGTGTTCACTCCTGTTGTTGTGCAGTGACCTAAGCTCTCCTCAAGCTGGACCCAGATTTGACCGGTGGCTATTTCAAGGGGTATGTGGCTTGCACATAGGAGTTAAACAGATTTGCCACCAGGTCCGAGGTAGCAGGTATATGCATGCGGTTTTCTTTAAGGTTGCAGCCAGAACAGGCAGATAGATGTTTACCAACCAGCGTGAGGTGATGGTTTGATGGTACTTATTATTTCACCACACAGAATGAAGAAGCAACCAACAAATCTTTATCGTTTTATTTAAAATAGAATGCTTCAAGTTACTGCTCTAGCCCCTTCATTAAATACTTCTTACCAAACATTAATCAATCAATTAACATCAATTAATCAATTTCTATAATATTTAAAGCAGTATTGTTTAAAAACAAATTCATAAAAACATCTCCAATTACATTCTTGATTAAGTCCTGCTGGACTTAAAGTATTGTATTTTAAAATAAATATGGATTATTTTTCCATTAACTTCTTTTTTATATTTGTTGTGCTAAAATTTGCCCTATCAATGCACTCAAAAATGATTACTTGTAGTCCACTAAATTCTCCCCCATGTTTTTCAAGAAAATACAATGCAACTGGACTATATTGACTGCCCTTTTTGATGTCTCGAATATGCTCTTGTACTCTACTTGTTAAACTTCTTTTGCTTTCTCCAATATAATATTTATTACATGGACATTTTAAACAATAAATTATTCCTTCACTAGTGCAACTATGTAAGCCCCTTTCCTGAAATTTTATCCCATTCACTCTTGAGAAAGTGTTCTTTACAAAAGGTCAAATGCTACATTTACCACATGGGAAGGTTCCTTGTTGAACCATTTCTGTACATCTTATGTTATCCAGTAGTTCAAATTTCCCATGCACTAAAAAATCCTTCAAATTTCTACCTCTAGTGTATGAAAAAAATTACATTCTTATTATAAACATGTATTAACTACTTATCTTTTCCTAATAAATCCCATCCATATTTTATTGCTTCCTTAAACTTCTCACTGAAAAGGGTATATTTTGTCACAATTTCTTTTAAATTAATATTACTTTGATTTTCTCTCACATTCACTGTGTTACAAGTTACTTTTTGCCCATATCTTTTTAAGCTTGCTTTATTTAAGACTTGTTGTATTTTTTCAACTTGATATCCTCTATTTATAAACATTTCCTCAGTTTTTTGCATTTCTTCTTCCGCATCTTTTAGATTGTTGCACATTCTATTTATTCTTAACATTTCTCCAAATGGTATTGCCTCCATTATATGTTCTGGATGACAACTCCTCCATGTAATAAATACTCCCTTTCTTCAAATATTCTATATATTTTAGTTCTAATGCTACCGTCCTTCCTACCTTCTACCCTTAAATCCAGAAAATTTACATTCTGTCGTAATTGTATGCCATCAAATTTTATCCCAAATCTGTTATTATGAAGGTCCTTTATAAATTCTGGGACACATTTTGATCCCCATTTACACACAAATATTTAGTCATCAATGTATCTGTAATATTTCTCCACACATCCATTAAAGAATGTACTACCATAAATATAAAGATTCTCAAACACTCCCATGAACAGGTTAGCGTACATTGGGGCAAATGCTGCCCCCATCGCTGTTCCCTGTAATTGCCTATATAACTTTCCAATAAATTCAAATATATTGTTCTCTAAACAGAAATGGACTAGTTCTATTATATACTGTGTTCTTGGGCTATCACCCAAAAAATAAAGAACTGCTTCCAATCCATACTGATGTTTTATACTTGTATATAAACAAACTACATCCATTACTAAGAAGTATTTGTCCTGATTCCATCTAATTTCTTTTATTTTTTCTTTAAAATCCATTGCATTTTAATATATGAAGGTAAAGTTATGGCTTTCGGTATAAAGCACTGATGTAGTAAACATGAAATATTATGTGTGAAATATGCACAGGCAGAAACTATTGGTTTGCCTGGAGGATTTTCCATATCTTTATGAATTTTAGGCACACAATAACATTTAGCCATTTGACTCCCCTTACTTGTAAATTTATGATTTATGTCATCATCAGAAAGGTAGTATAATCTAACACCCTTCCTTAAAAATTTCTCATACTCCTGGATTGCTTATTGATATTGTTCCATATTAATTAATTTATAAATATCCTTATTGTTAAGATGTACATAGCACATTTTAAATATTGCGTGTAATGTTGTATCACCAACTTGCCCCCCTTGTCTGCTGGTTTAATTACTATGTCCCTTCTCTTACTTAAACTATTCAAGCTATCCCATTCTTCTTTGGTAAGATTATATTTAATGCCCTTCCTTTTTATAAATTTTTTATATTCCTTTTCTGTGGTATAATTCATAAATGTTAAATACTGTTGCAAAATTTCATTATTAAGCAGAGGGAGATACGTACTATTGTTTCAGTGTTCAATTTGCAGTATGCATTTGTAGTTACATCTGAATCACAAGAAAAGAAACTACTGTTACTATCCTCTGTATCCACACTAGAAACATTTAAATCATACTCATGCAATTCATTATTAAACTGATAAATTAAATATAACGTCCGTACAAACTTGAACATTTTGATTTTCTTTTTTCATATAATCTGGGTAAAACTGTTGGAACAAATTTAAGTCCCTTATTTAGCACTTGATCCATCTCCGATAGTGTAACGTTAGATAAATTGACAACATAATTAGAATTTAAAATCCCACTAAAACGTTCACATTCAGTTCCATTCTCCTCATTTATTGTTCCTATATTCATATCCATTTCCCCTTTGTTGCTCTGGTTAATTCCATGACCTCTTCCATATGCCCTTGGCATTCGATTCATTATGGAACTGTTGGTACATATATCTTCCATTTCCTGGCTTCGGTAACCGGGGGTACTTGTCTTCACTTTCATATTCCATCGATGATGCTCCATATTCTCCACTGGGATGAAAATTACCCTTTTCCATTGTTCCTTGTTCTTCTCGGAATCTGATGCGTTGATACGTACATGAGCACTTGATGACCTCAAACGCATTATTGCGCTCATAGTCCCTTACGTTCCGTGTCAGTTTATTCTTTTTCCTTTTAATAATCTAATTCTCATATTATGTCAATTTTTCATTGGTGTTCTTCAAAAATTGTTCAAATACAGTCATATTTGTTTGTTTCAATATTTCTTGATATATTTTAGTTTCCTCTTTAATTTTTGTTCTTTTAAGTTGATCTCGCTCTACTAATATATTAACTCAATCTTTGCTACACTTATGTGCAGCAGCTGCGCAATGCTGGTGGAATTGCTTTTCTTCTTCCACCGTTAAATCAAAAGGCAAAGATGGGTTTTTAATAGAGCAGAGTCCTCTTGGAGTTATATCTAACTCCAGATATCTTTTTAGACTCTGTATATTAAGAAACACAGAAGTCTCTTTCAGAATCAGTTTTTCCATTTTATCAAGCAAATCTTGTACATCTGCATTTGTAGATAGCTTTACACTTCCACCCACTGCTGCAAATGGATTAAAATTAAACGACCTTCTTCCCATTTTTGAAAAAAGTTGGTTGTATTACTCCCACCAGAATGTTCTTGTTGTACATCATTTTTAGAGACTGTATGTCCCTTCTCGCCCATTGAAAGTAGGTAACCATCTAGTGAAGTTTGGATGAACCAGGTCCCAAATCTCTCAATAATCGTGAAAACGATGAAAAAGATTCACTGGCTATTCCAGACAAGGAAACCAATACCACCATTAGTAACATATTATTTCCAGCAAATCTTTACCGTTTTATTTAAAACAGAATGCTTCAAATCACTGCTCTAGCGCCTTCATTAAATACTTCTTACCAAACATCAATCAATCAATTAACATCAATTAATCAATTTCTATAATATTTACAGCAGTATTGTTTAAAAACAAATTCATAAAAAACATCTCCAATTACATTCTTGATTAAGTCCTGCTGGACTTAAAGTATTGTATTTTAAAATAAATAGGGATTCTTTTTCCCTTAACTTCTTTTTTATGTCTGTTGTGCTAAAATTTGCCCTATCAATGCACTCTAAAATGGTTACTTGTAGTCCACTAAATTCTCCCTCATGTTTTTCAAGAAAATGCAATGCAACTGGGCTATATTGACTGCCCTTTCTGATGTCTCGAATATGCTCTTTTACTCTAGTTGCTAAACTTCTTTTGCTTTCTCCAATATACTATTTATTACATGGACATTTTAAACAATAAATTATTCCTTCACTAGTGCAACTATGTAAGCCTCTTTCCTGAAATTTTATCCCATTCACTCTTGTGAAAGTGTTCTTTACAAAAGGGCAAACGCTACTTTTACCACATGGGAAGGTTCCCTGTTGAACCACTTCTCTACATCTTATGTTTTCCGGTAGTTCAAATTTCCCATGCACTAAAAAATCCTTCAAATTTTGATGGTTTGATGGTACTTGTTGATATGTTACGTATGAATTACTTATGGCATCATTATTGGTTGTCCTTGTTTGTTATATAATAAATTAACCCAAAGTCAATCTTATGTATTTTTTATGACTCAGCTCAGTGGACAAATGCACTCATGAAAAATTTGGACTAGCCAACTGTTGTCTCCAAACTCTTTTTAACCTCAGAGACATTTTGCTGCAGATCTGAAATGATTAAGGTGTTGTACTATGATATTGGTGGATAAAATTAGGTTAATTCTGAGTAACATCATTTAAAAGAACACCAAAGAACCAAGTCCAAATGGTCAAAGGAAGCTTCAATAAACAGCAAGTAAAACTGAAGAAGGCTTTTGCCGAAAGCGCTTATCCTACTTTTATTTCAAAGTTTTTACAAATCCTTTAATAAAGATTTTCCACTGTATGGATCAGCTTAATTTATTTTACTACACCATTTTAAAGAACAATTGCATCTTAAAATAATGCAGACCTACTGATAGCAATGTATCCTCTGTATTCACTTGTATTGGTGAATGTATGGACTGATTACAGTCTGGTGAAAAAAAAGAAAAACAACAACAGTATAACTTCTACTGCCTGTCATATTTCACTTCTCTCTCTCTCTCTCTCTCTCTCTCATAGATGACAAGCAGATGGGGTATTTTGTTTAGATGCTTTAATACATAGAAACACATCAGGATGGATAGCAGCATCATTAAATATAAACAAACTAGTTAACAGACAGAACTTACATACATACGTGCTTGCATCTTAACTACTTACCACAAAATGACAGTCTAGCTTGCACGTGCTCAGTAATTATACACTTGCACAAGTCCTTGGATAGCTTCTTAAAGATACATGCACACATATTGATCTACATCATCCCTCTTAAAAAAATGGCCCTTTGAAAAACAATGTCAGACTTAGATATGCATTACTATATACATCAGAAACAAAACATAGTCTTCATGTCCAAGTTGCTTCATATCTGCTACAGGGTTTAGAGATGCAACTGTATCTCATAACATAACAATCTGGACCAAATTTAGCAACAGGGACAGTCTGCGATGCACAACTCATATCAGGAACGTCTGGATTTGTCACAGGAATGGAAATATCCTCTGGGACTTCCTCTGGAATTGGAACACTGGACAACTCACTCTGAGATAAAAGAGTCTTTCTCACAGGCTATGTGTTGTGGTATAGGCTCAGACACCAGTCTTAAATTTTCCTATTCCACCTAAACTCTGCTCCCTGTGATTCCACAATGTATGATCTTGGCTCTGGGCAAATATTCTTCACAACACCAATCTGATCATAACCTTTGGACATTTGCATCCTTACCATTTCTCCTTTTCGTAATGGATTGAGTGGTTTGCTGGTTTTATCATATAGTAGGGCTTCTGGGTTAAGTGCTTCTTCAAGAGATTGGCTTTCACTGACCTATTGCTCTTAACACATGGAGCCAACAATTGACTACTGATTGGTAATGTGGTTCTGGCTTGTCTCGACAGAAGACCTTGAGCAGGTGAACCAAAATTTTTTTATCAAAGGAACATTGCTGAGATTCAAGAGATTCAGGAAAATATCACGATTATTTCATTTTGATTTCTCTAGTAACTGTTTTGCACTTTGAACTGCACATTCTGCCAAACCATTTGACTGAGGGTACTCTGGGTTACTCGTGACATGAGTAAAGTCCCATTCTTCAGCAAATCTTTTGAACTGTTGGCTTGTAAACTACGTGCCATTGTCAGAAATAATTTTGTGTGTACTACCATGTACTGTAAAATGAAGCTTCATCTTAGCAATGACAGTACTGGATACTAGGTTAGGAAGTAGGTTAATCTTGAGCAAATTGGAGTAAGAGTCTTCTAACATCAAATAATGTTGACCATTTCACTCAAAAATGTCTGTGGCTACTGTCAGCCAAGGTTGTTCTGGAATCTTGTTTAACTGAAGCGGTCACTTGGTCACTTCTGTTGATGATGCTTTGTACTATTAAACACTGAACAAGATGAAAGTGCTCTCTCAATGTCTTGTGACATAGAAGGCCAAAATACTAGACCTCTCACCCTTCTTTTGGTAGAGTCAGTACCTGGGTGACCACAATGCAAGATAATAATGTACTCTTGTTGCAAGGACTTTGGAACAATTACTTTTGAACCTTTCATAATTATACCATTGTCAGACAAAATCTTATCTCTGTATGGAAGATAAGATTGTACTTCTTGAGGTAAACTAAATTGCATTAACAGCCATCCTTGACTGATAACGTGGTTGAGCCTCTGCAAAACTGGATCTGTGACTGTGTGATCTATCAGCTCATCATGATGTGTGGAAGAAAAATGTCTTACTTCCATGACTTCAAAATCAAGGTTCTCATTCTCATGCTATTCTGTGGTGTTTCTGGGTGACTTGGATAATGTATCAGCAAGATAAAGAAGTTTGCCTTTCTTGTAGACAAGATTGAAATTATACTTTTGCAATCTCAGCATCAAGCACTGCAGTCAGGCTGGAGTTGGATGCATAGCCTTTCTCAAGATAGTGACTAGAGATTGGTGGTCTGTTTCGATCTGGATAGGCCTACCATAAACTTAATCATGGAACTTCAAACATGCAAACACAATTGCCGAGAGCTCTTTCTCGATCTGGGCATAATGCATCTTAGTTTGGGTAAGAGTTCTCAATGCACAGGCAACAGGTTGATCCTCTTGTAGAATAACTGCACCAAGACCAATTTTCAAAGTATGACATAAAAGTGTAATTGGCTTGTGAATATCATAGTATCTCATAATTGGTGTACTAGCAATTCTCTGTTTGAGGACTTCAAATGCTCTTTGTTGTTGCTCTAACCAAGACCAGGATACATCTTTACATGTCAGCTCTCTCAGTGACACTGATAGTTGGCTCAGGTCTGGAATGAACTTGCCTAGGTAGATGACCTGCCAAGAAAATATTGCAGGGCTTGAACATTGTCTGAAGCTGGCATCTCAGGAATGGCTGTTTGCTTAGAAGGGTCTGGTCGTAAGCCTGTACTAGTAAATAAATGACTACCATAAGTAACTTATTGTAGCCTGAGCTTGCATTATTGTGGGTTGAACTTAAGATTCACTTGACGTGCCCTTTCTAGAACTTTTCTATTTCTGTCATGCTCAGCTTAATCACGATCTCCTACTAGTATGTCATGTACTATGTACAAGGATACCCAGACAAAATTTGCTCCATTGCACGTTGAAAGACTTCACTGGCATAATTTATCCCAAATGGCATTCTCAAAAATCTGTACCTGCCAAATGGAGTACTGAACGTAGTGAGCAATGAGGATTTTTTATCAAGCTGAATTTACCAAAATGAACTCTTTGCATCTAAGACAGAAAAAAAAGTGGCATATGGCATCAAGGCTGCAACTTCTTCAACTGTGTGCATTGGATGATGAGGTATTTTTATCACTTTGTTTAAATCTTGTGGATCATTATATATTCTGATGTCATCTGAGCTTTACTTATGAGCTACTGGCATGGAAAATACCCATTCAGTTGGAGTTTCAACTGGACAGATCACACCTTGTCGCATCATTTTATCTAACTACACTTTGAATCTGTCTTGCATGGCTATTGTAAATTTTTGTGCTAGCCTGATAACTGGACTGACCGCTGGGTCTAACTTCATGGAGTTCACAACTGAAAGTTTGCCTAGTTTCTCTTCAAAAAGATCAGCATAGTTAGAAAAAATGTACTGGGCAAAATTGGAGTAGTGGTCTTTCAAACTAGCTTGGTGGATTTCCTTATTAAATAATAGCAGTCCAATTTTCAAACTGTCTCTGAGCCCTAATAATGACTGGACATGCCTCTTGACCACATAAAATAACAAGTCATTGATTCTTCCAGCAGAGTAACATGAAAGCACTATTGAGCCTTCGATATGAATTTCTTCACCTCCATAAGCAACAAGCTTTGCACACCTTCCCAAATCAAACCTTACACTGTGACACACTAGCAAATGATTCTGCTTACATAACATTGCACTCGGAACCTGTGTCAACTTTGAGCGCTACTGGTTTGCCATTTATCCAAACAGTACAAAATACTTCATTATTTGCCCTTAAATCTACTGCATTGACTGTTTCATGAAGCACTGACACACCATCCACATAAAGGGTAAGACTGCAGCTTTCTAATTGATCAAATCGTTTCTTAAAATGTTCCCTTTTAATAACAGAATGTGGGCCTTTTGATTTACAAAACCTTTTGAAATTATTCTATTTATTGCATTTGTGGCATTGTTGACCAAACGCTAAACATTCTCTCTTTCAGATTCATGACTTCCACCATGATAGTTGGCAATGAAACTGGATGAGGGCCCATGCTTTGAGTTTGCTGACACACTCTTATGCTTCACTGAGACTATGCTACCTCTGGAATTTGCTAGAAAGTTCTGGGGTTTACCAGTGAGTGCTGTAGGGGCTACAGTAACTGCCATGTGATTGGGCCTGTTTCTTTTAATAACATGCTGGATACTATCAAATGAGCTTTATCACTGTGCCTTCAAGAGCTGTTCTCATTTGTAAGCATATTTGTGTGCTTTTCTGTGAGCTCGCATGTCTGACAATTCTCAATGGCCTTATTCAAAGTTAAATCATTGTCATGAAGCAAAATCTTTCTCACAGCATCATTTTTAATACCACACACACATCTGTCCTTTATCAGCTCAGCCCTTAAATCACCAAATCTGCATGTTTTAGCTTTGTTTCTCAGGTCAGTTATATATGCTGAAAAAGTTTCACCAGGCTTTTGATCCCTAATATAAAATAAGTGCCTTTATATTGTAACATTTGTCTGGGGGTTACACATTTCTCTAAATTTACATTTTAAGCACTCAGGGTCCTCCCTTGACTTAGCCTGTATGACAAAGTGATGGTTTTCCCGCTCTCCAGTATAGATAGCAGGTGCACACACAAATGAATGTTCCCCTTCTATAGCTTCTAACCCAGCTAAATTAAGCAGAATGAATTCCTTTGTACGGTCAACTTTATCAGAAAATGCAGCCTGTATGAAAATGTCATACTCTTGGTCAAACACTCTCCAGTTCTCAGGAATATTACTGTCAAACAGAAGTGCACTGGGTTTTCAAAATCTGTCTGCAATGCCACAAAATATAAGCAAACACTGAAAAATATGGCCCTTGTAATTATGTACGAACAAACTATTTTGTGAGCTTGTAATAACATTCAAATGCATAATAACCTCTACCAAATAGTATACTTTGCAAAATATGCTCTGTAATGGCTGTATTCTGTGAAATATACCCTGTAATGGCTGCACTTTTGTGAAATAGCTTTGCTGTAACACTGCACAAAACTGCAAACACTTTATAGACTTCTGATAACTAGGATATATTTGCTTAATACGAAAATACATGCTTTGTGAAAATGCGGTTGTTTCCCTTTATTTTATTTGTTTCATGCAACTTGGGCTTTATTTCAGCCATTTTCTGTAGTAATTTGAATATTTTATCAATAGCGTACATATCAGTTTATGCAAATATCATTTAGAATGTTCTATATGCCTTGTTTCATATTATACAAAAAAAAATAGTGCTGAACAAGTTTTAATACCTAAAATTCATTTCTGACCTGTTTTGTGAAGTATGCACATTTTATGGATGATTCACTGCTTTATATTCCTCCAGTCCCAAGCAAATGCCTTAAGTCATTTTAGCCATGCTGCCTGTAACTTCATGCCCTTTAGGCATGCCTTTTCTGACACCATGTCACTCATCTCTCTCTCTCTCTCATAGATGACAAGCAGGCGGGGTATTTTGTTTAGATGCTTTAATACATAGAAACACACCAGGATGTATAGCAGCATCATAAACTATGGATGAACTAGTTAGCAGACACACCTTACATACATCCAGGGTTGCCAGATTTCTAAAGGGACAGGTAGGGACCAAGGGACCAGAAAAGGTCTTTCATTCGGAGCAGCAGGCAGTTCCACATTAAACAGAAGTAGTTCCGCTTTGCGATTTTTGATTGGGACGAATACCAGCATATGCAGCCTGTATGATGTGCAATCTACCTAAGCAACAGAGACCTCCAAAGCAGACATCCAAGCAAACGCTACCTCAAAACAAAACACACACAACACATAACCCACAAAGTCAGTGTGCCAAGCAGCCATAGCCCTTAAGGCTGAATAACACACCTGATACTCTTGTTATAGGTGATTCTATTGTCAGACACACTGACGTCCCGCTCACTAGGCTGAATAAAGAGAAGGTCACGGTGAGCTGCCTGTCGGGTGCTAGGATCCGACACATAACGCAAGCACTCAGGTCACTCCAAAGCAAATACAAATATGACTCAGTCATTGTACATGCTGGTGTGAATGACCTGAGACGTACCTCCCTGGACTACATGAAAAGAGACATAGAGGAGCTCTCTGATCATGTAGCCCAGGCTGGTATGACCCTGACCTTGAGCAGCATCTTACCCTCACCTAGAATGATGCCACAGTACAAAGACAAAATGATCGATTTTAACAATTGGCTAAAATTTTGGTGTCATTCAAAGGGGATCCAGTGTCTGTCAGCCTGGGATGACATGCTCGACAAGCCACGTTGCCGCTAGGGATGGCTTGCACCTGTCACCACTGGACTTTCGGATATTGGCAAAGGCTCTTGCCACCCCATAGTGCCTTTTAGGCAAGGCTCAAGAGTCAAACCCACCCCCATAGACAGCACAAGGAACAAGAAACTAAGGGTAATGCTGCTAAACGCCAGAAGTCTTAACCTCAAGATGCACGCACTCGAAGCTCTCCTCAGTATGGAGAACATCGATATCTGTGCAGTGACAGAAACCTGGTTCAAGGCTCCAGAGAGCACCTCAGCACTACCAGGCTATACCTCATATCATGCTTTCGGCCCCAAAACCCGGACCGAACCACAAAAGGAGGGGAGTTTCCATATTTATCAAGGATATCCACACCTCCAGGTTAGTGGCATTGCACGAAGTATCAGAGACCATCCATGTGCAACTAACAGTGGGCAAGACTGCTTTTCAGTTTATAGCATCCTACAGACCACCCTCTCAAAGTCAGGAATCCCACTCGGCTTTCCTGAAAACATTGGAGAACATGAAGATCTCTCCGAACACCATTATATTGGGCGACTTCAACTACCCAAACATTGACTGGGAGCACTACTCAAGCCCCAGCACCTTAGCCCAAAGATTCCTGGAAATTATAAACTCAAATGCTATGGAACAACTAGTCACCACTCCCACAAGAGGGGACAACATACTAGACCTGATCATTACCAACATGGGGACTCTATGCTCCACACCAGAAGTATATCCCTCATTGGTAAGATCAGACCATAAATTAATTTCACTGGATGTCCACATCCCGACCCCACCCCCAGCCCAGAAAACCACAGTGAAAAACTTCTCAAAAGCAAACTTTTCACTTCTCAAAACCGAAGTGGAATCCTTCAAGGCCCCAGGGCCAGTGGAAACTATGGCCCAAACTGCAGAATCCTATATAAATGCATTCTACGGACATCTCCAGGAATGCATGGATCATGCTATCCCAAACAAAACCAAGACCCAATCATCCAAAGGCAGGCGTCCGGTCTGGTGGACCCCTGCCATAAATAAACTGTACAAGAGAAGGAGGAAGCTACTACATGATAGAGCAAAATCCCTAATAGGGAAGGCATCTCTGATCAGTACTAGCAAAAAATTACGATCCCTCATAAAATCCTCCAAGGCCAGCTTCGAGAGAAAAATTGCACAGGACACCAAAGACAATCATAAGGCTTTTTTCAGTTATGTTAGAAACCTGGGATGCAATGCCCAGACTTGTTCTGAGTTGATTCTAAATGACAAAAATTACACTGAACTCACAGACATCGCCAATATCCTGGCAGACAGGTTCAGTGCAAACTTCTCCACCCCCTCCCCCACAAAAGAGCAAGTATCTATCCCGGCAGAGGGCTGCCTCCCAAACATCTCAGATGCTCAGGTGAAGGCTGCCCTCTCCAAAGCAAAAAACACTGCTTCCATGGGACCAGATGGTGTCCCAGGTTGCGTCCTACATGAACTCCAAGAGGAACTAATCCCTCAAATAAAACAGCTATACAATCTCAGCCTCACTACAGGATATGTGCCCACAGAATGGCGTACAGCAACAGTGGTCCCACTCCACAAAGGTGGAGCCTCTACGGACCCTGGAAACTATCGCCCCATAAGCCTGACTAGCTTAGTCTGCAAGGCTATGGAGAGGATCATCATGGAGCTCATAAACAAAGACATTGGGGACCTACAGACACTAGATCCTACCCAGTTCGGCTTTGTCAAGGGCAGATCCTGCCTTTTGAACCTGGTTGACTTCTTTGAAACAGTCACCAAAGCCATAGATGAAGGGAAGGTAGTCCACACAGCCTATCTGGACCTTGCAAAGGCATTTGACACAATACCCCACTCGGGCATCATAGATAAGCTATCCAGCTTAAATATAAACCCCTATGTCACAAGATGGGTCGCAAACTGGCTCAAAGACAGAACCCACAGAGTGAGAGTTGCTGGAGCCATGTCAGACTCGAAACCGGTCACAAGTGGCGTCCCACAGGGTTCTGTCCTGGGACCACTCTTGTTCGGTATATACTTTTCCGAGGTACAGGCAACGTGGGAGGACTATGGCTCACCAAGTTCGCAGACGACTGCAAACTGGGCGCCATAATCAACTCTCCAGCTGACACAAACATCCTTCAAAAAGGTCTCACAGAGACAGATAACTGGTGCCAGCACCATGGTTTAAAGCTAAATGCCAAAAAAGTATAGTCATACCCTTTGGCAAAACAATGTGCCCACAAATTACCACATAGGCGGAAACCTATTAAGTACAGAGAAAGTTATTAGGGACCTGGGGACCCAAGTTGATAGCAATCTCTCCTTTGAAAACCACATTGCCAAAGTGGTTAGAAAGACCTTCTACATAGCCCACCACATCACGAAGGGTTTCACATCTAGATCAAGAGAGGTAATCGTGCCCTTTATTCATCCCTCATCAGGCCCATCATAGAATACAATGCCCCTTTTGGGATGTACCTTACCCGACACCTGCAGCAATTAGAAAGACCCCAAAAGTATCTCACCAAGAGGATCAAGGGTCTCAAACAGATGCCATATGCTGCTCGGTTAAAAAAACTCCAGCTCTACTCAGTTGCATACCGCCTACTTAGAGGCGATCTATGCCTGACATACAAAGCTATGTCAAATCCAGAATTAATGGACATGCTCCACCTCAGTAAATCTAAATCCTTTAGAGCCACACGCTCGAGGGACTTGAACCTCAGCACAGAAATAAATAGAACTTGCTGGAGGGACAGGTTCATAACCCAGAGTCTCCCTTCGCTCTGGAATAGAATTCCAGTTCATGTGAGGCAGAGCACCTCACTGAATCTCTTCAAGAGGAATCTCGATAAGTGGATGGGGGATCGTAGGTTTGTCCCAGGGATTACTCCCGTGTCACTATTAGACAGAGGCACAGTAAACTAAACCTTAAAAAGGGCACAGTATACTCAAATCAAGGGGTGGAGTAAGCCATACAGAATCGGGCTAGGCTTATAATTGCCCCAGGGCAGATAGCCTAGTATGAACCTATGAACCTATGAACCTATGAGCCAATCAAAAAATCACACAGCAGAGCCTCTTCTCTTCAATGTGGAACAACCTGCATACAGGCCAATTATAAATCACAAATCGGAGGCTGTTTCGCCAGGACTTTAACAGGCAGTGTGGTACTCAGGATTGGGCTGCTGATCTCAGGACAGTCCCACTCAAATAGGGACGTCTGGCAACCCTGCATACATCTCAACTGCTTACTACAAAATGACAGTCTAGCTTGCAAGTACTCAGTATTTATACAGTTGTGCAAGCCCTTAGATAGCTTCTTAAAGATACATGCACACATATTGATCTACATCATACAAATGGCAAACAGGAAATATAGCTGGTGCAACATCTAAACTACTCCCCAACATAAATTAAAGAACACACCAGTACTTTATTCCCATACTCTCTTTGATATGTAATGTTACACAGTGGGCAACCTGTACATCTCCACTCTGATTGGAAAACAAATGTTCATTTGCAGAGTGTAAATGTACAAGTAATGCCTGCTAAAAAATGAATTTGCTGATTTATGGCAGAATATTAAGCTGGTGTGGATCTCAGACTGTAAGAAAGCTAATGGCTAGCATTATTTTATGCTCACTACACAGTGCTTTTGCTGTTTAGTGAGTGTAAAAATTAAAAGAAACAGATTAAAAAAAATAGAAAAGTGTGTATGTGTGTGTGTGTGTGTGTGTGTGTGTGTGTGTGTGTGTGTGTGTGTGTGTGTGTGTTTATGTCTGCATGTTTGAGTATATGTGTGCTTGCATGCATAAAACCAGAAGTTTGTATAAGACAGAGATTGACAGACTGATTAGTAGCTGAAGCAGTTATTTAAAATTAAGAGGTAGGCATAATTCGCAACCTCTTAGCTCAAGAAATCTGGATAAAACCTAAAATAATGGGAGAAACAAAGGCTCAAAAATAGGTTCATAGGTTCTTAGGAGATTACTAGCCTAATGGCTTAAGGGCCCTTACAAACCTAGCCAGTAAAACCCAATTTTACCCAATATATGCCCCCTAGAGGTGAAAGGATGACATGGATTTGTGTCTGTTCATTGAGTATCTTACAGATTGCCCCTGTCTGTAAGGAACATAGGCACTACCCAGGTGTGAATTTGCGATTCCTCATTCATTGATCCAAATCGTGTTTGAAGAGGGCCAGGGAAGTGCTCTAACTAATGTGAATAGGAAGTCTGCTCCAAAAAAGGGCCAATCTCTGAGAGACATGTCTCATGTATGTTTTATTTGAGTTGCTGACTAAGTTTACATCCCTAGATCAGGTGATGCTCATGCTGTTTGACATCTGGATCTGTAAAAGCTCCATCAGTGCTGGATTTGTGAGTGCCTTGTAGGTCAAGTACATTTCACCCCCTAATAAGTGGTAGTAGACAGAGTAAAGGGATAGGGCTTTCTGTCTAACCGCATAGCTCCTGTTGCTTACACCATATATTTTCTTTGTGAGGAACCTCTGACATCATTCCAGCTGCTATAGGTGCCTAGTCAAGTACATGCAAAATGATGCACTGTACTCATATATTGATCTAATGAAGGCTGGGTACAGTGGGATTATAATTTTGTTGGACCTGGATGCCATACCTTTACTAGTAAATTGTGTCACATAAAAGGATTTCCTCACCACTGTGGACACATAGTGGTCAAACACAGGCTACTATCTATATCTATACCTAGATCTCTAAACTCTGAGTCCATTCTAAGGATGAGCTATTGATGTTGCAATTTGCAGGTGTATTTGACTTCCCAAAGGGTATGACAATGGGGACAGGTTTTAAATATTGCTGTTATAAAAACAGGCAGTTGCTAGAATAACAGAATTTGTATTAGCATGCATTTTCTGAAAGAAATGAAGTCCGAAAATCAAATGCATGCTATTATTTAGTAACTTCAAACTGCAGTGATTTGCCAGCAAACCACAAATTTTATGAGGAACAGAATAAAAAAAATAGTTAAAAATCTGGACATTCTTTGAAAATCTGGACAGCTGAGAAGAATTAAGTTAAGAAACTTTTAATGGCTGTTATTATTAACTTTTTTCTAAATTATTGTGTCTGTGTGTGTGTGTGTGAGAGAGAGAGAGAGAGAGAGAGAAGACATTAAACACTTACCAAACTTATATTTTGGATGTAAAATGCTTCCTCATATAACAGTTGCATATATTACAGCAAATTTGAAATGTCTGGCAGAGGAACTATTTTACATCAAAAATATTAAAATATATTTATTAATTAAAAATAAAGAAATACAAAACTATTTAACATATAACCCATTCTCTAAGCACAATAATCCCCTCCAGTGTGTGTGTGTGTGTGTGTGTGTGTGTGTGTGTGTGTGTGTGTGTGTGTGTGTGTGTGTGTGTGTGTGTGTGTTTGTTATTGTGTAAATAACACCTCTCCAGTAGTGTATACATCATTTTTACAATATCACACATCTTGTAGGGCATTTTTGCTTGCTTAAAGTGCATCAGTACAGAAATGCTGGTCACATCCCTGCTAGGTTAATATAAATCATTATATTAAATATTTTTGTTAGTATATCCTCTTATTGCCCCTTAAGAAAGGCACTGATGATTAAGGATTTGAAGTAATTGCTTCACTATTTTAAATGCTGTTTACTGACATTAGTCTACTATTTTTAACTTGACTACAAGAAATGTTAAATACATAAATTGATAAAATCAAATAATTAGATCTTAGGTTCCATTTTCAACTATGTCAGCATTAGGCTTTAATCACTTTTTTAAATGCATAGCTGTAACTTCAGTATACATGATAAAAGATTCAGCTAGAGTTGATAACCAGGATAGTCCAGTGTGTACTAAGTACAATAAGGAAGAAATTACAGCTAAGCTTATTAATTTAGTAACATATGCAAGTGCAATGGCTGCTACCATGATCACTTATTCATTCATTAATTTATAATAATTTCCAATAATTTTTATACATGCAAAATAACTGAATTACTATGCTATTATTTATCAGAACTGTATACTTTCTTATGCAGTGAGAGGAGATAATAGATATTCTTTCTATATAATACATTTTTATTCCATTATGGATAACTCATTTTAGACTGGAAGTATTACACTGATGCCATGTGGTCTGAGTTCAAGCAGCAAACAGGGAGCAAGACAACTGGTGTAGTGGTGGTGGTGATAGGGATTAGCAGTTCTTGTTAGCTCTTTTTCAAGTGTGTGTGTGTGTTTTTTTTTTGTCCTATAGGGTCCCAATGAGGAGTACAAGCAGCCAAATGAAAGGATGAATACCGTCAGACCGTGTTTAGCAGAGGGTGCCATCACAGAAGTAAACGTGCATTGCCCACACTGATATCATTGCATCCTGTGCATGCAGGGGGGAATTGGGTTAATGGTATAGACCTATGGATAAATCAATCTCCATGTATTTATGATGGTGCCACCCTGTAATACCCCAGCTTATGTTCTGTCTACTACAAAGCTTGAAAGGGGGATACTGGGATGAAACAAATGGCATACAGTAGGTAGGGAGCCAAAAACACAATAAAAATATGTTGATGAATGCTCTCCAGTAAAATGACGGAAGAATCATAGACAGAGAGAAGGGTATGTCATCTCACATCATGAGAGAAATACCAGTGAAGTGGAAACGTTAAAGATGGAAAGAAGAATGTGTTGAGGAGCGAGCAGGTCAGTGGAGGTCAGAGAGACAGTTTGACAATGACTGGATATTAATTACTGATAGGTTAGACCTAGTACTGTGGAAAGGTTAAGTAAACTGGTATGGAGGGTAGAAGATAAGGAAGTAGTGATGGATAGAGAATCTGTATAGACAGCACTGGAAAAAGGTAGACAAGATTGATGTTCAGCCAGAGTTATAGCATGAGCAGAGCCATGAATTTCATGGGCTGTCTTACAGAAGATGCTTGAAGGAAGGATTGTAAGTTACAGTTCTAATAGCCGGTGGAATAGAATTCCATTTTTTGGCAACAGAGTAGCAGTAAAGGCTATTTCCAGTTGATTTTTGAGGCTTATAGATGGTGTGAAGTTGTTTATCATTAGCACAGGGGTCTGTTTGGATGATAGGCAGGAAGAATAGAGCTTATTGCAGAACAGGTATGGAATTTACAAATGATGGGACTATATCAGCATTTCGAAAATGTAATAGGTCGAATCACTAAATGTCGAACTGAAATGATCGACCTATTACATTTTGGAATGCTGATAAAAAAATAAAAAACCCAAAAAAACAAAACTAAAGGGTGTAGGCAGGGGGGCAAGCCTGCCTCCACCCCCTTACGGAGATTTCAGTTTACCCGTTCGACATTCTGCCCTTTCGGCATTCTCAAAGCAGCAATATCAAATTCAATATTGTCAGCATTCGAGATGCTGATAGGGATCCCAAATGATGCTGTGGGCAGTAACTAGTTGTAACAAAGTCCAGGTATTGGGGTAGTTCAATCCAGTTCAAACATTTAAGGGCCTTGCAGTTATGTGTATAATATTGTTTATTAGCAGCAAATTTTGCAACTTTGTTGGAACATATTTAAAGTTTAGTTTTAAGAGATATGCGCAAGTTGGTAAGGACAAGAACACCATATACAAGTGAAGAAGAGAGGTCAGTGGTTGCTAGTATGGTTTTAGCAGAGTTAGTAAGAATGTTTTTATGTTTACAAAGCATGCCAATTTTCTGGTGATTTTTTCTTTAATTTTATTTTGAATGTAGAGATAAAATCTGTGTTTGTCATCAATTGTCACAACAAACAGTTTTGTATGGGATACAGTTTCTGTCTGTATTATTAAGTGAGAAGATTTTAAAGCTAGATTTGCCATACAGGTGTGCTTTGGGGAGGAATAGCTGTATTTTGTTTTTCTGGGGTTGAGTAATAATTGGACATTGTGAATCCAGTTTTCAACAGAGGTGAAGGCTTCTTGACTGATTTCAGGAAGATGCGCCAGAGTGTCAGATGAGCAAATTGAATCATCAGCGTACTGTATACTTGATGCTTGTCTAGAAGAGGTACAGAGGTCATTAATGAAAACATTAAAGAGAAGTGGACCAAGAATTGAACCTTGGGGTACACTAGTACCCTTTTACACCCAGAAGTCCTTAAAAGAGTAAAATAAATTGAGGTAAATCCCGATGTTAATCAATGTTAAATAATCATGTTAATGAATCAATGCATGAGATGAATGCATAGGTGTTATAGAACCCAGAAACTATTATGGAAAGTATAACAGGGCGCTACTAGAGAGGTGGGGAAGGGAAGGCTGGATATTTTCATATGTTTTTAGATTGTCGAGCAACTAAACCAATATGAGAAAATGCATTCTAAAATGTAAAGATATTTTCAGAAAGCAGATCCTGAGAGAACGAAAATTGTTGAAATTAGGTACTGGTGGGGGAAACAACCTTGGAAAGAGAGAGAGAAAGAGAGAGAGAAGATTCAAAATGTCACCCTCAGAGGATGGGTTAAGGAGTCTTATCATTAAAGGCTGAAAAGTGCACATTTATTGTCTCTAGCACCTCGGCCACAGTTAGCCTTCAAGGAGTAACAGCTCACACATTTTATACAGTATATATACACAGTTAAATACCAATGCCATTAATAAAAGAAAAAGAACTCACTGTGTAAGAACATACACTACATTTCCCACAAGGCTTCATACCTTTAACATAAATTTGTAACGGGAAAGTAACATCAGGTCTAACAAATTTAGTATGAACCAGCATGTCTTTGATGTTCCTACCCCTTTTATAAGAGAAAGTTAATTTTTTATTGCTTAAACCTATCAAATCCCCATAATTTTTCAAAAATTCCCAAAGATATAAAATACATTGTCTAATATCCTCACTAAGTATATTATATGTAGAAACTATAAAAAAATTGTCTACTTCAATATTATTACTAATCACATTATTTTGATTCCTAAAAATTCTTTTAATTTTTTTATTATTATTATTAAATCTAATGTCAAATATTTTTTTAATATCCCTATCAATAGATTTAATATCATATTTCCTTCTAATAAACATATTCCTAGTCTGCTCTATTTCATTCATAAAATTATCTTTGTCATTGCACAATCTAGAAATTCTTAAAAATTCTCCATAAGGCAACGAATCAATAGTGTGCCTAGGATGACAACTGGTGCCCAATAAAAATTCATTAACTGACTCAAATTTTCTATGAATGCTAGTCATAATCTTGCTACCATTTAAGCCACATAAATTAATATCCAAAAATGAAACTTGTGAACCATATTGTAAACCATCAAATGCTATATTAAATCTGTTCACTTGAATTTCTTGTGCAAAATTATTTATCAAATCAAAACCCCCTTCACATAAAAATATTAAATCATCTATGTATCCAAAATAATATTTAAGAAAATTCATGAAGAAAAAAGTTTTATACATACATTCATTCTCTACTAAGCCCATAAAGATATTAGCATACATGGGTGCAAATGGAGCACCCATTGCTGTGCCTTGAATTTGATGAAAAATATAATTTTCAAAATAAAAATAATTATTTTCTAAGCAAAACTTAACTAAATCGAAAACATAATGAGTGAAAGGGGTATCACCCATCTGACATAATATCGCCTCTAACCCATGTACATGTTGGATATTAGTATAAAGGCTTCTTTTTTAATTGGTCTTTAACTGTGTATATATATACTGTGTAAAATGTGTGAGCTGTTACTCCTTGAAGGCTAACTGTGGCCGAGGCGCTAGAGACAATAAATTCTTTGACTGCTTGGATTCCTGTTTTTTTCGTTTGTGGTGAAGCAATTTGGTGCTGTGGCTTTGCTCTTTGTGTGGTGCTGTATTTGAAAAGTGCATATTGTCTGTTGAGAAGGAATGGCAAATATTAATTGTTTGAAAGTTTACAGAAGAGTCTTTGCAGCTCAGGTTGATAGGAGGCAAAAACGACAAAGTTCAGGAACACCTGCAGAATAGATGGCAGAAAGTGATGGTAAAGTATAAATAAAATAAGATGAATGCAAATAAGGGAAACAGAAGAGAGATGTATATAGAATACACCACAGGGAGGCTGGTATAAGATATTTGCCTTCAGACACAAGGTGCAAGGTTCGATTTTCACATGGGTTAATTAGCTAGGCTTAAAATGACCCACAAGGGCAGGCAGCCTAGTACTAATCTATGAACTTATTTCCTGGTTAAACAGGATGAGGAATAGGATTCAACAGTTAGTAGTTTTCACCAATAATGTATGTAGTTGCCCTGTTTTGCAGAATTGTCTATACAATTCTACTCTAGCTATGCTGTTAAACTATGGAACATCATGACTCTTGACCTCAGAATTATATCCAACATCACCCACTTTAAAAAAAAAAACACTTAAAGATCATCTGTCTAACAAATGGCTATGCTTGTGCAATTCTCTAGGATAAAACACACTTTCCCTTCTACTTCTGCTATCCACTATTTCTTCACTTTCTTCCTACTACTTTAATCACCCTACTGAAACTCCATGTTCATCTCCAGTTTCACTCTAATCCTGACTATCTTTCGCTCTAACTGCTATTCTACTAATCCTAAATTTACAATCACTTTCACTATAGTATGCCAACTACTAAAGCAGTCCCTATAAATATAGTCATCCTTCTAGTCTGTTTAGGCACTGTACCCATTATGTCTTTCGATTTTTCTACATTAAATTGACTCTTGCTGTCCCCTGAACATTCTGCCTGAACTTAATCTTTCATTTCTTCTAACTAAATCTCTGTCTCCACTCCCATTTTATGGTACCATAAATTTGACCAATTACTTTGTCTTCTTTCCATTTTACCCAAACTGTAAAATCTATGCTTGTTGACTCTGGAAAATTATTTTTTCTAAGTTTTTCTCCCTAAACTATTGCATATGATTTTATAATTATATAAGTAGATCAACTTTGCCCTTGTAATAATGTTCTCAAATAAGCTTTAGTCTATTTGTCTCCTTGTAAGACTGTAAACTTTACCCTACTGTATGTAAACCTTACTATGTTGTACCTATTCTGGAGCTTTTCTCCCTGGGCCTCCACTGAAAATGGGGTCACACTCAGTCAGACTTTCCCAGTAAACAAATGTAAAATAAATAAATACATGTTTCTATCATTTGCTGTGTTTACTCAAAATGTAAATTGTTCACAAAATGTTACTATAGTGAACAAGACAAATAAGTAAGTAAGCAGACAAGAATATGTTAGATGATGCAGTTTAAGATTATTTTAGTTAATTAAAATAATTATATAAGACCCTATTTCATATTAGGACTAGCATTCCTCTCAGTGTTACACCAGATTAAAAAAATCACTTCACAGAGTCAACAGGATTAATAATTAGATCCACAGAGCATAGTTTGCGTAAGATTCATGAGTAAACACCTAGGATATGAATATCATGTTCCCAAATAAAAAAAGTACAACATTAAAGTCTCCACTAACAATAGTTGAAATAAAGAAATAAGCATTTTCCAGAAGTGTGTGTGTGTGTGTGTGTGTGTGTGGGGTGGGGGGGGTGGGCTCACACAATCCATAGAGAAACAGTAGCATTCCAATGCCGAAAAGCTTTTCCTTTAACCCTTTGCAGTACTGTGCTGCATGTTACAAAGCACCTGGTCTGCACAACACATAAACAGTCACAATGACCTCCAACCTTAACTCATTAACACTTAAGTGGTGTGGAATGTTACACCTTTAACACCATACACACATGTTGCATTCCAAAGCATTTTCTGAAAAATAAACATAAAAAAGTATAAAGAAAAACAAATGCACAAATTTTGTGAGCAATAACAGCTAGTAAAATTGTACAAATAACGATGTTAACTGTAAAAAATTTATTGTTTCCAATGATAACAGTCTTCATAGTCTTTTCTATAAATACTGTAATATATTTTAATGTACACAAACCCACTTTTACAGATTTTGTATATCTTGAAAATATACAAACTAGACACATATTATTAGAACATTTTTTTAATGAGATATAAGCTTTCACATGACTGCAAGAAATTCTTTTGTAAGCGCATGTTTATGGAGATATTTACAGAAATATGAAAACATATATGTTATGGTATAATTAGCAATACAAATAATACTGAATTTCTCTCAATATGTGCAACTCACAATTCAAATATTAAAGACAGTTTTCTTCAACATCTAAAGTGTCACCTAATATCATGCAACAGTTTGTGAGTAACTTTTTTTTGAAGTATTAAGTACATATGGAAAGACTGCTTATTTTCCCAGTCATGAATTAACAACTAGTAATATTTCCAGTACAGTGGGATGTAAACTAACATTTTTCGGTGAATTATCATGCCTCCCACATCGATGTGTCACATCATATATGTCAATAAAATGTAGGCCTCACGGTTGCAAAAATATGGACATAAATATGAAAATATAAATAATAAGTGGCAAACAAAGATTCATTTCTCCACTATAAGACATCCTAGAATAAAAATCTTAGTGTTATTTTGTTAATAATTCCTTGCCCCATCTAATATTGCCTATTATTAGCAGGTAAGTCCCAAAAAATATCTGGATGCCATAAAGAGGTATGGGTGTAAACTGGAAGTGTACAGAAAAGGTGACAATAGGCCTGCATTATTTAAGGATCCAACAACAGTGTAATTGGAACTGGATCACTGAGTACATAACTCGCTCCATTTATATACAGGCCATGGAAGTAGAATTATGTAAATATTTCTGTATGACTTGTTTCTGTGGAAACTGATTGGCAGCTCTTCCTTTTTTTTTAGGCACACATGAACATTACATGTTATGTCTGACAGATATTTCAGGCATTCAGCCTAAAGGTATAGGCCATAACTTAGAAGAGGCATTGGTTCACAGTTCCACTTTGTCGTTTTAACTCAGCCAAGAAGGGATTAATGGCATACTTCATATTTGTCAAGCTCAGATACTCACAATCTCAAATTACAAGTAATTAGTCATGTGAACAATTTGGTAACATTTGTACATTACCATTTTTTACTTTATTATATTCATTGGAAGGTCATTATATCTCAGTGAAATAACAGTTATTCAAAATAAATGTATAGCTTATTTCATTTTTCCTACTCGACATTGTAAGATCATAATACTGGCTGCAGGGAGGTTGTCTTAATGGTTCAGGTGTTTACCTTACAGATACAATGTGCAGGGTTTGATTCTCACATGAGATAATTGGCTACGCTTAAAAGGGCCCATAGAGGTAGTTAGTCTAGTAGTAATCTATGAACCTATGAATCTAAATTAAGCTTGCACTTACAAACATCAGTAGCAGCAGCAGCAATATATTGGTCACGTGTCTTGAATAAAACAGACATGAGCAATTTAAAACAGATAGACTCAAGCAACTGTGACACAAGCTCAGATGAACGAGCAACTGATTGCAAGCATTGACTGATAGTAATCAGTGAGTCAGTGTTATACATCTTTTTATTAAATATTATGAGGCTTTTAACATTGAATTTAATGAACTAAGCAATCTTGTTTAAAAGTGAACAGTGTTTTCTTACAGTAAAGCAATACAAATTGAAGCATTGCTTTCACCAGACACAGAGTTGTCCTCATTTGAACATCTGAAACATTTAAGAACAGCCTATATTTGAAGAGATTATCACCTTATTAAATAAAGGAAATAATCAACTCAAGAGCAAGTCTTCATTTTAAACAGAACTGACATACTGAGATTTCGCTTAAACAGGTAAAAATTTATATGAACTTGTTGTTCCCTCTTATGAAGTGGAATATGACTATAATATGACTATAAAGATTCACCTGCCTATCATCTATTCATTTATTAGCTCCAACAGGCAGACAGTCACACCTGAGTTTAGTAACTGAACCAATTTGGTATTGTTTTGCAGTGCAATTTATCAAGATCACAGTATAAACTATTGTATAAGAACACAGCAGAATGAGACAGACTGACAAAGCATATTCAGTAAGACATAAAGATCATCATGATGGCTTAGTCACTAAACCCCCTTCAAGCACTTTTCTTTTGCATTCAGTCTTTACACCCCCTTCAACCTAAATTTGGAAATGTTTTCAATCACCACTAAAATTACTAAGCTACAATGATAAATTTATTTAATACTTTAATACTTTAAAAAAGACATTTTGAAATATACCACTTGCAATAATATTTCCTGATTTACTCTGTCTTACTCTATCTTATCCTTGAAGTACATCCCAATGCACACTTGCATGCATTAAAGTTGCCTTATAAAAACTATTGGCCATGAATTTATCTGTATACATTAGTGCCTAAAAGGCCAAATTTCACCTTATAGTTGTCTACTACAAATCTTAAAATTTCCACTAATCCTGTTAAGGACTAGGACACATATGCTTGTAGATTATAAACTATGTTGCCAAACATAAAAAAATATTGTTCGACTTCGACAGCTTACAAGTTGATAGTTCATAAGGTAAAATTTTATACCAAAACAGACAAAATGTATGATATATCAAAAACTCGGTGCAAATAAATATGCAATCACAAACCTGGCAATCACTTGTCAATCATATTATAGCAAAGAATATTGCAACAAAGTTTAATATTAGGTATCTTTCTCTTCAGTTTTTTTTTCATATAACATTACATGAAACATCTTCTCCATAATAGACAACAGCTAATTTGATTTTTGAAACAATGTGTATAATTAATTGTTTCATGATACTAAGTATTTCTCATGACAGATGGTTAATTACCTGAGCTTTATAATTTCCCTTCTTCAGTCAACAAAACACACTTTACCTCAATACCCCCAAAAGTTAAATATAATCACGCTCAGCAGTCATAGCTTCATAGTAACCATAGTAACTTAAGAACACCAAGCTAAAGACTAAACAAAACTACTGTACTAGTCCACAGCAAAACCAGTGTAAAACTCCAAAACAGTCAATAAACGTACACAACCTGGTTAAAAATCACATCCTTGGACTAAAACAAGCTTTAACACAGCATGCAGATTTAGCTCGCATTACATAAATGTTTCTAACTCCCCTAATAAATCCAATGCACCAACAAAACAGATATTGGCTATAACATTGACATGACTACCACCAGACTTACTGCAATTCCTGCCACCAAGATTAAAAAAAATGTATTCAAAAACCACTCTCAAAGTTGATAATCTACCACTAGAATTACTCAAAATAGCTGCAGAATTCATCACAAACCCAGTATCCATACCAGTAAATCACTTTCTCCAAGAGACTATACTCCCTCATCTCTGAAAACAATCCTATGTTATTCTCATTGCGTAAACATAGCAAATCACTCTAACTTATAAAATGCACACCCATCGCAATCATGTCTCCTCTACTTTGAATACTTTAACATTTATTCACATACAGTTGATCAGCAACCTAAAAGAAAGTAAGTAATTTTCCACAGTGCTGAATGGATTTAGGCCAGGACAGTTCTGGACATATTAATAAAGGGGTCGTCACTTGGATGAATGCATACTTGGGCATGCTACTGAAGGGGTTGCTTGGGTGAATGTTTCATTGTGATGATTGTGCATACATGGACATATTAATGAAGGTGTCACTTGGGTGAATGTTTCATTTTGGTGCTTGTGCATATTACGGCATGTTACCTAAGTAGTCTCTTAGTCGAATATTTCATTTTGGTGCTTGTGCAAACCTGGACATTTTACTGAAGGGTTCCCTTTGGTGCTTGTACATACCTGGACATTTTACTGAAGGGATTGTTTGTGGAAATGTTTCATTTTAGTGCTTGTGCATACCTGGACATATTAATGAAGGAGTCATTTGGGTGAATCTTCCATTTTAGTGCTTGTTTATACCTGGACATATTAATGAAGGGATTGCTTACATGAATGTTTCATTTTGTAACTTGTGTATACTAGGGCAGGTTACTGAAGGGGTTGCTTGGGGAAATGTTTCATTTTGTATCTTGAATATACTAGGGCATGTTGCTAATGGGATAGCTTAGGGAAATAATTCATTTGTGTGTCAGGGAAGTGCTTGTGCATATATGGTCAGGCTGCTGAAGTGATTGCTGGGCAAAGTAAACTATTGTGTCATTTTAGTACTTGTGCATAATTAATGCAAACTAATGAAGGGGTTTCTGGGGGAAAAATCATTTTTGTGTAAGGGGAAGTGTTTGAGCATACTTGGAGAAGCTATTTTATTTATTTATTTATTTGACATTTGTTAACCGGGTTTGTCCAACCGACCCAGAAGCCCATTTTCAGCGGAGACCTGAAGAGAAAAGCTCCATGGTAATTACATACATAAATTCAAAGTAAGAAACATATAATCTGAGTTGTACATAGTAGTTATAGTGAATAAACACATAGGAAAAAAAAAAACAAAACAAACATAATTTAGCATAAACAACACAGTTTCAAAGTTTACAACTGAAAGAAATAGCATCTCTGACTGTGTACGGTATATATTTACAATACAGTTACAACTGAGTCTAGGAAAGTACAAGACAGAGGTGCCATGGGGCAAAAATGACTAAGAGATTTGGTAACAACAAAAATGGAGTACTAACGGGTTGGGGCAGGTTTGCAGACTGCAACTTCAATATCAAAGGTGAAGCATTGCATTGAACAAGGGATGCACAGACCATGCAGATATCAAAAGAATCGTAAAACCGTTTCATTAGCATATTACACTTTAGAACATTTCTCATTTGCATCTCATTATTTTTAAGGCCTTTCACATTAGTGTAAATGGCCTTTGTGAATACTGCCTTTCCTATGTTCATTCCTAAGCATCAGGATTACCCTGATTATATTTGCACAAGCAACTACAAATACTGGCCTAAATCAAGGAGAAATAGTTGTGTCCCTATTTTTATACCTGCCCAAACTATTAGATGAAGTTAGACATTCCATACTGTTACTTAGACTCAGGGAATTAGGCCTAACAAACAATATAATCAATTGGTTTAAAAGTTGCCTCTGCCACTGGACACAGTGTGCACTCTGAGCTGATGAGCTGCTATATGTACAACAAACAACATTAGGTGTGTCACAGGATTCAATATTCAGACCTTTAGCCTTCAATATATTTATAAAAAGTGCCTACAGTCTCTCACTCAGCAAATCTAAACAAATATGGAATATGTGATGCCTCTTTAATCAAACGGCTCCAAGATGAGCAATTGTATTCATTTGTAAAAATGTAACTGAAATGGAATGATCAAAATTCCTCTTAAATCAAAATAAAGCTAAGCTAATGTTTTTTTCCTCAAGCCCAGCAAGCTGCAATTTAGCAATGTTGTCATTCAATAACACTAGAATTGAGTAAGTACAATATATTGAACTACTGGGAATAATATACCATATATAAAAGATTTGCTTAGCCTACTGTGGTGGTGGTGCTGTGGTAGCGTTGTCGCCTCATAGCAGGACGTTGTCCCGTTCGATTCTCAGCTAGAGTGTCTTCTGTGTGGAGGCATACATGAATGGGGCGTGCCTTCGGTGAAGGTTGTGCATCAGGGCTGGTAACCCGGTACGTAAAAATCCACTACCAATCATTAGCGGACCGGAGTTCCGCTGTGGCGACCCCTAACCGGGAAAAGCCGAAAGACACAAACAATATAAAAGATTTGCTCAGCCCATGCAATATGTAGTTAAAAAAAAATGTAAACCAGGAGTTCTCTATAAAAATGAAACCATTCATAACAAAATATGCATATAAGACTATAGAACAGATCTGTCTACTCCCGACTTTCCTATATACTTCATCAATGGTCACTAACATACAGTCCTCTCAGGTGGCTAAACTGCAGCAATCCTACAACAAAACTGCAAAGTTTACAAATAAAAAAATTAACTGAACACATCACTGTGTGGCACTTCAGTCTCTTAACTGGCTAGAGCCACCTAAGTTCTTAGCCTTTTCACATATTAACACTGCCCGTAACATCCTCCATACCACAGGCAGATGCCCGGCCATCAGTGAGTTACTAAACTGGTACATATGCCCACTAAACCATCACCTAGTACTCCTTGAAAAAAAATTAAAAATCATAATGCTGACTGTCTACACTCTATACATTGCTAAACTGTGGAAGCAGATCAGATCTCAGCAGCTACCAGAAATATCTTATGCTATCAAAAATTTAAAATCTTTTTAAAGATATACCTCTCAAGCAAATTGCTCTGCAACAATAACAATCCCTTTACTAAGAGCACTTTTTTATTCTAAATCTTATCCTATTCATAATTTACAATCGCAATGATGTCATGCCCATCAATATAGCAGTACAGCCCTTGTACCAGCCCCATGACTAATTATGCACTTCATGCAGTAAAATCAAACAAATTCCACAAAACTCACACACTTTTATTCTAGCAATCCCCTGGCTATGGATCTGAAGTGAATTTCACTACTTGGATAGAATATGCATATACCTTTTTTGTTGTCTGTGTGCAAATAATACAGTCAGAGCACGTACATACACTGTTAAATAATGCTCAATATTCTATTAATATGTCTGAGTTTTACATGCTGTATATATTATGTTCTAAAGATGTGTAAGAGCTTGATGCAATACAAATACTGAATAGTGTATGCAACACAATAGTTCCTAGTTAAGTTATAAATTCCTGAGTGTTATAGTATATTTATACTGTTAGTTCTTTCAAATGCATATAATGTGGAACTTTCCTCCCAAGCCTCTGCTAAAAAGGAACTTTCCCAGTAAATAAAGCCAAATAAATAAATAAATAAATATTTCACACAGGCCCAGCTCTCTCACCAATACTGATGTTTGTGATACTTTGAGCTAAGTATCTATAGCAAATGTTAACTAATATAATAAATTGAAAACGATGCAGTTTGTTTTTAATGACACTTCTTTGTCAGTGTTAAAAATGTATCACAATTGTTTACAACAGCTCAACAAGAATATATTCTGATCAGAAAGTATTCCCTCTAGTAGACTATTCCTGTTTCATCATGTGTTTGGACTACAGGTTGCCTTCTTTCTTCATTCACATACAGGAATATTTCTACAATGCATATATAACTGTCATCAAGATAACACATACAGTTATGCCAAATGCAACATAACGGTCCATATGGCAAAATGTATAAAGTACAGTTTTGTACCTACCATAAATGTAGATGTTCGAAGATCCACATTGCTGCAGTCATAACCTGTGGGTAGTCCGCTGTCCTCGGTCGGCCCGAATACCAAAGTGTTAGGCTGGCGTTGGTCATGGTCGCTTAGATCTGACGTCAGTACGCCATGGTATTAAAGCACATGACCGACGTCATATCCTCAGTCTTTCTTGCCCCAGATGTCAGAAGGCCCTAAAAAGAAAAGCCATAGCCAAAAACAGAAAAACCTCCAAAACCCATGTACAAACAATATTTACAACCCAAACCATACAACCACTCCAAACTACAGAGGGGAAGGAGGGAGGGTAAATTGGACTGCAGCAATGTGGATCTTCGAACATCTACATTTATGGTAGGTATAAAACTGTACTATGTTCTTCATCTCACATTGCTGCAGTCATAACCTGTGGGTAGAATCCCAAAGCAAAGGTAAAGGGAGGTTGGCAAAATCATAAAGCATTGGGAGCTGCTAACATGCCCTGTAAGACTGCAGTGGCAAACCCAGCCCTAGATTTGGAATAAAGAGGGAGATGGTAATGCTTAGTAAAAGTGTGTACTGAACTCCAAGTAGCTGCCTCCAAAATATCTTTGGTAGCTACTCCCCTTAAAAAAGCAGTAGAAGTGGCAGTAGCCCTAGTAGAATGAGGTCTGATTCCAGCCGGAATCTCCTTACCATGATGAGAATAACAAAAAGCAATACAATGGCCAATCCACTTAGAAATAGTTTGTTTTGAAACAGGTTTCCCCTGAGAGCCCAAAGCAAAAGAAACAAATAACTGTTGAGACTGTCTGAACCCTTTAGTCCTGCTCAAATAATAACGCAACTGCCTGTGAATATCCAAAGTGTGCAAAATTTTCTCCCCTTTATTTTGGGGATCAGCATAAAAAGTAGGCAAATGAATAGATTGGTTCAAGGCCACATTTGAAACCACTTTAGGCATAAAAGTAGGGTTAGTACGCAGAGATACCCTATCCTTACGAAAAATCAGGAAGGGTTCAACTACCATTAGAGCCTGTAATTCAGATACCCTTCTAGCAGACGTAATGGCCAACAAAAAAGCAGTCTTCCAAGACAAAAACTTTAACTCAGCAGAAGCTGCAGGTTCAAAAGGAGGTAAAGTAAGTTTTTCCAACACAAAATTGAGATCCCAGGAAGGAGTAGGAGCTCTACGTGGGGGTCTTATGTTCTTTGCCCCTCTAAGGAATTGCTTAAACAAAGGATGAGAGAATAATGGTGGGTCACAGTCATAGTGAGCAGAAATGGCTGCAGCATGAACTTTTACAGAGGAGAAAGACAAACCCTTGTCTAATAATTCTGCAAGATATTGAAGTGAAACACTCAAATTAGGCCTGGAAACATCAAAGCTCTTTGCTTTGCTCCAAATAAAAAATCTCCTCCATTTATCAGCATAAACTTTCCTTGTACTAGGCCTTCTGGCCTCCAAAATGACATTCAAAACTTGTTGAGGAAGCTGCGACCCTCCAGGTTCTAGAACAGAATATGCCAGGCTGTCAGATGCAGGGACTGTATCCTGACATTGAGGAAATGATTGCCTGCCTGAGACAAAAGGTGTGGAATTGAAGGCAAAGGCCAAGGAGGCTCCGTACTAAACTCCTCAGCAGAGGGTACCAGTGCTGCCGAGGCCAATCTGGAGCTATTAGAATCATGGAGGGCTTGTCCTGTCTGACCTTCAAGAGCACCTTGGGAAGGAGAGGCAGAGGAGGAAAGGCATATACGTGAAGATTGCTCCAACTGAATGATAGAGCATCCACTTTCCAAGCTGTTGGATGAAACATCTTTGTGCAAAACTTTGGCAACTGGAAATTTAGTGGAGAAGCGAACAGATCTATGTCTGGAGTCCCCCATATCACTGTCAACTGTTGAAATACCTGAGGATCCAACTTCCACTTGTGGGGATCCACCATCTGTCTGCTCAAAACATCTGCTAAGGAGTTCTGTGCTCCTGGCAGAAACCTTGCCTGAAGAGTGAGGTGCAAACTGAGAGCAGTCTCCCACAAAATCATAGCTTGCCTGCAAAGAGGGTATGAATGGGTTCCCCCTTGCTTGTTGATGTACCACATGACAGTTGTGTTGTCTGTTTGAATCAACACTTGTCATGGGTGAAGTAGATCCTTGAAAGCCATCAATGCAAATTGGACTGCTAACATCTTCTTCAAGTTGATATGTAAATGTTGAAGTCTGGCAGGCCACGTGTCTTGAACCCATTTTCCATTGAGGTGTGCTCCCCAAGCCTTGTCTGAGGCATCTGTCGTTAAGATCTGACTCGCCTCTGGTCGGGTCACAGAGAGTCCCTTGTTTAGGTGACATTCCTGAGCCCACCACAAAAATTCCTTTTGAATGCAAGGTATTATCTGAATGACAGTGTCCAGATCGTGGCAGTGTTGCGTCCATACACTTTTGAGATACCATTGTAGCTTCCTCATATGCAGTTTGGCATTGGGAAGCACCAGAATACAAGATGCCATGAACCCCAAGGCTTGAAGGACTGTCCTTGCAGTCAGCCTGGACCGTAGAGACAATTGTTGGAAGTAAAGTGTAAGATTTCTTTGCTTGTCCGGGGTCAAAAAAGCCATCTGGGAAGCTGTATTCAGTCTCACACCCAGAAAGCACATGTCCTGAGAGGGTACTAGACTGGACTTTGTTTCGTTCACAGAATACCCTAGGCACCTTAACACTGCCATAACATACTGTAGATGGTGAAGTAGCTTGTTTTTGTCTTGAGCAAGAATCAGGCAATCGTCCAAATAAGGATAAATTTGTATTCCTCTTAACCTTAAGAAGGCTATCACCAGAGCCAGAACCTTTGTGAACACCCTGGGCGCAGTAGATAAGCCAAAGGGCAATGCAGAGAACTGATAATGTAAAGTCCCAGCCCGAAAATGCAGGAATCTCCTGCAACTGGGCCTGATAGGAATATGAAGATAAGCCTCTTTGAGATCCAGAGTTACCATCCAGTGATCTTTGCCCAACAGAGGCAGAAGTTGTTGCAACGTCAACATTTTGAATTTTGGAATGTCTAGGTATGTGTTGAGGATAGATAAATCCAAAATTGGCCTCCAAGTGTTTCCTTTCTTTGGTACAAGAAACAGGCGAGAATAAAATCCTATGCCCACTTCTGACAGAGGGACCTGCTATATAGCCCCCATTTGAAGAAGTAAAGAAATCTGTTTGTGAGCCTCCACCCTTTGCTGAGGAGGAACGTCTGGCATGCCTTTGAAAGGAGGCAATGTGTGGAAATAAAACTTGTAGCCTCGGTCTATAATGTCCAACATCCATTTGTCTTGGGTGACTAAAAGCCAGTTTTGCCTGAAGAGTGCCAACTTTCCTCCCAGAGGAGCTGCCAGACAGGAAGGATCTGGCAGCTGAAGATGCAGGTCATTGGGTCTGTTTACGAAAGGACTGGCCCCTGCCCTCACCTGTAGATTGTGCCGGGGAACTCCACGTTCTAGGCCGGAAAGAACCCTGAGTTCTGCCCCTACCATGTCTAGATCTGCCCCTAGACTGTAAATCAGATGAAGGGTAAGCCCATCCCTTAGTAGGCCAATTTCTGCTAAACTTAGGGGGCTGTACCTGCAAAAAATCCTTAACAGTCTGCATAGACTTAGCTTTGTCTTCCATTTTCTTTAAGACTGACTCCACAGGAGACCCAAACAAAACTTCAGACTGCAGAGGAGCATCCAAAATTCGAGCTTTAACATGCTCTGACAAGTTCTGATCCTTAAGCCAGGCGTGCCTACGAATAACTGATCCAGTGGCAGCCACCCTGGAAGAAGCCTGTAAAGCATCGAAACCACACTGCAAAGAATGCTTACCCACCTGATCAGAGGCATGAACCAAATCCTGTAATTCCTTACACTCTATGCCCTCTGCCAAAGCATCTACCTTAGATTTTAACTGAGTAAGGAGAAAATTCTGGTACTTCAACATATGTAACTGGCAATTCAAAGCCCTCATTGCTAGAGTGGAAGAGGTATACACTTTTTTACCCCACCTATCCAAAGCTCTAGAATCTTTATCCATAGGAACTGGATTCTTTACAACAGAAGCCCTGACACCCTTAGGTCCCTGGCTAATAGTTTCTGGGTCAGCCCTTGGGCTCTTATACAGATATTTATGAGCCTCAGGCACTCTGTAATACCTATCTGGTTTAACTGGCGCAGGAGGCAAAGAGTCTGGATTAAGGGAAGCCTCAGAGAAAACATCCTGAACAACATCCAAAACAGGAGGTATAGCCAAGGGCCGATGTTGTGGTAAAACAAAAATTCCCTAAGCCTCTTTCGGGAATCTGAGAAATCCTGACCTTCCGATTTAAAATGCTCCCTCATAGAATGCAGGGTTTCTGAAAAAGAAAAATCCTCTGGAGGAGAAGCAGAAGGACTGGAATCCTCTGCGTCTGAATCAGAATAAGGAGGAAAATCCTAAATGTCTTCAGTCAAGACTCTGAGTAATCTGAAGCATGTTCCAAACTTTCCACCTCTGGCTCCACCCTAGGCCTCTTATCTGGAGGGGGCATAGAACCCCTGATTAAGGAAATCAAATCTTCTGCCATTTTAAGCATATGTTTTTTAGGTACAGAACCTGCAGAACTAGGACTGACACCAGAGGAAGACAAACCAGGCCTGACCTTGGAAGGTACCTTAGAGACAGAAGGGAAGGCCTAACCACCTTATGCAAAGAAGGGAGTACAGCAACCTGAGAGGCCCCTCAGCCTGACCCGACTCCTGAGAGGCCACATCTTGCAAAATTAACGGCTCCCCCTGAGACTCAGCTGAAACCTCGGCTGGATCCACAGATTCCACCGTAGTTTCTAAAGAACCGGCGTCCGGAACGGACGACTCATCCTGCTTGGACTTTAACGATTTTTCCTTGCGCTTCTTAGCGGAAGCGCCGGAGGATCCGACGGCATATTGTAATTACACCGCTTACCGAAGACAAGCCTAGCGCAATCTAACCTACGTTTAATGGTGCGCTTATTAAATCTAGCACAAAAGCGACACCCGACTACGTCGTGCTCAGGCCCCAAACAAGGAATACAGAGAGCGTGGTAATCCCTATGCGGTATCTGTTTCCCACAAGAAATAAAGAACAATGCAGGACAACCTTCCGGTAAAAAACGATGATAACACAGCAGGAACAGCACGGAACCAACGTTGAAGCACAATCACCGTTTATTAAAATAAAATAAAATAAAAAGCAAAGCATCCAATGTTGGGTGCGATATTGCCCAAAAGTTCTGTGTGACAACAAATCTCGTCTTGCTTTCAAATACCAATCCAAACACCAAGAAATTCACTTAAGCGTATAAAATTAAATATTTCGTTCAACAGCCATTTGAAAAAATAAATAAAAGATCAGTTAGTCAAGCGCTTTCGCCCGGGCTCTCCCGCAAGAAATACAATTATTCACTTTTTCTGACATCCGGAATTAACTGAGGCAAGGAAAAACAAAAATATTCCCCAACGGGGTACTTAGCCCAACTTGGTTTTCGGTCTGAAACTCAGAATACGAAAATTTCAGAACGCCGAACGGCACTTGCAAACGCTGCTTCTGCTTCGGACCATGCGGCAAGAAAGACTGAGGATATGACGTTGGTCATGCGCTTTAATACCATGGCGTACTGACGTCAGATCTAAGCGACCATGACCGACGCCAGCCTAACACTTTGGTATTCGGGCCGACCGAGGACAGCGGACTACCCGCAGGTTATGACTGCAGCAATGTGAGATGAAGAACATCAATTATACATAAAAACTTGAACAAAGGGCCAAGTTCAGGAAAGTTACCTTGAAGTGTACATAAGGTGTAAATGTCACTTTTGTACAAAGACATGCAGTACCAGCTGCACCACAGTTGATGGGAAGAGGCATATGCTGATTAGGCATGAGCCCTTCTCTACAACTACTTGCTATAAGTCAGTTATGTAGCCATAACTTATCATAGCAAGTCCTGGTTACTCATGGTAAAGAACATGGCCAAAAGGCCATGTTCATCCATTAAGACAGAGATGAGTGCAAGGGAATTTACTGGTGAAGTAGTATGGGGGGGGGGGTGTGAAGGTGATGAGCCACATATGTGAGTGTATGTCTGCATTGGAGGTCACAGTCAGGGAGTTAGTGAGCAAAGCCTGCAACGGTGAGTCACAGGACAACTAGCCACCAGTGATAACTTCAAAGGCATGTGCTGGGGGAACACTGGCCTTCAGGGATTAGTTTTATGATTGTGCCTTAATGGTTCTTACACCTAACATGGGTCAGTGAGAATCACTAGGCACCAGGGAGAACTCTTATATCATAGGCCTTCATGGTACTCAAAGGTAACAAATATAAGGGGATACAATAGACACCAGGGATAAACAAAAACAAACCCAAAGGATAAAACAACAAACTGTAAAACTTAAAAAAAACATCCACTGTTCTGGCAAGGAGAAGGACAAGAGTCAAATACAATGCTAGACTTAATCCGCAGGTTTTATTGTTAAGTACTTTCATCCAGATGAACTTCCTCAGAATAAAACCTAAACACAATTCTCCATTTAAATATACATCCTAAATGATTTAATTACCTAAGTAACTAATCCAAAATTAAAATCATTAAAATAATTTAAGCACCATTCCAAAAGACTGAAAACCATTTGGATACTCTATATAATATTCACTGAAGACATTTAAAAAAAAAGAAAAAAAGAAACATGGTACAGGGTACCACTAGACAGACCAGGGAAAATTCTAAACAGCATGCCCTAAAGGCACTAAAAGGGGGTCTAACTTTTTTTAAACATATAAAGATGAACTTGTGCATTATTCAATATCTGTAACAGTTTGTGACATAGTGACATACGAGGGAGAGGTAAGCATATCTGTCTATCTCATAGTGCAAGAAATCAAGACAAAGCCAAACAAAATCATGAGCAGATCTTAATTATTACTCCTATAAACTTAGAAAGTCACTAGAATTATAGCTTTTTCATCATGGATTTACCGAAGGATATGAAGTATGAAGCTCTAATGGTTAATGACTGACTGTAATCATCCCTGATTTACCATTACATATGTGTGTGTGTGTGTGTGTGTGTGTGTGTGTGTGTGTGTGTGTGTGTGTGTGTGTGTGTGTGTGTGTTTGCGTGCGTGTGTGTGTGTGTGTGTGTGTGTGTGTGTGTGTGTGTGTGTGTGTGTGTGTGTGTGTGTGTGTGTGTGTGTGTGTGTGTGTGCATGTGGGGGGGGGGGTGAATGCGGTTGCCTGTGCTGATTATTTGCATGGGCTGACAATGTTAACTACTACAGGAAAGTGTTAATCTACATTCATCATAGTTAACGGTAATTCAGAGACATGACGTTTGCCAATAATGAAGTTTTTACACATTGCGGCTAATGTGTCTGAATCACAAAATATTGCATCACGTAAACAGGGCCTTTTTACAACAGCCCTTAATATGAGAGTTGGAGTTCTTTCTGAATCCCCATGAATATATCAGTACATCAGTAGATTATAACATTTGCAGAGATCTTTTTTTGTTATTTCTCCATAAAACTTAATGATACAAAGTGGGAATATTGGCTGTTACATTAACATGTCTAAGTATCTTGTTGTTTTGTATTCTTCTTCAGGCTTTTCCCGGTTAGGGGTCGCCACAGCGGATCACCTGTCTGCTCATGATTGGCAGTGGAGTTTTACAGTGTCGAGCTGCCAGCCCAACATCCAGCCTTCCACAGAAGGCACACACACACACACACACACACACACACACACACACACACACACACACACACACACACACACACACACACACACACATAACACACTCAAACCTAGGGTCAATTTAGAGTGTCCAATCCACCTACAGCATGTCTTTGGGATGTAGGAGAAAACCAGAGCACCCAGAGGAAACCCACATGACCACAGGAAGGACATGCAGACTCCACACAGAAGGCACCCCAGCCGAGGATCAAACCGGAGAACCTCTTGCTGTGAGGTGGCAATGCTAACTGCTGCACCACCATGGCCACCCATCTTGTTGTTTTCTATCAACCATATGAATTTATTCCTGTCAGTTTTAGTGGTCATCTCTGGAAAATGACATTAATGTGAACTCCCCATTTGTCACAAACTAAAATCAGTTTGAACAGTATGTGTATAGACCTTTTCACACTATACTGATCAATTCTTCTTCTTCTTTTGGCTGCTCCCATTAGGGGTTGCCACAGCAGATCAACTCTTTCCATTTCTTCCTGTCCTCTGCATCTTGCTCTGTCACACCAACCACTTGCATGTCCTCTCTCACCACATCCATAAACCTTATCTTAGGCCTTCCTCTTTTCCTGTTACCTGGCAGCTTCATCCTTAGCATCTTTTTCCCACTGATCAATATTGTTGCTTAATGGCACAATTGCAATGGATTGTCCAATATCAAAAATTAAGAAAATAGAATCAAGAAATGGGCAGAAACAGCATTAATTATTAAAATATATTTATCTAGTGACTGCAGTTTATTACAGACTGACAGAAAAAAGTTACAAATTATCAGGAAATGCAAGAAGAAAGTGGAGAAATGTGCTACCAAGAACAGCTTGATAATCCCATTAGCAATATGAGTAACTGATAATAAAATGAATGTCTAAACATACTTAAGTAAGCAGCCAATGCAGGTAACCCCATATGAGCTACTTAAGGACATAATGCTAACTAAATTCTGTGTGCTGAGAAGACAACTCTTGATAAACATCTATGACCGACGGTATATAGATTTCTTGAACTTTAACTATAACCTGAATTAGGAATGGGGTCCATTCCAGTCACTGCGCTAAAAGACCTAAACATATGAAGAAATATAAAAGACAGGTGTCGGTATATGTCATCACATATGGGCACTCATCTCATCAGTGACATTATACTGCATGGCATACGATGAGCTATATTCAAGTCTCTCTGATTTCATTTCCCAGTGTATATGGCGAGACACTTCATCATAACACATTATATCAGGAACAGAAATCATGCACACTACAAGCACGTACTTTATTTCAGCTGTCCTTCTGTCTGTCTTTTTCAGTTCATAAGTTAGGTGAAGCTTTCATTTGTCTTGTTTCCAACTTGCCACACCTGTCTAAAAAGACAGTCTGTTTGGACATTTGGAGGAAAAAATTCCTGAGTAGTTCTCAGTGCCCACTTATTGATTTAACAGTATCACAAATTTAGAACCCATGACACCACAACCAGAAGATTTCCAATTCCACAGGCAGCAAGAAGAACCACTGAGAACCAAAAATATATATTCCAAGATTGTTTAATTCAGTACTTAGTGCTTTCATCTGAATAGTAACCAGACTTACTCTCTATATACTCTGAAGAAGTTTGGTTAATATTCAGACGAAAGCACTAAGTATTGGATTAAACAATTTTGGAATATACATTTTTGGTTCTCAGTGGTTCTTCTTGCTACCCTTAATAATCTTAATGGTATCACAGCTGTTTATCTGTCATATTCACTCTCTTCATCTGCAGACCCAGGTTCAGCATTCCTTCTTAGGCAAAACTGACAATTTTGTTCTAATATTCCATGTTACTTTCTAACTTTCCATTACTGTTAGCTTTACTTTTATAGGGTGTATATCAGAAGCTCGAAAGCTGAGAACCTCGAACGAAGACTGAAAATACTGAAGCCGTGGAACATCAAATTCTTTCCCAGGGAAAGAATCCAGAGGGCCGTTTCCATGGCGTTGCTATTTCCTCCACTGTGGTGCGATCTTGGAGTTGGTATATTTAAGTAGGGGGTGTGGGGGCACGGCCCCCCCACATTAGGAATAGTTTGTAGTGTTCGTTTGTTTCAGGTTTTGTACTGGAACAGCGATTTTTGTTCCTGGGAAAAAAATCGTTGTTCTTAGTCTTCGGAGTATTTAGCTTTCGAAGTTATGGGTCGATGATTTCACATTTGGAGTTTTTACACATCAGTTATGTGATATAGACCCTTGTATACATGTAATAACCCTTTGTCTCTGAAACCTGTAATTATCCGGGACATCTGAAGTTAAATGTTTATTATATAGGCAGCAGGCACAGCTGTGCAGTCTTTGTAAGCATAATAGAGGATGATAGTTTCTTGTTTGTCTATCCTACAAAGAATCTGTGCAGACCTTGAAAAGAGTATTTTCAATGGAAGGAAGGTCACTGAAGCCATTTATGCAGAATAATGTTAGGTGGAGTAAAAAAATACCAAAAAAATTGGGCAAATTTGACAAAAAGATTTTTTTTGTTAGAAGGCAAGCCCCTCATTTGCACACCTATGTAAGGAAGACCCCACACTCCTTATTATGTGTATACTAACTCTGAGGTCACATAACAGTGGGGAAAAGTGCAACCTCAAAGATCACCAAAAGTGTTTTCAGTGATTTTTCCCACTCAGCAACATTCAGAGTAAATGCCTTCAATGACTCAAAATGGAAGACCTAAAATCACAGTAGTATGCATGCTTTCCCCTGCACACCACTTTTATTAGCTTAACTACAACAGTTTTAAAACAAAAACATAGTCAAAATGAAAGTACTGACTTCGCTAAGTCTGGAAAAATATGTTTTTACTTTGCTAAAATGTTTGTGGTCAGCATAAAGAATTTATTTTCATCCTGTCAGCTTAAGTGGCATTAAACACTGTTACTGCATGGTTCAAGATACTCAATCTCTTTTTGTAATTAACATCAGCTGAAAACATCCAACATTGAATTATTCAGATGATTTCATTAAGTTATGGATTGGGGGGTAAATAACTGGAACATTTTTCATCGTCTCATGCATCAAAAGACATAGAAAATACCTCCATGGTAAAGGGTGATAAAGTTTCATATGCATTCATAATTTAAAGAGACTGTCTGGAAAGAACTGGTGAAATCTGAATACCTCAGTTATAGCCAAAGTTTGAAACCCTTGGATGTTTACAGCTCTTAGTACAAGGTTAAGCATAATTTGGGGTTATGTATAGATATTAGGTTATGTAAAAAAAAATCAAGTTTCTGTATGTCTTTTCTCCTCTCTCCACAGTCAAAAGCTTCAAAACATTGAAATCCAAATGTTAGAAGTTGGGATCTGTTACTCTGAGATCTTTCCATTCATACTAACGTCACACTGTCTAAACTAGCTTTCCTAATAAGTTACAAAAACTATCAATTGTTGTCAATTGTAAAACAGCTTATACTTTATGGTATATAGTGATATATACCCTAGGATTCAGAAGAAATCCCTCATGTGAATGCAAACTGCAGCAGGTAAAAGCACCACTTTACTCAATTGCATAAAATTCACTTCCGAGACAAACTTAGTTGGAATGAGGAAGACCTCATTACTGGCTAATCTGCATTTCTCTGAAATGGATGTAATTGCTGCCAGAGCTAAACAGCACTTTTTAGAGGTAATTACCAGTGCACAGGCACTCCTCTCATTTGCTGTCTCACACACACACACACACACACACACACACACACACACACACACACACACACACACACACACACACACATACACACACATTATTTGAGGTCACTCATACTCCTGAAGATATCAATAAACAGACTGCCACACACATACATACACTCACACCTCTCACAACCACTACATCTCAACTACCTCTTCTCTCACATTACCCAAAACATGGTCCCCCTTATTCACTATAATGGGGTAACCAAGCAGTTTGGCCTTGACAATTAACATGGCCAGCCATGCTAATTTATGCAGTTGAGCAATTGTCTGAATTGCTTAGGTGTGTAACTCCCTTCCTGCAGGCATTTATGGCAGGAGCACAAACAGCTAACTAGCATTAACCACTCCCCTAGAAAGTTTCATTAGCATTTGGCAGGGCCATGGAGGCGGTCCATTGAGGTAATTTTGCCAGTAGTGTAGAAGCACTGCAGTAGGCCTGTTCTGAATCAGAAAAGGTTTTTGGTAGTGGTTGGCCATTTGTGTTATGGCTTACTGTATGACATAGCCCATTCTGAATCTCACTGATAGCCTAATGCCAGAAATAAAATCAGGCCTTCATCAATAAGTGCATTTTTACATCATCCATTTCATTGTTCTTTAATTTTCTTTGCTGATTTTATACACACACACACACACACACACATATATATATATATATATATATATATATATATATATATATATATATATATATACACACACACACACACACACACAGTGGATATAAAATGTTTACACACCCCTGTTAAAAAGCCAGTTTTTTTTTTTTGTGATACAAAAAATTAGACCACAATAAATAATTTCAAAACTTTTCCCATCTTTAATGTGACCTTAGGGGAAAAATATAAAAAAATGTACAATAAGCTGGTTGCATAAGTGTGCACACCCTTAAACTAATACTTTGTTGAAAAACCTTTTAATTTAATTGCAGCATTCAGCCTTCTTGGGTAGGAGTCTATCAGCATGGCACATCTTGACTTGGCAATATTTACCTACTCTTCCTTGCAAAAGCACTCCATATCTGTCAGATTGTGAGGGCATCTCTTGCGAACAGCCCTCTTCAGATCACTCCACAGATATTCTATTGGATTTAGGTCTGGGCTCTAGCTGTTCCATTCTAAAACTTTAACTTTCTTCCAGTGAAGCCATTCTTTTGTTGATTTGGATGTATGCTTGGGTTCATTCTCGTGTTGAAAGGTGAAATTCCTCTTCATCTTCAGCTTTCTAGCAGATGCCTGAAGGTTTTAGGCCAAAAGTGACTGGTATTTGGAACTGTTCACAATTCCCTCCACCTTAACTAAAGCTCCACCCCAAAGCATGATACTGGTACCACCATGCTTCATCATGGGGATGGTGTTCTTTTGGTGATGTGAAGTGTTTTTGCGACAAACATACCTTTTGGAATTGTGGCCAAAAAAGTTCAACCTTGGTCTCAGCAGACCATAACACATTTTCCCACATGCTTTTGGGAGACTTGATGTATTGGTTTGGAAATTTTAGCCGGGCCTGGATGTTTTTCTGTGCAAGAAAAGGCTTTTGTCTTGCAACCCTACCTCATATTCTAGACATATAGATAATACAGGAGATTGTAGTACACAACCAGTACTTGCCAAAAATTCCTGCGGCTCCTTCAGTATTGCTGTAGTTCTCTTGGCAGCCTCCCTGACCAGTTTTTGTCTTGTCTTTTCATCAGTTTTGTAGGGATGTCCAGTTCTTTGCAACGTCGCTGTTGTCCCATATTTTCTCCACTTTTTGATGTCTGTCTTCACTGTGTTCCATGCACCCTTCTCCTGACTGATACCTTTCAACAATGAGATCCCTCAGGAAGACTGAATGCTGTAATTAAATCAAAAGGTGCTTCAACAAAGTATTACTTTAAGGGTGTGCACACTTATGCAACCAGCTTACTGTATGACTTTTATTTTTTATATTTTTTCCCCTAACAGATTTGTTTGTTTTTCAATTGAATTGTATAGGTTATAGGTCACATTAAAGGTGGGAAAAGGTTTGAAATTATTTACTGTGGTCTTCTTTTTTATATCACAAATACCTGGCATTTTAACAGGGAGGGTGTAAACTTTTTATATCTACTGTATACATATACATGAATCGCATTAATCTGGATTTTGCATGTGATATATGTTAATTTGAAATACCTTTAGGCATCTAATAAAGAATAAAAAAAAATCATACATTTTACTTTTATCTTACTTAAAAACAGTTTTCCCCGTTGTGAATGGCAGTTATAAATATATTTGCATCTATACAGTTGGAAGAAGCAGAGAACAATGGTCAGCAGTAACAGATGAGAGATAATCTGTTATTCAGAAAAATAAGACTAAATTAAGGATAGCTAAAACTTTTTGTCTTTCTTGTAACCAAATAATTATATCAGCAGACAAAATTAACACCTGTGACACCTGTCAGCTGAAGTTAGAATAAGTATCCCTCTGAAATGTAAATTTAGGGCAAGCCATTTTTGTTATTTTAGGTTTATGGCTTTCTACTGATATATCCCTAATGCTGAATATAATTTATGTGTTAGTTTAAAAAGTCAATGGCTTAACTAGTGAAACAAAGGCATCTAATCATGTGAAACTACCACAGCTTGACAGGTACTCGGAAGAGCAGAATCACATGGCTAGACATAAGTTCATCATATGGGAAATATATGCCTGATGGCTGGATAAAAGAAATATAAAATGATCATCACTTCCGTCTCATATTTAACTACTGAGCCTTTGCCTTTGGTTAGAGTTTATTTTAAGGACTTCTATGCATTTTCTGTTATATCCTTTTTATAACTGCCACCAAGAGGGACATACATCATGTTTTCCATGAAAAAGAGACCTTCCAGTGACCCTCCAGTGGATTATATATGTTAACTGCTTATCCGCTGGGACAACATTAATTGCAGACTTTACAGACAGTAGCCAGGCTGTTTGGTGTCTGCACATGCTCAATGTAATATGTATCATCATATGTATCATCAAGTATCCCCTTGTCTTGCTTCCGTAAAGGTCAATATGCAGTCCCGTTCTGTTATGGTCAAAAGAGCAAACTGAATTCAATGGCTGCAGCTGTGAAAACAGTACTTTTCCTGGGGTCTGTATCTTCATTAATTTCATTTCAAAGATCTGTGCAATGATTTAAAGACTTCTTCTCTTCCTGATAAGCCCATCAGAGGGTCTCATAAATAAATCAAAAGGTTAACAGCCCTGCAAGAAGTGGAAATTATGAAAGACTATTTATTCTACCAGTGGCTGTTTATAACTGAATACATTTAGGAAACGTACACAAATTCCTGAAGTTTCTTACAGAATGCTACAATGATGAACAATCAAGGAATGTGCCCAGTTTTGATAAGTTGTTGATACTGTTTTCCATGGACTAAAACAATACTTTTTACAAATTTTAGATTAGCATGAGCAAAAAAAAAAAAATGAATAGAGAACATGGTAAAAGGAGGACATGCATGCATGGATGACTACAGAAGGAAGGATATACTAGATGTTTGTTTCTGTTCAACACTCATGGCGGTGGCAGGAAATATATTCCTGAGACAATGTCAGGCAACTGAAGAGCTCACGGAATACTGAGCTCTAGTGTGATATTACAGCATCAGGCAACATTAGAATCACGTGTGTGCGTGCACGTGTGAAAGACAAACGTAATATAGCTATCAAGGCCATAGTAATGTGTCTATGGGGAGGAGACTATATGTACTGAATAAACTGTGAAGACCTAAGATATAAACTTAATATACACTTCGTGTAATGGTGAAATTGTTTAAATGCTATTATATCTTATCAGAAAACACCAGAAAAGGCTGACAAGGAATCTAACTGATTTGCCTGGGTGTTTCATCCAACATCTGTCCCAGCACAGCTGACTTTCTTTCTTTGCTCTTATGCTACATGTTCAATATGTTTAAAATATGTCAGACTCATTGACTTTGCAGCTCATTCCATCTACCACCCTTCAATGAAATATACTTCCTAATGTCAGGGATGAACAGGGTTCCCATAATCTGGCAGCCACATCTCCACCTAATCACAGTGACTGCTTAAAGAGAAGAATAGGCTCTTTATGTATGTATCGATTGCAGGTAGCTTACTTTTATAGGTAGATAGGTAGAATGCTAGAGTGTGGGTAAGGTAACAGCATAGCATCAGTGCTGTGTTTGCCTGGTGTTGCATTTATTCCATTTACTTTTGTCTTCTGTCATGGCACTGTTAGGGGAAGGGGTTTAGTAATATAATGTGCAGGGTTGTGCTTAGGGACAGGGGAGGGCAATGCTTGGCACACAAGAGTAATGTGGTACAGGGGGACAAAGTCGGTAGCCATAAGGTTTGAAAGTTGGGAGGAGAAGAAAGGTAACTGATTTTTCTGGGAAAGAGTCTTGTTTTAATATACAGAAATGAAATCTTGAGTAGGTAGTGAGGGATGGCTGAGACTATACATCCCTTAGTGTCTGCAGGAATGGACATCTTGTGCATCCTCTTCACCTCCCCTTGTGGACAACCCAGTTCAACAAGGACCCTCTCTGTCACTCCATCAATCTGTCATTTTGGGATTCCTCACTTTCAGACCCTATGTGGCCCATTTGCATAGAACTCTTAATTTTCATGTCATTATGCATTTATTAGCATCTGCATACCATGTTATTTTGAGCCTTTCACAACCACACTATTTGTGTCTCTGAATCATCCACAGACTGTGAGTTGCCACTATCCATGCAAATTTGCATCCACAAATTCACTTGCATAACCTCACCAGTCTGCATGAGTTTTATTACTGGGGAATTTTTATAACCAAGCTGAAACACTTTTACTTTGCATTCTGAATAATGTTAAAAAAGGAGTATAACAAATTAATAGAAAAACATGTGGCCAGCTAGAAGTGCTCAAAAACCTAGGCCTTTGGGCAGTAAAACCAATTCACTGTACTTCCTTCCATTTGAGTTGCAATCCAGAAAAGCAATTATGTAATACATTTAAATGTAAAAATTCATTATAATTAAAAAAAGTTTAATATTCACATACAGTTCTATATACAGTGAATAAACGATAGTGTTTTCAGTGGAATAATGCAAAGATGTAAAGACAAAGATTTTAAATGCTAAATTATACTACTTAGTAGTATAAAATTATATGGTTATAAAAATTAGTGACCAATAAATCTTTTAACACTAACACAGAATCTGTGCTCAATGCTAAAATTATTTAAGATGATGCTTCAATGTATATGACATACTGATGTACTTATGTGAAAGAAAGAACATTTCCACTACACAAAACCATGACATCCCTCAACTATCATATAACTAGACCATGGTATTTTATTTTTATTTTACAATACTGTCCCTCACAAAATCAGTTGTTGTGGGAGCCACATCAGGCTAAATTTAAAGCATTTTTGAGACTCCATTTGGATCAGCGTCAAAGATTTTATCTGCACACTGCACAATTCTACCTCTGTACTGCTTGTCTTAAAATATGGCCAAAACAGAGATTTAGTCAAGGATTAGAGCACATTTATCACATCACAGGAGCTTGGACCACTACTGTTCAGACGTAATTCTTTTGGGCGCAATTGCTTGTTTGCTGTTATTCACTTGACATAGGAGACGTTTGACAACTCACACGTTGTAGTTTCTTTACTTCAATCTCATAATCTCTTGGAGGAAAAGTTTGTCAGTGAGTACTCTTTGAGATGCAGTGACATCAGAGTGTGAATAATAAAGTTAGCAGGTATAGTGGTCACGACTCCACATAAAGGGGAGATCAGAACTTGATTGTTTGAAAATATTTCTTCCATAGCTGTCAGGTGGTGTTATTTGCTTATAACTTGATAAAATTAAGTCCATGTGTTGCCAGCATTTGTGAATTTGAGCTGTCAGTTACAAGATATTCTTTTTGGGCATTTGCTATCTCACTTCAGATAATTTGAGGAGACACAGTGCATCCTTTGCTCAATCATTCTTCTGGAGACAAAGTCTTGGCCATTCATCATGGTTCAATTATATTCATCATTGTCCGCCTATCTTGAGGTACATGCCTGAATTTCAAAGTTTTTCTGCTATGGATCTGGTTATCCATCCATTTTTGGAAGTGATTTTAGTCAGCCTTCTTTCTAGAGATGCACATCTTGTCATATGTTTTATCATCAAAGCACAGCCATCTTGAAATAGGTGTCAGGCTTTTTAGGAAGTTTAGATGTGTGACTTTTCCATATGCCATATTTTAAAGTCCCCAGTCCTGAAAGAGTTTATACTGGTCACTAATTTCATTTCTATTGTTTCCAGCAATACATGTTGAGCAGCAGTGACATTTCTGCTTAGTGTGTCAGTTGTATTTTCAAATGGCTTGTTTTACATATCTGTCAAGAAATCTTGTTTTATCAAGTCTAGAAGGAACCTCATAAATCTGATTCGGGAACAGTAATACTAACAATGTGCTAGTGGTCACATGTACTGCATTTCAGAATAAAAAGGAAATAATGTCATAATCAGTCCTCTTTACTTCATTTTCTGTACAAACAATCCCAGTAACCCACCGTTGGTTTAATGATGGGCAGCACATGTGGAATCTTTAATCCAATCATGCTTTGTGAACATTCAGAAATCCTCAGACGGAAATGGGGACCACTAACACTGCAAAATTAGTTCATGCCAGCCACTTTTGCAAACACTGCAGAAACATTGTAGCCACTTTGCTGAAAGAGATCTAATCAATGCAAACAAAACCTATCCATCTGAAATGTGCATACAAAGCAATTAGAAATACAGGGGCCTTGAATGGTTCTGCAAAATCAATGTGAACGCAGCTATTGTAGCAAGCATTCTTACGTGTGATATGGGTGCTTGCACATTTTGGTCCATCTTTAGCCACTATAGGTGCTCAATAAATATTCAATTCACTTGTCCACACTTGGCTACTGCATTAAACTACAAGCCAGGGAATTCATTTATAAAGTTCTCAAAGGTCTATTATGGATAGCATCTTACACTTTGGTGCATAACTTAAAACAATTGGCTCTCTGGTCCTGTCTAGTAAAAACCCTCAGTATATAGACTGCATTGTTATGTCATAGAATCTTTATCTATAAAATGCAGCTGCAACAATTCCATATCACTAGAACAGATATTGGGACTTAAAGCTCTTACACATCTTAGTATTTTGCATTTTATAGAGTAGAATGATTTGTGTTCTGGCTGACTAAGTTTGCAGATGACTCCAAGCTGGGAGCAGTCACTGAATCTCCAAATGACTTAGCCATCCGTCAGAAAATTTTGTCTCAAATAAATAACTTGTGCCAAAAATGCATTATTGTATCCACTGGAAAGTCATCTACCCCAGGGAAGTACTACATTGAGAATATGCCCCTAACACTTGGCACAGTTGTTTGGGATTTGGGACCTTATGTGGACAGTGACCTTATTTTTTACCAACATGTATCCATTGTTGTAAAAAAGTCATTTTATATTGCACAGCTTATAAACAAAGGGATTATGTCTAGATCTAGGGATATCATTGTTCCCCTTTACTTAGTCCATATTAGGCCAGTAAGTGAATAAATGCCTCCTTTGGCATGTATCTGCCCAGACACATGCAACAACTGGAACACCCACAGAGATAATATTAGTAAAATGATACAAGGCCTAAATATCATGTCCTGATATTACTGATAGATTTACTGTGCATCAATAGGTCAACTTTAATCAGAAATACTCAGACAAGGGAGCTAAACCTGTTTTCCAACATCAACAGAACAGTTTTGAGGAACACGTATATCTCATAGAGGATACCACTGCTATGGAACAGACTCCTCATCTGCATAAAACAAAATTTATTCCTGTCCATATTCAAGTGCAACCTAGATCTAGGAAAGGGATAAGATCAATCTATAACCAAATGGGATGGGTTAGTTTGAGCACAAAAAGGGAAATTGGCTAGGCATAAAATGACCCTCCAGGGCAGCTAGCCTAGTCCTTCCCTATGAGCCTATATTCACTGAGCAATCCCTTTAAGCAGTTATATTGTGAACAGCACTGGGTTGCATCTGGTTATGCTCTCTGGATTATTAGCATTTTCTCAGCTGCTGTAACATAACACATGCAAGGCAGGATTGGAAGTGCCTGCGTCTTTTCCTTTCTCATGTATAAATGTGACCACAGCATCACCATCGTGCTTTGTACCATTATGTCTGAAGTCATAAGGAAGCACTGTCATGGGTGAAATACCCCTTCTTAGTTCAAAATGGACACCGACTGCTAATGGTCTGTTCCTAGTACCAATCATTTCCCACACAAATATAAATGATAACTGTTCCATGCAGAATTTATGCTAGCTGATTCAAAATACTGAGATGTATAAGAGCTTCAAGTCCCAATAGCTATTCTAGTGATATGGAATTGTTGCAGCTGCATTTTATAGACAAAGATTCTATGACATAACAATGCAGCATGCAACCATGCTTTCTAACAATTAAAAAAAATTATGAAACAAGCATATTATGGATTCCTTATATTTATTTCCTTTTCATACATGTGATCAATCCCTTTGTATACTATAGCATCAGGATGAAAAGATTTTTAAAGTACACATTTTATCAAACATCTATTTCCTATCACTGCTACATAGCGCATATGACACAACTTCACAGGCAGAAAGCCTACTGCATTTTAAATGCATTACTGCATTCATAAGCATACACTGTACACCAAGGGTGTAGATAAAAAGTTACAATTTTTCCTCAGATCTAATACTGTTGCCCCCACCTCCTACCTCCATCCATCATTCCATTCATCCACAACCCCATTTTCCCATTTGTCCACATGGGGTCAGGGTGTAACTTTAACAGCGACAATCATCTAGAGCCAAGGTTTACACTGACAAGTGCTAGCCCTGCTGTGGTACTTCTTCCACACTCGCACTCACACACACACACTCACACCTATGGCCAATTTAGAGTGTCCAATCCACCCACTGCGTGCCTTTGGAATGTGGGAGAAAACTGTAGTACCCAGAGGAGACATACATGAACACAGGGAGGACATGCAGACTCTGCACAGAAGGCACCCCAGCCAAGAATCGAACTGGAGAACCTCTTGCTGTGAGACAACAACACTATCTGTTGTGCTCCTGTGTAATGGGGAACTATCACCCACCTATCATTTAAAAAAATGCTACCCCCAGATATATAGGAAAGGGACACTTTATTTTCAGCTGTTACAATTTATACCCATAAAAAGCTATTTCTGAGGCTTAGTCCTTTTAGACAAGTATTCTTTTTATGTCTCTGTACTGTAACTGTTCCAGTACACAATTCGAGACAGCCTGTGCTTACATTTCCAAGAGATGCTCAGAAAATAAATGTGTCCATTTGAGTACATGGCGTATGCCTAGCTACACCCTTGCACTGTACATCATAATGACATATTTGCTGGCTCAGAGTCACAGAACAGTAAATAGATGGAACTACCGCAAACAGGAAAATATAAGGTGTATAGAATGGTTTTATTAAAATAAGTACGTAAGGTAACAAGCACATTTATTTATATATAATACTACAGTGTAACAGCAATGCACTATAGGTAAGGCTGTGGGTAACTTATGTATTCACCACTGGTCATGGGGGGTCTCTAGTTTCATCACTCAGGCTGTATAGAATCAGTGGTCCCCATTATGGGATAAACATCACTTACTCACACTCAGCCATGATGCATCTGGCATTCAAAACCAACTGTAATACACTTGAGATTTTCTTTCTGCATACTAGAGTTTTTTTTTCATTGGGAGGTATTTGCTTTATTTACCCCTTTAGAAATGTGTGCATAATTTGAGATTTTTAAGGCTATTTGGTGATGGAGAATGTATTACAGTGCTTGGTGAACCACCAAAGGCACGTACCACATTATCTCACTGAAACTATATGAACTATTTACTTCAGCTAGTTATCTGATGCTGCAATATTCTTTGTTTAGTAACAGAGATGGACTAAATGACTGCTTTATAATACTTATGACTGAAATAAATTATAAGTAAAGGCATGATAGCTAAAGTTTTTTTGAGTCTATTTTCGTTTGTTGAATTTTTAAATTGTTGAAATTCATATGGCTGAGACCAAATGATCAACAACTTAAAATATCAAAAAACAAATGTGGAAAAGTAACAGAGTTGCATGGAGATCATGGTACAGTGTAGATTGGAGAATGTGCCCTTTTCCCCACTGCAGTGTGATCTCAGAGTTAGTATGTGTAATTACCAGGAGGTGCATGGGGCTGTAGGGGTTTACCCCCTTCAAAAACACTATTTCTTTTCCATAGTTGGATTTACATATTTTAAATTGCTGATCATATGTTCTTGACCATATGAATTTTAACAATTTAAAAATTCAACAAACTAAAATAGATCCATATTGTTTAAGATCTGCAGAGATGGGGACTTTTATTTTTTTTTATTTTAAATAAGTGTGATGAAAAACGTATGGGTTTTCTTTTCCCAAAGGTCCTTAAAGTGCATTCAGGTAGCACAATGTCACACAACCTCAGTAATGAGTTGACACATTTATTTTATTTGCAATTTCTACAGAATGCTTATGACCTGATGGACAAATTTGGACTTTTCACTGAGAAATGTAGAAGCTTATCAGCAAATGATGTACACTGAGGTATCTGTAAAAATATTCAGATGGGCAAGACTACTGTCTGTGCTGTAAACATAGAAAACCACATATTACATGGTGCCTTGTCATATTCACTTTCTCTGCAGTATGCAGTAGGGTGCTGCTCAACAAGCAGATTTGGATAAGATTCACACTCAGTCTAACTAAACTTCTATGCAACTCATTTCACTTACACTGAATCAACAGAGCTCAAAATGACCATTTGAACCAAACATGTTGGCCTTTTAATTTACTATTACTCTTGTAGATTAAAAACATATCTACCCCACCTTTGTACACAATAAAATAAAAATGTATGGTTACTAAGCAATGGGTAGTTCATTTCAGAATGAAACGTAGGAGGACTGGCCTACTGAATAAAATCTTTTTTGGAGTAATTCAGGAAACACCTGATGATACTGGTAGGCTATAGTTTATATAAATCATGCTAGATTTTATCTTAATCTTTCTTTATATTCCTGCCAGATTATACATCTAAGGAATTCAGGAAATATCAGGAAATTATTCAAAATGATACTGTGTTTTTCTGATGTCACTATAGAACTTTATTGCTGTTCTACAAAGAAACATGGAACCTCTTCTCAGAAATGCTACTAACTTCAAATGCTTTCAACTGCTTTCAGCCATTGGAGGATAAAATATTATAGAAAAATATGCACTACCAGGACAAGAACAGTGCCAGGGATAGATTATTTCCCCATTCTAGGCAACTAACTAAATTTCCCTCATGAAAGTCATTTGCTTTCAGTCCTGTATGACTTTAAATTCTTTTTTAGTGAATGTGCCCCCTACATCAAGCACTGTAACTGAAACACATATGGCTGTACATCATTTTGGTTGTTCTGATCTATTTATCACTAGGAAAACATATATAAGGAAATCATTTCATTCAACTATCAACAGACCTTACTGCATCCCCTTGGAATCTGGAGACATTATTATTTTTCCTAGGACAGATTCATTCACAATCCTTGGTGAGGAAGTGATCTTTATTGACAGCTCAAGTAAAATAATATAAGTGGAATTTTAGCAATGTTTCTTCCCACTATTCAAGTTAGGGCAGGGGATTCCGCTGTTCAAGTTGATACTAAGCCTATTAAAGATGATATACAAAGTATTGGACATGTTAAATGTACACAACCTCAAAAATTAGCAGAAGGAGGTCTTTACAAGTCTGTTCATCTAGTTTAAAAGAGGAGGACTCAGTGAGGCAAAACTCTGACACGCAGCACCCACTTACACTACAATTTGTATAAGGTCGGAATTCTAAATTTCAGCCTTTTGCTTTTTTTTTTTTTTTTTTTTTAAATCCATAAATTCCCTGAAGAAAATAGTTCACCTAGCCTAGGACTTAATTTCTTCTAATATAAGAAACTGCATTTCAAATTATGAAAAGTAATTTCACCCATTTCCTTTGGGAAAATTAGCATCTAGAAGTGTATTATACCATATATAGGACTCAGAGGACCAGAACTAATAGTACTATATCTTAAGAAATGTTGACAAACTATTCCAACATCCTTAATGATAAATAAAAAATATCAAATAGTGATAGTTGAGGAAAAGGGAGTCACTCTTCTAAGAAAATACTCACTTCATCACATTACAATGGAGCCTTTACAAATGGAGGCAGGGATACATGGGTTTTACTTATCATGCATTTCTGTCCTTAATACCAAGCATACCTTCAGTTTGGAAGGTGTAGCACTCAGAGTTCAAACAAACATTAAACGAGATACCTCTTACAAAATCCATGCTTTGGCCTTCAAATTCACATGATCAGTCACTTTCTGAATGGATAAGCTATGTATCTTTATTAACAGAATATTGCTTTTGCCTACCTGAGTGGAGAGGATCTTATAAACCTATGCCACATTTCTTAACCTAAGGTAGGTCTACCTCCTAAACGTCTTTTAGTCTTTTGGAATGATTAGTCCTGTAGATTAACTTCAGTTATGAAAACTTCCATACTAAATATTTATGGCTAGCTGTGTAATGTCTAGTACATGTCAAGTTTCCAAAAACCAAAACAAAAAAAAAAAAAAAAAAAAAAAAAACAGTGCTGCAACAGACCTCATTCTTTGGCTTAATAGACTTTTAAGTTCCTTGTTAAATCTTGTTAAATTCAGTATCTCTCTGACTTTGTTTAATGCAGCTGGAGGATGTGTAAGGATTTACAGTACCATTATAAGTCATTAATAATACCTGACAAATTTCAAAATAGTCGTAATGCATTCATCTTAACTACGAGTTAATCATATGCATAAAATATAGACAATAATGGAAATTCTGTCAGCCAATCAAATCTAGACATGTTAAGCTGTTGCTTAACATCTACATCACATTATGTCTTGGCTCATCAGTTGTCTGTCATCTTTCTCAGTTAACAAAATGAATGGCAACATGTGGCAATTATGTTACATGCTGAATGTACTGGTTACATATACAGCTTCGTACATATGACAAATGTAGGACCTAAAGCTTAGTACAGAATAGGTGTGCATACCTTGACATGCTCCACTGCGGATATTGGCAATAAAACCACGGCGGCAGGGCTCAGGTTGAGCAGGACAGGTCTCACAAGGGTGGCCCCAGGCCCGTCCAATAGTGGCACAGCAGAGAGTCTTTGTGCAGACAATACCAGTAACCTGCCCCTGGCACATTTGATTATTAACCTGAGTAAAGCAAGGGCCTGTTCTATAGTCTGTAAAAAGAAAAAAAAATGAAAGTTAATGAGGACTTGCGTAATGAATGCTATATGATAGCACTAAACACATGTTGAATAGTTCAGAAATAAGTAGACCCATAAAGGCAAAGCAGATGATAGAGTTCAGCTGATAATGTACTTACTCAGCATCTAAAAGTGTAATGTATTCGTATTAAGTTTTAGCTTGGATTCAGAAGAATGCATTCATGGCTATAGTACAAGTCTATAGGGCAAGCCAGAAAAAGAAAAGAGCTTATCTTGGCATGTCTGACAAACATTAGCTAAACCTTTTGTACTGTGAGTAACTCCTTTCTAGTACAGTGTCATAAGAGCACATTAATATTGTTTCAGTACAGAGTGTGATTTAATTTTAATGATGTACTGGTGTGAATAATTATGCTTGTGCATTAACTTGTTTTGTATATAATCAATTGTCTCAAGCAGTTTGCGAGATGGAATAAAATATTTGGAAACTTCACACTGAGTTTACATTTGAAAGGTACATTTCTGCTAGTGAACGTCTGTGCTTTGAAGCAAGTGTTATGCATTAGTTACAGTGTGACTATAGCATCTAACTTATCTGCCCCTTTACTGTGTATTTCCAGTTAGCAGTTCAGTCTTCTAATGTACTTATAAGTCACCTAATCACAATGATGACTTACATTTAATAATGATATAGCATGCTCAAGACATTAAAACCTTGTATAATGCCAGAACACTTATTACAGAAGAAATATTTGTGTGGTTTGCATGATTGAGAAATTATTGGTGTCCACAAAAAGGCAATACTTGACTTTTTATCCAAACATTCACATGTTCATCGGTAAATACTAGGCTACCAGGGTACCTATTACAAGCCCAGCCAGTAACCAGAGGTTAGAATCAAACCTCTACCTTGTATCTGAAGTAGTACAAAAAACAATGTACACTATAGGACAACAATGGTATGAAAAAGCAAATTAAATGCCAAATCATCATCCATTTCATACGGTTTATGGCATGCACACATACAGACTGAACTCATAAGTGCAGGAAAAGTAGATACTCACTCTTCTGACCTATCGCAGATCTATGACAACACATTGAGCTAAATAAATAAACAAACAAACGCATCATAGTTTTGGCTTGCACATGTGGGATATAAACACATTGGTTTGGTACTGACTGGCTTTCACTGAAATGAGGAAAACTTCAAAAATAGTTTAAACAATATAGAATGAAAAGGCAAAGCACTGAATTTTAGGATTATTGCTCATAATCAGTGCACTGAAATGAAGCCATCACTGACACTGTCAACGCACGCCAACAGACATGTCATGGTACTAATGGTGTACTACTTAAGTATTGAGTTTTTCTGAGGTCACAGAAGTGCAGCTATTTTTTTAATCAAGAACTAATTTCTGTATGTATATTATCTCCATTGTCATCTTTTTGAGTCATGTGAAATCAGTTCTGTTGTTCAACACTACTTCTGTCAGTAGTTGTATAAGCAATGTAATTTTTTTAAGGTTTACTACTAAAATTTCCAATCAGCTTTGGTTGAACATGGAAAATGTTGACCCAAAATGCTTAATACAAAATTTCGTATAGGAAACCAAAGCAAAAATGAATACATCAGCAACCATGGCCTGATGTATTCAACATAGCAGGAAGTGACATCACTCACCTCTTGCTATGCACATTAACATACCATTGAACTTTACAGTCAATGGTACTTTAATTCCACTACGTTGCAGGGGAGCTATGCCCCCTGCACCCTCCACACTCCCTGTACATTAAATATACGAACTTCGACATCGTACTACAGTGAGGAAATGGACTAATTCCCTGTTCCTCACTGAAGTGCAACCTCCCTTCACATTGTCAGTATATTGCTTGAGAAAAGGTCGAGTACACCATGCAACTCAATTATACATGCTCAACCTCTGTTGGTTTGATTAACTGCTCCTTGGAAACCATGATTTTGACCATGAACTGACTGCTGTTTGGTTAAGTCATAGTAAACCATTTTTTAATTATCATAAAATGCTGTTTGATGTTTCCCCACAATTAACAAATGCATTTTAAAGCACAATATTTCTATCAAGATTAAAATTATCGTCAGTTACTTTTCCTTAATACAGTTCAATGGTTTGCTTATGCTCCAGCTGCCAATTATAAAAGCAATGTATTTTAAAACACTATACTGCTGCATATTGCTTTCACACATTCAACAGCTTTTTTTTACAACAATGCAATGTCTAAATCAAGGTTGAATATTGCATGTTGACTCTGCAAACACATGCTAAAAAGACAGAAGCCTGATGATTTTGGTAACACTTCTGATGAGTGTTACAGATCTTGGTAAAAAGCATAAGAGTTTGTTGTTTCAAATCAATTATTTTAAAATACTTAAAATGTAGGACAAAAAGCAATTGTCTAGACTACTGCTAGTACTTCTGCAGGGATCAATGACTCTTATTGATCAGTTGCATCATAAAGCCATCCAATTAATAATACCTCTTTAATTGATATCTTTAGTCATGAAAATATATTACTGATGGTTTCCTGAGCTGAACCAGTTCAAGAGATAATGTACAATTATCTCTTCTCAAAGAGAATCACCTGATAACTGAAAATATATGCAGCACTACATATGGTCAAACCTCCTATAAGGACAGAAAACATTTTGCTTACAATAATGACATTAATGAGAGAAAGCTGTTTTCAGATCCTCTGCCATCTGAGAGACTAAGAGTTGTCATCCCGGCTAATGCCAATGAAAATGTCAATGAGAACAGCAGTACATTGCTTAAGCCTGGCAAGATCTGTGAGTGCCTCTGACACCAAAGAAACTGGTATCTTATCAAATGCAAATTGCTGTATGTTGCCTTTCCATGATCATCTCTTTTATTTCACTCATGCGAAACCAGCCCACTTATACTTACTAGCACTTATGTGAGCGCATATAAGGTAAGCCATTTTATTAACACAGCAGCAAAATGTTTTATATTTCTTCCCTGTGACAAATAATATTTCATAAAACATTGTAATTTTGTTTTTATTAAGATGAAAATGCTGCATGCTGGCGGCTGCTTCCCTGCTATACAGTTTGCTTGTCACAATTCGAGACAGTGCTTATAAAAGCAGTATTTTTAAGCAACGGGAAAGTGCTATATGTTGCTTCCCTAAGACCAGTATTTCCTGTGAAACCAATGTATTTTTAATCAACAGAACAATGTTATATATGGATTCTCAGTGATCAACAGTGCTTGCTAATGCAATATCATTTTAAGCCAGATTAAAATGAAGCATGTTGTTTTATCATGATCATTTAAAATGCTGCAAATGCAGCCTAAATAATTCATACCTCAGGACTCCTGTCAGCGCTTCTGATGTGATCATTAATGCGTATTAATGTAATATCATTTTTATCAAAATTCAAATTACATACATTATTTTCTTGTGATCATTTTAAAATGCTGCAAATGTGAACAGATTCAAATGTCAGAACTAGTATTAGCAATTCTGATGTGATCGAAAGTAACAGTTTATATTATTATTATTGTTGATGCAGAGGCATCTTTTCAGAGACAACCTGGGAGCACACTCTGGTTAAGTAACTTGCTCAGAATCACAAATCAGGCAAATGGACTCAGAGGATCAAACTATGGTCTAGAGAATGAAGGTAGTTAGCATATATAACTATCAATCAGACCAGGGCTAGGACCCAGTGAATATTTATATGTGTCCCTGGAAACCCTGCTGGACTTCCATTACTTCTGTAATTAACATATGTGAGCAGACTACAGAAATCTATGGCTATTGAATTACTGGTGAATCTATGGTCTTTTATGCAACAGTACTCACAGCTTGGGTTGAAAGTGTTAATATGCAGTGAGTGCAATATAGGCCATAATACTCAGTGTTTGTTTCCAGATGCTGACCGAGTACTTTATGGCACTCAGCAATGCATAACCTTTGACACCTTTTTTTTTTTACTTTGAGATTAGGAATGGTCCTCATTCTCTAACTGAGAGGAGTGTCTCATCTTCTCAAAAAAATGTATGCTGCACCTTGAGAAATGAGGCATGGATTTATCTCGTACTGATGAAGTTGTGCCTTCAGCTGTTTGCTGTTTGCACTCTGTAATATCTATTTATTTACATGTACTGTATCTCTGCTGATTTATACATTTAATTTGTTACATTTTCCTTGCACTAGTCTCTGTTATTGCCATGACTCTGTAGTATATTTGGAGTTTACCTTCCTGAGACTCTAGTGAAAATGTAAATTCTTTGCTGGCCCATCAAGACAGCGTATGGAAATAGATGGATGGATATATACATACTTCTCAACATTTACCTCTAGTGTTATGGACCAGCACAAATAATTTGGGAAAAGTCCAAAATTAGGAACATTTTTGAGATATTGGTACTTTAAACTTAAAACTTCTCAAAATAATGTCCAGTTTTTAGGAGGGTTGGAGCAAACATCTGAGAACAAATACTTTGAGAGTTATGGATGCGTAGTAAAATAGACAGATAGATATACAAATAAAATAAAAATTATTTACCTATGTTTTCATTCAGCACAACATCAAGCACTGACAGAAAACTTTCATGTTATATGGCTGCTAAGTGATGATATCTTTAGCTGCCCAAAATGTGCCTCCTGTTTCCAAACAGATCTGGAAACACAAGGATGCGTTCTGTTATTTTGAGATCAACACCATTTACTGCTAATCATATTCTCCATTATAACAGAACACAAGGATGCGTTCTGTTATTTTGAGATCAACACCATTTACTGCTAATCATATTCTCCATTTGAAAAGCCATAATATGACTCTGCTGTTTGATCCTCTAACCATAATAAAGCAAATATTCTCAAGCTACAGAAAATTCAGATGAAATTAATTCTTGTAACCTATCAGAAAATTACTGTGATAGTAACAATAAAATGTTATGTTCTTACATTATTTGTAACTGATGTTCTTCTTCATCTGGGACAAATCCAGCAAAAAGTGAGCATGGTGTTGTACACTTATCTCTGCATATGTTGATACTTTTTATTTTGGGAAGACAGAGGGGAAAAAAGATACCTTTTGGGAAAAGACCCTCCCCAACATTCTATTTCCATGATGTTACTGCTTTTCAGTGAACTTTGACTAATGCAAAACTCATTAAAAAGAATGGTGTCAGATGCAGTAGAGTTATGTCTCCACCCTGCATATATTCATAAATGAATAAAATAAAAAAGAATAAATAATCATTCTAACATTGTTCTCTTATATTTAAAGTCCACATGGAGAAGAATATAACCTCAATTATTCTGAGTGCATTAGATAAATGTGAGATTAAAATGGTGCAAAACCTTTTGATAACAAAACGTTCCTTCTGTTAGGTATATGTTGCAGACTTTCCCACACCTCTGTACAATACTGCAAAATATTTCCCCTTTGGAGAAAGAGTAGAAATGGAATAGACAGTATTGCTTTTTGAGAGTTTTGATTCCAAACCCCTGCTTACACTTATCAAGGGTATCAGAACTTGTCAGAGATTTGGGATCATTATAGATAGCAAGCTAACTTCCTAATATATAAAAATATATAAAGCAAACAACTGCCCCTTTTTTTAATTGTGGACTGAAGAGGCAATCTATGGCAATAAATTTAGCTCATAAACAAGCAGTTGTTATAGTTACAGTTTATGTCCAACATGGAAAAAATGTTTATACTCCACACAGAGTTCTCCACCACTCAAGTTTTAGTTTATAAAAAAGGAAAGGTTTTAAACTGTAGCAAACTGTTTGCTACAACACAGCAAACAGTTGCTATAGTCTAGATCATACAGGTAATGCTATACTACTCAGGTTTGACCACAAATGCAATACCAGCTTTTAAAAGCCGCTATGAATTAAAGAGTGATCAGGATCAGTTGACTGTGCCTTCCAACCATCACTTTCCCCCTCTCACCCTGCCCTAGCTACATTACTTTTAAATGTTTTCAGAGAACTATGCACTTATACTGTGCTAATGTGCCCATGAAAGAGGTGAAACATGTCATATCCACAGCTTGTAGGATTTAGCTTTATTGACCAGACTGCATTAACAGTGACTTAAAAATGTAAACAGACAGTGGGCATTCAGAAAACATGTAGCTATTACAACTGTACGTCCTTAAGAGGTCTCATGTCTATTTTCTCTGGGCCGCCTTAAAAGAGGTTTAAGGTATTCTGTTTTCTAAGTAGTGATACCGTTGTTACAGTATTTTGGTAGCACAGATGAATGCTTTCCTATTGTTTAAGTTCACAATACCTTATGAACAAGTAACAGTCCATTCTTTATACTTAAATAGAGTTTTAGGATACTATACCACATATCACCCCATCTAGTGCATTTTCTGACATTACTATCCCTAAGCCTGGAAGCAGGTTTTCCTGACTAATGGCATCTGTGTGCATGGACTTACAAACCACCACCTGCCTACCTTCTATCCGTTACCCACTTACTTCCTTCTCAGTTGATCTCATTTTGCTTCACTTTCTAGCTCAGTGAGTTTTAAGCCCATCTCAGGCCTTTAGGACAATGTCTTACACTGTTGTTACCATTTTCTAACTGCAGTGACCTATGATGCTGGGATGCTGGACTCATCAGTTCTCGTTTCTCTCAATGCCCCCCCCTCCTTAACTCCATATTTTTTTCTGATTTCTGTAATGGCATACCCACAGTGTTTGTCTTCATAAACCTTTACTATTTGATGTTTATAATTGCTTAAGTCACCCTTCCAAAAATTACACCCCTGCCTTCTAAACAAATTTGAACATAATACCCAATAATTAATTTATATGATTCTGAATGCAGTAATTGTAAAGATTTCAGGACATGAATGTTAATATTAGCAGAACGCAATACTTTCTAAGAGGTCTTTCATAAACGACAAAGTGTAATTGGAAATGCACAGACATATTTTTGGCCCTTATTACACATGGGAGCCATCATAGCCCTTCTGATAGGAATGAGGTAATTTTCACACAGCAAATTGTTTCTTTGCATTCATTATGTCTGAATTTCAGGATACTGTCTTAGCTCTATAAAGAAAATTACACCACACAAAGTTCTGAAATTTGTGATACTCTACTCACTTGAGTTATTTTTAATTTTAAATTACAACATAAACTTTTCTGTTTAATTGTGACCACAGCTTAGCTGCTTGTACTTCATTTTCCAGTTTCATGTGTATTCTGTATCTAGAAAGCATCTGCATTTAAATAGCTGCCACTACATATTTTCAGTTGTCTGTTCTACAGACTGCACTAAAAATCATTATTCAGCAACAAGAAATATTTAAACATTTCAAACTACAAAATACACACAATTACAAAGCGTAAGATGTCATATTTTTCTCAACTTCAGATTATAATGACACCAGATGCAGACATGATTCAAAGTGACATATATTAACTATGAACCGCTTGTTACTGCAGGCATTTTTTTCAATTAAATAATGAAGCAGTGACATTGTCAAAGAGGTTTAACTTCTGAAGTTAAAAACTTTCACTATGTTTTCTAGGAAACAGTATGACATTTTCCAAGGTTTGTAAACCTGGTAATGAATCATCTTTTTAATTATCTAATCAGTTGGTGGCCTATTAGGATAAGCATTCCTAACAGGAAATGTATTTGTGCCAGTTGTCCTAGTAGCATTCTGTTTGTGACAGGGAAAATACCTTTTGTCATGCTCTGTCTTAGCCTGAGATGGCCTTCTTTCAACTATGCTAGTTATTTCTTTTTTTAACAGCTCTTGGTAGTTCAGAGTTAAATATGTTGTATAATATATTGTTCTGTGTACGCTGTGCATTTCGTATATGTGTTACCCTGTCTTGAACTTCTTGTTTTTTTTTTTTAATTAAATGAAAATAAAACCCATTTGTTATAATAGTGATTATGTGTAGTACCACATAAGGCATGTACCAGACAAACATTTCTTAGTCATAAACAGCTTAAACCTGTTAGTTGTCAGCGGACCATTGTGCAGAAAGTCAAGTTGTTGGATCATACTCACAATAAAATTAGTTGGTTGGATGTTAGATTATTACTCTAGTATTATTCCTTATACATGGGAATTAGTCACAGGTGGATGTTCATTCTTCTGGCCAAACGTTCACAGCTGCCTACTACTAGAGACTCAGCAGTAAAATAGAGATGAATCTGTGTTATATTCTTTTTTTAAAACATTAAAACATGTACCTATAGTTCCAGGGAAAACATCCAAGACTTAATATGGTCAGGTCATCTGGAGCATGGCCAGTGAAGTTGCTGTATATGTCCTGTAAAGAAGGATCTGAAAGATAAAGGTAGCAAACTGTTTATATTCTAACAAAGATGTGAGGCATGCAGAAGCAGGCAGACAAGCAAACAGTGGAGATTTTGGATAAGAAGCCATACTGCAGCAGTGTCTGAACATCTGTTGTTATCATGATTATATTGAAATGATAGTATGTTCACTATAAGGATCACTGCTGCAGCATAATTTCTTACACACAAGAAAACTTCTCAAACAGTTTGCTACCAAGGGGCTGCCTGATCCTATACTAAATAAGGAATACAACATACTCTGCAAAACTGTAGTAGCGAAACTTATTGTCTGTCTGCATTTTTATCAAGTTTGTTAGTTTGTAATCTTTGTAGAAGATGTGGATAATGGCCCAGGTTTCTGACTCAGATACCATGAAATGACACTTATTTACAGAAAGGAATTGTAGTTGAAACTGCTCTGGTACGATGTGACCCTGTTTAGCCTCCTAGTGCTGTATCACATTGGATATAACAGAAGTTAAAGCATTTAGCCAGTTCCGTACACAATATTACCAGGTATAAAACAGTAGCTGGTCAATCTGCTTAATTTTTTCAGTCCTCTTGGTGTCTCAGTTGTCAGTACACACCCCTCATATACAATATTCCAATATTCCCTCCACCACATTTTCTTGTTTTGAATCATGGACTGGTAGCTGCAGTGTGTGAGTCAAAGCCATCCTAGGACCATCTTTAGCATAAAGAACAGAGTAGTTTGAATGGCCAGTCTGTCCTTGTGAACGTTTATATAAAGCCATAGCACATTCAGGCTTATAGCTCAGAGATTCATATGGCAGAAGTGAAGCTCACCAGGAAAAAATATCTACCAAGAAGGGAATTGTGATGCTGTTGACCTAACTGACTCAAAAAGAAGGAAGGGCACATTTTCTACAATGAAGTTTAAGTCCCATGGAGGATGGATGGGTATCCCAGATGGTTTACAATACAGACCCTTACTGGACCTGCTTGACTGTAGAGGGGATGACAAGGAAGCCTCCACTAAGAGGCCTACTATAAAAGTTGACAAATGAAGGCTGACAAGTGGACCTTAAGCCATAAATAGGCTAGGCCCTTCTCAAATAGATCTGTCAAGATGTAAAGATGAGAATTGTAGGGGCAGGTATTGATTCTACCAAATTAGAACATTTCCTATTTACCAGGTAATATTTTTACGGCTGGATATTTTTGGCCTTCTGATGAATGCAGACAAGTTCTAGAAATAGAGAGAGGGAGAGAGAGAGCCAGACAGTAATCCTAGAAAGCAAGTAAGATCATGCAAGTCACTAGTTTGGGGCTTTTGAGTTCTAGGTGTGCCGGGGATATATTTTGCTGAGTTGAAAGGGTATGCTGATCTAGAATGGGCAAAAGATAGATCATTCCAAGCTCATTTGGGCAGCCAGTAGAGGCTGAAGACAGATTAGACCTTTAGAGGTTCAGTGGCTTGCACAGGCAGATCAAGAAGTAAGTGATATACTGCAGAGGCATAGAAAGCTTGGCCTCTCAGGAGGTGTAACAATGCAGTCATCAAGCTAGGGATGCATGTGAATCCCCTTACTGTGATATAGCCAAACACTGGGGCTAAACATTTGATAAATGCCTTGGGTACAGTGGTGGAAATACCAAGCAGCACACAAACTGAACATATTGTTTTCTAGCCACAAAGTGGAGGAACTGCCCATAATACTTGTGGAGGGGGGATATGCAGAAAGGTAGCCCTCTTATCCAGGACAGGGTACAGTGCGACAGTCCCTCCTTTATGAGTAGAGGGAGCAACATCTGCAGCGTGAGCAGTAGAAGCTTTTACTTTTTTTACTCTGCAGGTTTTCATAATTGGTCTGTAAAGGCCATCTGTTTTCTTTCTTTTTTTTTTGGAACTTGAAGCAGCCTGGAGTAGGAATATCTCTTTAGATCTTGTAGATGGCAGTCTTCTATAGCCCCACTACTCAGGAAGATATAGCTGAGGTTATCTGCCATGTTGGGGGGGGGGGGGGGCTGGCAAAGAAAATGACTGAATTTTCTGAATTCTATTTTGCAACTTATTTGCTTATTGTATTTATTTATACATTTATTAATTTTGTTAACTAAGATTATAAATAGGAAATAAGAACTTCTTTAGTGGTGGTGTGAACAGAAAAACCTCCAAACAATACAATAAACATGTAAAACCAAGAACACAGGTCAATATACCAATGATATGTATGCACAAATAGAAAAGTCACTTGAAACATAACATTAAACTGCTGCAATGAAAAATCTTTTAAGGAGATATAGAACTTGTAACAATTTACATGTACTGACAGGTTGAAAAGAAGGAAGAGAGGATAGGATAATTTAGGGAAATAAGTAAAAGTTACAAGAGAAGTTATTTATATATAAAAAGAAATGGCAGATTAGTAAAACCATTCCTTATGCAATTTGTGTGTGTGCTTGATTTTACAGTGAACGAACCAAAAATTGCAAAAATTATATAACTAAAACCAAATAAACAATGGTGATGAATATAGAACGGCTTCTTTATTTACTGTTAAGTGCTCTTCATTTGTCTCAAATAGCAAAATTCATCAGACAACAAACAGCAATTAAGACCTTCCTTCTTATATACTTAAAATGGTACCATTTCTTTTTCAAACAGGAAGTGACATATACAGTGTTTTTTTTAAAAACATATGACTCATATAAAAACTTGTTGCTAAAATACTGATACAATATCTAATCTAAGCCAACATGCTCCATGAATAATTATATTGCAGACAATAAATCATTTTTTATATATAAATAATATATATATATATATATATATATATATATATATATATATATATATATATATGTGTGTGTGTGTGTGTGTGTATAGACACAAATATTCATAGATTAAATGAAAAACTTACTATAGCCATCATACTAGCTATACATTTTTTATGAGACCTAATGATTAATAAAATAGTAATTGCTATATACTCATGAAAAAAACACAATATGAATATAAACATGCTAACCAATGCCTAAACTAAACATATTATGAATACTATTCTATTTTTATTATTATTTATTATTATTATTATTAATAATTCCTTACATATTCTCTTTCCTTCTTTTTTACCTTTTTTGCTTTTTTACGTACTACCTAGCCAATGCCTTTAACTTAAGTATACTATCAGTAATCATTTAATCCTGGCCATACACATGAATATAGTTGCAGTTGCCAAACCAATTCAGCCTTTTCCAGCTGAATAGTCCAAGGTCTGCCCCTATCCAGTTCTTCCATCTGCTTTATTACCCAAAACTTAAACAGATGATCTTTAAATTCATATATATGCTTTGCTAATGCATTTGTCAAAATGCCTTTTCTGATTGCATAAATATGCTCATATATTCTCTCTTTCAAACTTCTAGTTGTTTTTCTTATATAATATGCCAGACATAATTGGCATATGGCAACATAAACTACCATTTATGTATTACAATTACATTTTCCAGTAATTCTGTATTTTCTTTTTCTGATCTCAACAGATTGACCTTGGGATATAAAACTGCAATAGTTACACATTCCGCACCTACTTATACCCATGTGCAAGTTATTAGTAGTTTTTTTACAATGCTCTATTAGGTTCGTAAGGCTTTTGCCTCTTCTTGCCACCGTTTTTAATCCTTCCCCTACATTTTCTCTGATTTTTACATCATCATTAATGACTGCCCAATTCTTTATCATGATAGCTTTTACTTCATAAAAATGCGTACTAAATGTTGTTATAAATGCCACTGAGCAGTCATATTGCACTTGTTTAGTCCTTATCTGATGGTTCTCTCCATGGTAACTAAGAATGGGGTTAAAATGTCCATTCTCTCTTTTTGTTCACATTTCATTATGTATATCCCCCAACATACTTGTTGGATACCCTCTCTCAATGAACATCTTTTTAAGCAACCCACATTCCTTACTAAAATCAACATCGACATTTTTGGGCCCAGACAAATTGTCCTTTTTCCACTCCCTTTTTATTTCCTATAGAATGTGAACTGGTAAAATGCAAAAAATAATTTGAATAAGTCAATCTTCTATAAATTTTTGCTTTTAATGCTTTTCTCACCTTATCCTTACTTAAATTCACAACCAAAAAATGAATTTCTTGCTTAACAACATCATGAGTAAATTTTAAATAATCAGTGGTATTATTAATATAGGGCAAAAAAATTACCAAAGAGCTATTCTGTCCCTTTCTATAATATAAAAATATCATCCAGGTATCGCAGGTACAGACTGATATGCCCACTATAGTTCCCATTAAGCAGAAACGTTTTCTCCCATACTACCATTACTAAATTTCTAAAGATGGTGCCACATGGGGAACCCATAGCAACCCCCACTTTTTGGAGGTAATATTCATCACCACATTTAATATAATTGTTTTTCAAAACATTATCAAATAAATCAATTTACAGATTAACTTCATTATGTGGTATACCTTGTTCGTAAAGGTATTCTTCTATAGCCTGAATACTCTCCTGATGGGGGATGATGGAAAAAATTTATTTTATGTCCACAGTTAAAAACAATGTCTCATCTGAATATAAAGTATTACTTATTAATTCCAAGGATGACTCATGTAGATGTTAAAAACTATTCTCTGAAGAAGGGGCATGTCCCACACAGGATATATAACAGGAATGGGAGGGAGGTAATGGAGTTAGCTATACAGTTAGTACTATAAATTTCCCTCCTGAGTGGGAGGGAGTGAATTTGTGTCTCCCTCCTCAACTTTGCTGCCTGCCTTTTCCTTCTCTTTGTGCTAGTTGCTTCTTCTAGAACCCTCTCTGCTTAAATTGTTCTGTTCTGGATTGTCTGTGAAAGAAAGGTCATTGTTTTGTTGGGATTTTTTCTGATGTACTTTTGTGAGTATTGGATGAAAAAGTTCTTTCATGGGTAGCCTGTTTTTTATTTTCTCTCTCAATTCTTTATATGTCTTTACAATTGAAAAACCAAAAACTATTAAAAGGTGAAAGAACACAATAAGAGCCGGCTAAAAAAACTTGAAAACGTTTAATATTGTAAGCGCTTTCGGCAAGGAATTTGCCTCACCTTCATCAGACAAAAACCAGGAGCATTGTTTAATCCACCTATTTAAAACCAGTAGGTAAACCTATTAGTCAATTAGAGTTAAATTGAATAATTATTAACCCTTCAAGATAACAAATGGTACCTCTTAAAATATTTAAACCGGAAATATTCTAAATTATTTTAAAATATTTCAAAATACTCGAGAGCCAAAGATAGAAAAATACCATATTATACACAAATATAAAATGTGAATATATGTATAATACACATTGCAAAAGCAACATTAAAACCACATACAAAAACTAACATGCCTATTGGAAATTACAAGATGTTTCACAGCGTAACACTTCCAATTCGTGAGTCAAAACATCGTATATCTGATGACAACCATTGACCTGTTGCAGTCAAGGGTACCTACATTAACAAACCTAAGTTAAATACATGTAAAAATTAACTACATTTTCAGTCCCTAAACAGATGTGCAAACCTAAACATAATAAATAATAATGATATTTTTAATATTTTTAATGTTTTTAACTCATATTGTAATGTGTGCATATATGTAATAAACTACTGCATCCCATCAATTAATCAATGAATATATATATATATGACTATATTAATAAGTACAAGTGTGCATCAATTATATGCCATTAAATAAATGTCGGAAGGTGTGTATAAAATGTGTACAACCACCTAAACACTTTTTGTTTGATAGCAATCACATTTTAAGAGCTAACAACCGTAAAAAACATTTAATAGAGATATTTTCATTCAACCCTAGAAATAGATAAGCCCTTGTTCTAATTTGCCACATTAGTTCATCAATTTCTAAAAGAATTTGCCAAGGACCTCCTCTGTTATCATTGGGCCTGTGTTGTAAAATGGCAAATTTAAAACTATGGCCAGAATGTTCTATGCAATGTTTAGCCGATGCATTGTTAACATCTTTTTTTATTAATAGCATAACAATGCTCGTATATTCGCTGTCTAAACTTCCTATCCATTTTTCCAATGTAGTAACAATTGCATTGGGTACATAGAGCTACATATGTGACACTTTTAGTGTCACAGTTGTATCTGAAATTAACCTTGTATATTTTATCATTAATACAAAGTTGATTGCTGGCCATAATGTATTTACATTGTGAACAGGCTCCACATTTAAATATGCCATTAGGCCTGTTCAACTGTGGCCTTCTTTGATTCTCTAGAATAGCTTTAAGGTTAAGGCCTCTCCTGCATGTGATTTTAGGCTTTATACCTAAGGACATTGACAGGGTTTCATCACCATTAATAATGTCCCAATTTTTATTGAAAATGTCCTTAATTAAATGAAAATCCAGAGAAAAGGTAAATAAAAAACTAGTCTGATATACTCTAGAAGTACTATTGTCTTCTGCCAATCCATCATTAGAAGAACACTCCTGATTAGTTAAACAGACCATAGAAGTTGTACCTCGTCCTGTCAATAATGGTTTAAAATATCCCACACTTGTTTTAAAAACCACTTCCTTCTTAATGTTAATGAACATATGTCCAGGGTACCCTCTATTCAAAAACATATTTTGAAGTTGTCCGCATTCAGACTCAAAATCAAAATTATCAAAAATCATCCTAGCAGCCCTAACCATTTGGCCTTTAACAACGGCCAAAAAAATTATACCAAAAGGATTGCGCCAATGGCTCTATCCAGCCGGTTTGGTGGAGAACTCCACATTTCATTGTGAATTGATCGATTTGTTTGATTGGCAGGGGCTTGAATTTCTAAAGTCCCTTATTAATTTCTATAATACAGACATTGGTAATTTAAAATCTGATTTGGAGAGCCTCAGATATGTTATTAAAAGTCACAAGGACTTTCCTAGATCTAAATATGAATATTGTAGGGTTTTCACAAGCATCGAGGCAACAATGGATAAATTGCTGGTTACCAAAAAGAAAAAAATAGCCCGAGATTTGAAAGATTATTCTAATAATAGGGCTTACCCTAAACCCCCACCTATTGTGTCTACTGTCTCAATGAACAACACAGTGACTTATAATGACAACGATAATGACAATGTGAGTGAGGCAAATCAGGTTCCTTCTCATAGTACTTTCCGCAATGAAAATGAGGAGGCCCAACCTTTAAGGTGAAGTGAGAGACTTATTAACAACAACAATAACAGTAACAACAGAGTGAATAATGCTAATAGTAATAACAATCAAAATAGGTGTTCTGATAACAACGCCAATGGGAATGATGGACAGAACCAGTGGGGTTTTCGTTTAAACACCAACGCTCAGCAAACCAACTGGAACCAACCCCAAATAAGAAAGAAAAGGAGGCAGAGAAGGAGATAGTCCTGGATACCAACTTTGGTTTTGCACCCTGTATACATACTAGTTCGGAGGGTGATTTCAAGATTTATAATTATACCATCTTAGATGTCCCCCAGGAAATGGTTGACTTTTTATCTAAAGGTTTAACCTTTGTTCCAGGGAAAACATATGGACTCAGTTAAGACTGTGATTGACTTAAACCTTTTTGTTCGTAAGTTGAATCTCAACTTGCTCTTGGGAGAAAGTTCCAGTATGGCTAATTCCATCAGAGTCTTGAGCTTATTTAACCCCACTTTGCATCCAAGTTTACATGTTTTTGAAAAAATGTGCGAAATGGACATCAGGGCTATTAACAATAACAGGAAGAACTGGCGAAGTGATAACACTATTAACAACATCAGCCCTTTTGAATATGATTTTTTAAACTTGTTGAAGGGTTGTAATATAAGGGTTATGAAGCCCGACAAAGGTGGGGGATTGGTGTTCATGGACCATTGTACATATGTTGAAAGCATGCTTAAACATCTTAACACAATGGTTTATACCCAAGTCACTTTAAATGAAGTTAATTTAGCATATAAAAGATTAGGTCCATTTTAGGTGACCTATTTTTGGAAGGGTTTATAGATATGGACCTCCATCAGTATTTATCAATGATAGCGCCCATAACACCAGCCCTTTTTGGCACTCCTAAGATACACAAAACTATCAATAACCCCCCTTTTAGGCCTATAGTTGATGGCCGGGGGTCTATCACTTATGGTTGTGCAAAATATATTGACAGTGTTTTAAAACCACTCGTAGAGAGTGAGCCCCAAATTTGTAAGGATTCATGGGGTTTTTTGAAAAATATTAATGATTTGGAATATAAACAAGATGTATGTTTTTTGACCATCGATATCAAAGATCTTTACATTGTTATTCCACAAAAGATTGGGTTAGAGTGGATAAGAGACTTTTTACATCTTAAGAAGTTAGATGATAACACCATTTATTTAATAGAAACATTATTAGAGTTAGTGTTAACAAACAACTTCATGGTCTTTGAGGGGCAATTCTACCTGCAAAAAACTGGCGTCGCTATGGGTTCGCCCTGCGGTGGAAGTTTTGCGAATGCTGTAATGGCACATTGCGAGAACAACTATTTGTTTACCAATATTTTGTTTAGAGACAATGTCACCTGGTACACTAGGTACCAGGATGACATGTTTTGCATTTGGAAATGAGATAAGGCTCTAATACCTACTTTTATCAGCAGCATTTCACAAACCACTACCTTTTTGGAGTTTACTTATGACATAGGTGAGAGTTCAATTAATTATCTTGATATTTTATAGATCAATGACAGGGCCAATGGTAGATATAAAAGTGTAATATATAGGAAACCGACCTATTCTAATGCATTATTACATTTTTCTAGCAATCACCCTTATCATCAGAAAAAGGCCGTTGTTAAAGGCCAAATGGTTAGGGCTTCTAGGATGATTTCTGATAGTTTTGATTTTGAGTCTGAATGTGAACAACTTCAAAATATGTTTTTGAATAGAGGGTACCCTGGACATATGGTCATTAACATTAAGAAGGAAGTGGTTTTTAAAAGAAGTGTGGGATATTTTAAACCATTATTGACAGGACGAGATACGACTTCTATTGTCTGTTTAACTAATCAGGAGTGTTCATCTAATGATGGATTGGCAGAAGAGAATAGTACTTCTAGAGTATATCAGACTAGTTTTTTATGTACCTTTTCTCTGGATTTTCATTTAATTAGGGACATTTTCAATAAAAATTGGGACATTATTAATGGTGATGAAACCCTGTCAAAGTCCTTAGGTATAAAGCCTAAAATCACATGCAGGAGAGGCCTTAACCTTAAAGCTATTCTAGAGAATCAAAAAAGGACACAGTTGAACAGGCCTAATGGCATGTTTAAATGTGGAGCCTGTTCACAATGTAAATACATTATGGCCAGTAATCAACTTTGTATTAATGATAAAATATACAAGGTTAATTTCAGATACAACTGTGACACTAAAAGTGTCACATATGTAGCTCTATGTACCCAATGCAATTGTTACTACATTGGAAAAATGGATAGGAAGTTTAGACAGCGAATATACAAGCATTGTTATGCTATTAATAAAAAAAGATGTTAATGCATCGGCTAAACATTGCATAGAACATTCTGGCCATAGTTTTAAATTTGCCATTTTACAACACAGGCCCAATGATAACAGAGGAGGTCCTTGGCAAATTCTTTTAGAAATTGATGAACTAATGTGGCAAATTAGAACAAGGGCTTATCTATTTCTAGGGTTGAATGAAAATATCTCTATTAAATGTTTTTTTATGGTTGTTAGCTCTTAAAAGGTGATTGCTATCGAACAAAAAGTATTTAGGTGGTTGTACACATTTTATACACACCTTCCGACATTTATTTAATGGCATATAATTGATGCACACTTGTACTTATTAATATAGTCATATATATATATTCATTGATTAATTGATGGGATGCAGTAGTTTATTACATATATGCACACATTACAATATGAGTTAAAAACATTAAAAATATTAAAAATATCATTATTATTTATTATGTTTAGGTTTGCACATCTGTTTAGGGACTGAAAATGTAGTTAATTTTTGCATGTATTTAACTTAGGTTTGTTAATGTAGGTACCCTTGACTGCAACAGGTCAATGGTTGTCATCAGATATACGATGTTTTGACTCACGAATTGGAAGTGTTACGCTTGTAATTTCCAATAGGCATGTTAGTTTTTGTATGTGGTTTTAATGTTGCTTTCACAATGTTTATTACACATATATTCACATTTTATATTTGTGTATAATATGGTATTTTTCTATCTTTGGCTCTCGAGTATTTTGAAATATTATAAAATAGTTTAGAATATTTCCGGTTTAAATATTTTAAGAGGTACCATTTGTTATCTTGAAGGGTTAATAATTATTCAATTTAACTCTAATTGACTAATACGTTTACCTACTGGTTTTAAATAGGTGGATTAAACAATGCTTCTGTTTTTTGTCTGATGAAGGTGAGGCAAAGTCCTTGCCGAAAGCGCTTACAATATTAAACATTTTCAAGTTTTTTAGCCGGCTCTTATTGTGTTCTTTCGCCTTTTAATAGTTTTTGTTTTTTTGTGTTGAAGAGTTGTGAATTTCTTTACAATTGAAAAAAAGTATATGTTTATCAAGTTTTGCATTTTACAACTGTTTCTTTTTTCTCAGTTGTTTTATTGAAAATTTTAACAACAAAACATTAATATATGATAATGGAAATATCTTGATATCTTCATGTGGTATCTGAATCCTCAGCCAGGCATATCTCCTTATCTCAGATGCTGAGTTTGTCTTTGTTGTCAGCATTTGCAGAATTACTGCCTTATTAATGACATTTTCCCCACATCTAATGCAGTCTGTGTAGACTTTTAAAGCCAGGCAATAATCATGTGTCTGGCAGTTATTGAACCTGATTCTGCGGGTGCAAGAGGTTTATAGTTTCTATTCAAAATTGTCTAAGACCCTGCTTTACCTTTCATTGTCAAAGCCATTGAGTCTTGTTCTTGCATATACCTATGATAAGCACTATGGGTCCTTTTATGCATCTTTGACATACAGACATATTTTAGCAGGGTATTAGGGGATCAACAGGTACATACCTGCCTCAGATGCTGAGAAGATTTGAAGTCTATAGGCTCTATTCCAGCATCAAATGCTTGGACTAAATTTCTAGAAGTGACAATGTATTACAGCATATCTGCGGGTCTATATCAGTTCAACGAAACAGCACATCATTGAATACAACAACCTCGAACTTCTAATCACGAAATCTAAAAACATCATAAGCTCAGAACAGTGAATTTTTTCCCTGGGAAAAAATTCATCTGTTCTGAGAAACACACACACACACACACACAACAAAAGCACACCAAAAAACAGCAATCCACACACATACACTTCTAACCCTACACTAAACTGTACATACAGTACTATCTATCCACTATCGTTAACCCAAACCCTAACCCTAAAATCTATCACTATCGCAAACTCACCTCACCCATGCCCTAACCCTAACTCACATACCCCGCCCTAACCCTAATGTCCACACAATCGCACACTTGCCTGAACCCAACCCATAACTTTCCACCACAGTGCTGAAAATAGTGAAGCCACAGAAACAGAAAACCGAACTCTTTCCCTAGGAACAAATTTGGTTATCTGCAGCTTCGCTATTTTCAGTGTTCGCTGTTTTCGGTTTGATATTAGACCATTCGAAGTATTAACACTTCGATGATCTAATATAGACCCCATATCTGCTTTTGGTGTATTACAGCATAAATGGATATGGAATTTCTGAGGTGACATCCTTCAGGTGATACATTAAACTTAGGTTGCTAGTTAGTGGTACCACATCCATAAAAATACCATGGCACTTATTAAAAAAGTGGGGATTTTTATTACTGATTCCATTATTTATATTAAATCCCCATCAACATTTCATTTGCAGACAATAATACTTCCTTTTAGCACTACTGAATCAAACAACAATGAAAGAAAATAATACACTCAAAAGTAGAAATGCAAATTTTCAATAAAAATCAGTACAGAAAGTTCCCTATATTATTGCATAAACACTAAATACTTTTTCATGTAACAAACTGGATTTTGCTTAATTTTTCCCCCTTGTTCCAACTTTTGTAAAACTCCTTTGAATCTGCCAATCAGTATATACCATAAACAGCTTAATACTGCAATCTGTTTATAGCTATTAATCAAATGTAGCGTTCTAATAATTACATCAGATATTATCTATTTGTATTTTTGCTAACTTGATACTTTCAGACTTCTTCCAGGCTTTTTCAAAACATTTTTATATGTTTATATTCTAAGAAGATATTGCACTGTTTTTAGTTTTTTCTTACATCCTTTAACATCATATGCCCTGTCTTGCTTTGCCTTGTACATCATCTCAGCTTTAATGGGGAGTTCTGTGAGCTAACTTCCTCACAAAATCCCGCATCTTGCTACTCTGATTTAGTTTCTTTCTTCTTTCTTTCTTTGCTCGTTCAGTATTGTCATGCTTTTCCCAACTTAAATACATACAGTTTCAGGTCTACTTGTTAAGGTCATGTGATCTAAGCAGTTGTCTTAAAGGAGCATAGTCATTTAAACCCATCCCTCTATCACTTTGTAATTCTAAAATCCATTTACTTTCAACATATTTTTGATCAGTCACAGCATAAAGTTATGGGAAAGAGTAGTGGAAGCTAGATTAAGAAGGGAGGTGATGATTAGTGATCAACAGTATGGTTTCATGCCAGGAAAGATTACTTTAGATGCAATGTTTGCTCTGAGAGTGTTGATGGAGAATTACAGAGAAGGTCAGAAGGAGTTGCATTGTGTCTTTGTGGACTTAGAGAAAGCATATGACAGGGTGCCTAGAGAGGAGTTCTGGTATAGTATGAGGAAGTCGGGAGTGTCAGAGAAGTATGTAAGACTGGTACAGGATATTTACAAGGGTAGTGTGACAGCGGTGAGGTCTGCGGTGGGAGTGATGGATGCGTTTAAGGTGGAGGTGGGATTACATCAAGGATCAGCTCTGAGCCCTTTCTTATTTGCAATAGTGATGGACAGATTGACAGACGAGATCAGACAAGCATCCCCGTGGACTATGATATTTGCAGATGACATTGTGATCTGTAGTGAGAGTAGGGAACAGGTGGAGGAGACCCTGGAGAGGTGGAGATATGCTCTAGAGAGAAGAGGAATGAAGGTCAGCAGGACTAAGACAGAATATATATGTGTGAATGAGAAGGAGGATAGAAGAATGGTGAGGATGGAGGGAGTAGAGGTGGTGTAGGTGGATGAGTTTAAATACTTAGGATCAACAGTTCAGAGTAATGGTGAGTGTGGAAGTGAGGTGAAGATGAGAGTACAGGCAGGATGGAGTGGGTAGAGAAGATTGTCAGGAGTGATTTGTGACAGAAGAGTACCAGTAAGAGTGAAAGGGAAGGTCTACAAGAGGGTAGTGAGACCAGCTATGTTATATGGGTTGGAGGCAGTGGCATTGACAAAAAGGCAGGAATCAGAGCTGGACGTGGCAGAGTTAAAGATGTTAAGATTTGCACTGGGTGTGACAAGGGTGGACAGGATTAGAAATAAGTATATTAGAGGGTCTGCCCAAGTTGGAAGGTTTGGAGACAAAGCCAGAGAGGCAAGATTACGTTGGTTTAGATATGTGTTGAGGAGGGATGCAGAGTATATTGGGAAAAGCATGCTAAGGATGAAGCTCCCAGGTAACAGGAAAAGAGGAAGGCCTAAGATAAGGTTTATGGATGTGGTGAGAGTGGACATGCAGGTGGTTGGTGTGACAGAGAAAGATGCAGAGGACAGGAAGAAATGGAAACAGATGATCCGCTGTGGCGACCCCTAATGGGGGCAGCCGAAAGAAGAAGAAGATACTCTGTTTTAATGCTGACATCACTACCTCTAATGCTGACATTAAAAAGTTGTAGCACAATAAATTTAAACTTATGAGTACTTCCAGCAAATGAAATATGTTTTGGCAGTGCATTTCTTTTAGACACGTCATAAATGTGTTCATGTGCATAGTCTTTCAATGCTCTGTTAGTAGTATGAACATAAAAACTTGTACAAACAGTGCAGCTAGCTAAATAATTAAAACTACTGATAGATTTGAGGATCCCGAGACCAAGCAGGTTTATAAATTCAATTTCTTTGCAAATTGTAATCTTGTTTATTTAGCTAGCCACACTGTTTGTAAAAGTTTTTATGCTGGTAATACTAACAGAGCATTGAACGACCATGCATATGAACACATTTATGATGTGTCTAGAAAAGATAAAATAATTGCACTGTCAAAACATATTTTAGTTGATGGAAGTACTTATAAGTTTAAGTTTACTGTGCTACAACTTTCTAATGTCAGAATTAAAGGTGGTGATGTCAGTACTAAAACAGAATGTATTAAAACTAAATGGATTTTAGAATTACAAAGTGACAGAGGGATTGGTTTAAATGACTTTGTTTCTTTAAGACCACTGGTTAGGTTACATTAAACTTAGGTCACTAGTTGGTGGCACCACATCCATAAAAATACCATGGCACTTATTAAAAAAGTGGGGATTTTTATTACTGATTCCATTATTTATATTAAATCCCCATCAACATTTCATTTGCAGACAATAATACTTCCTTTTAGCACTACTGAATCAAACAACAATGAAAGAAAATAATACACTCAAAATTAGAAATGCAAATTTTCAAAAAAAAAAAATCAGTACAGAAAGTTCCCTATATTATTGCATAAACACTAAATACTGTTTCATGTAACAAACTGGATTTTGCTTAATTTTTCCCCCTTGTTCCAACTTTTGTAAAACTCCTTTGAATCTGCCAATCAGTATATACCATAAAAAGCTTAATACTGCAATCTGTTTATAGCTATTAATGAAATGTAGCGTTCTAATAATTACATCAGATATTATCTATTTGTATTTTTGCTAACTTGATACTTTCAGAATTCTTCCAGGTTTTTCAAAACATTTTTATATGTTTATATTCTAAGAAGACATTGCACTGTTTTTAGTTTTTTCTTACATCCTTTAACATCATATGCCCTGTCTTGCTTTGCCTTGTACATCATCTCAGCTTTAATGGGGAGTTCTATGAGCTAACTTCCAAACAAAATCCCGCATCTTGCTACTCTGATTTAGTTTCTTTCTTCTTTCGTTCATTGCTCGTTCAGTATTGTCATGCTTTTCCCAACTTTCAGCATCATGAAACTTTTCCATTACATTTATACAGGCGCTATTTTAATTAAAAAAATTACTCCACTTATAATTTCTCTTTCCTGTATATTTTATAATTCAGTTCACAGTCTCATGATTTTACTTCGTATGTCCCCTTTTTCTTTCATTTTTTTGCAAAATTGCTTTATCTCTCTCTCTCTCTCTATATATATATATATATATATATATGCATATCCAAGTAGAAGAAGATCCAGTCAACACAGCTGAATCCAATGAAGTAACATTTTCAAAGTTTAACAAAACAGTACAAAAATGTTAAAAACATCCAAGAAAAAGACAAGCCCTTTCACACCTATCCAGGTGCTTCTTCAGATCTAATAAAACAGGCATGGAATGCCATTTAAATACATGCAGTTTCAGGTCTACTTGTTAAGGTCATGTGATCTAAGCAGTGGTCTTAAAGGAGCATAGTCATTTAAACCCATCCCTCTGTCACTCTGTAATTCTAAAATCCATTTAGTTTCAATATATTCTGTTTTAGTGCTGACATCACTACCTCTAATGCTGACATTAAAAAGTTGTAGCACAATAAATTTAAACTTATGAGTACTTCCAGCAAATAAAATATGTTTTGGCAGTGCATTTATTTTAGACACGTCATAAATGTGTTCATGTGCATAGTCTTTCAATGCTCTGTTAGTAGTATGAACATAAAAACTTTTACAAACAGTGCAGCTAGCTAAATAATTAAAACTACTGATAGATTTGAGGATCCCGAGACCAAGCAGGTTTATAAATTCAATTTCTTTGCAAATTGTAATTTTGTTTATTTAGCTAGCCACACTGTTTGTAAAAGGTTTTATGCTGGTAATAACAGAGCATTGAAAGACCATGTATATGAACACATTTATGATGTGTCTAGAAAAGATAAAATAAATGCACTGTCAAAACATATTTTAGTTGATGGAAATACTCATAAGCCCATTGACTCAGCAGGTTTGTGTTAGGTTTTTAAACTGGGAAGTGAATAGTTTTTACTTGTCTGAAGAAGCTGAAGTATTTTGTTCAGTGAAAGCGCTTAGGTACAATGAACAGTTGGATATTCCATTGCCTGCTCGTTTTCTTTTCTTGTTTCATATTATCTACTTTGTCAATGCCTTAACTATTTCAAATTAAAGAATATACTAGCCGTTAACAAAGTTAGTATAAATAAGTTCATTATTACTAGAGATGAAATTAAGTATCTAACGATGACTAAGAAAATCCCTTCTGTCTTTTGAATCCACTATACTATAAAAAGACTATAGTTTTGAACATATTGTGGAAATTAAACTTGTCAACTTTTAATATTTAAATAATATAGCATATAATCAAATTACACATAGTCGACTCAATGAAGCATGCCCGATATAGAAGCATCACCTTTACTAAAATACAAATATTTATCCAATTTCATTTCTGGCATATTTAGATTATAAAATTGCTTAGTGGATAAGCATAACAGAACAAAGTACACTAGATGTAAAGCATTATTTCCACTGTGTAAAGAATTTCATTTTTAACTATCAAAACTGCAGTGGTGGTGCTGCGGTAACGTTGTCGCCGCACAGTAAGACGCTGTCCGGTTCGATTCTCAGCTAGAGTGTCTTCTGCGTGGAGACATGCGTGAATGAGTGTAGCTTTGTTGAAGGTTGTGCATCAGAGCTGTCAACTCGGCACATAAAAATCTACTGCCAATCATTAGCGGACCATAGTTCCGCTGTGGCAACCCCTAACCGGGAAAAGCCGAAAGACACAACAACACAACAATAGGACAATTGAAGAACTATTATAAATCAGCAGCCACAGATTTCCTCAATATCAATATTCATTAATACAAGGATAATAAAGTTAGTAATGTACTAGTTCACTAAGTTATGAATAATATTACTTACATTCTTTTTGAGTAGTGATTAACAGCGCAGTCAATCCCAAATCAAAATTCTGTATTAGTTCCATTGTTGTTGTTGTATCTTTCGGCTTTTCCCGGTTAGGGGTCGCCACAGCAGAACTCCGGTCCGCTAATGATTGGCAGTAGATTTTTACGTACCGACTTGCCAGGCCTGACGCATAACCTTCAACGAAGGTGCACCCATTCATGCATGTCTCCACACAGAAGACGCTTTAGCTGAGAATCGAACAGGACAATGTCTTACTGTGCGACGACAATGCTACCGCAGCACCACCCTTAAGTTATTGAATACATGTAGTCAGTACTAGTGTTATGAATTTACCCAGATCAAAAAAGATATGAAGTACTGTTTATGATTGAAAGTATAAGCATCTTATTCCAGAATTATGGCAATTTATATTCTCTAGAGTTTCATATTTCTACTAAATTGTTATGCATATCTTTATTATTTATTGTCATCTTAAAGGAAAATATTCTGAAAACCCATTTCAGATTTGCTAAACACAACCCATAGAGAAATCTGGATCAGAAATTTAACTAAACAGATAGCTTATATAATATGTTTGCAGATTAAAACTAAGAATCAATACTTGCAAGTTCATTCTGCCTACTATGCATTTAATCTTTTCTATAGTTTTAAATAAATAAAAAGCAAAATACTAATTTACCCATTAATCATCTGCTATAGTTAATTTAGACTATCTCCCATCACTTCCTACAGTAAATGCATTGTTGTTTCACAGGATGTCTATTGTAAGAAAAGCTGTGATCACTGCTGGTGATGTGAATACCACACACACTTCTTTTCTACTACATTAAGATACTGGATAAAACCTCGGCCAACATTAAAGCCTCACAAGCCTCACTTACTTACAAATTAGGCAAATAGTACTGGCAATAGAGAACCTAAACTGATGACATAAAATCTATATATAGAAACGTTACTGAGGTGCATAACTGATGTAAATTGAGAACAAAAATCTGTTGTGAAAACAGCTGCATGCAGGGTGCTAGAAACTAGCAGCATTACAATAACTTAGTAGGAATTAGCAGCTTTAAACATAGCCAAAAAAACTGAGTGCAAATTTAAACATAATCGGAGACACTTCATCTATTAACCTGACAGGATGGGGGACTGAGTTAACATACATGTTCAGAATGATACTAGTTTATAACTTTTAAATATAGAATGACATTCATCTTAAGCCACTACTATCATGACAAGTTAAGAGGCTCAACTAAAATACAGAACAAAATCTGTGTTAGTTGAGAGGTATAGGTAGGAGCAGATCAACTATTTCAAATGGACATCCATACAAGAGTTGAACCGCACAACTATAAAGCAATAAAACGCCAGAACATCGACCAGCTACCCTATTTTTTGCACTCATGCGCACCAATTTGAGCAGATTTCCAGCTCTAAAGCTTCCATCTCCAAGACAAGGGACATTGGCTGTTTAAACGGAAGAAGCTCTAGGATCGAGTACCCCAAGAACCACTAACAGCCTACCTGTAAGCACCACACACATCCGCATTCATTCATAGCAAGCCACTACACAACACATAATACATATCTGCCATCCCGCCACAGCAGGAGATCTGGACAATCTAAACAAAACGGAGGGACACAGACCCCGAGTCAGACATCCTCCCTGACTATTGTTCTCAAAAAATGAATGAAAGGGGTAATTTACTAACTTACTCTCACTGCACACTCCTCAACCGTCCACATTCCCACAGAAACCTGACAAACTCTGCAGCACGCCTATGTCTCTCCCCCTCAAAACAACCACTCCATACAACAACCATGGGATCACCACAAGCACTCGCAAGTGCATTGGATCCATTGACCGGCAACAGAAAAGCACCCAAAATAAATGTCAACAATGTATTAGACCACATAACAACAGATCCACAACTACATCGAGAGTTCTCCAATGGCCCAACAAGGACAAACCTGTTCACATATTTCACCATCCCAGGCAATCATGAAACACAACAACGCAATAAACTAATCTGTCAAATCCCATAACGGGCACTGTTCACTGCTAATCTTCAAAGAGCTTCAGCCCTCCCCACAGCATCATTCACGCAGTTGACAAAAATAACTATAAAAACATGCATCGCACAACATAGAGTCTATCCTTGACTAGCAAATATACAGAATCTTCATTATTGTATCTCTAAATTTACAAACTAGCCTAGCCAAACATACATCCTTAAACTAAGCAGTGCACGACTCAACAGTAAAGTGAAGGTGTAAATCCGTACAGTGCACTCACTGATGTATAACATGAACTGATCTAGACAGGCACCCTCCTAAAACTGAAACATTTTCGGTACTTTTCCGTTATTGGGGCAACACTTAGAAATTAGATAAAATAACAGGATTTGCTTTATCGCTAATTTTCTGAACGGTATGAAGTCTGAAACAACTTAAATCTTAAATGATTTACTAATGATTTTCAAGAAAACCACAATTTTATGAAAATGCACCCAAAATATAAGGCAAAAATCTAAACATTCTGCGAAAATCTGTACAGCTGACCAGTGTGATCTCTTTAGTTTTACCTACTAATTTACAATGGAATGTCTGTGTAAATATTGTATATAGCCATATGTTTTTTCTTTCTTTTTCATTCTGTAAGTTTCAACCCATTTTTTGTACTAAAAACTACGAAAATCTTTTAATAATAATAATAATCTTTGGGAAATGAACGTGCGCGCCCCCTACTCTCATTAAGCGAACATCAAAATCAGAAACGCAGACTATATTGAGGTTGGTGGGTTTTGTTGTGTATCAACCACTGCAAAAGTTAGGTATAGAAATAACATTGTAAAATAATGTCATCTCTGTTTCTTTTTGTTTTAAACCAGGCAGCGAAACTGAATTGTCTGTGCAACAGCAATGCCACCCGATAAGTAAACTCAGCATGGCTGATATTGCTAGCACTCCGCTGTTTACATTTCCGTGTAATCTTACTTTAGTACCCTTCATCTTAGAAGAAAATTTCAGTTCTCAGAAGCCGATTATAATCAACCGATCAACCTGCACTTTCCTTTGAAATAATAGGCAGTGGGTGGGGAAAAGGATGATGTCAGCTTGGTGGGAGTTACTTTCTTGATTAAAACGAGGGTAGAGTGGCCTTTAACACTAAAGTATAGAAATGAACAAATTTAGTAAAAAAGCGGATAAGTAAAAAGCATACCTTATTTTTAGGAGATAAAAAAATTACCTGAGCTGTATTTTATACTTTCCGTCTTTCTAACTTATCGGGTCAACACTGTAACGCGATCGTTCAGCTGTAATGTAGTACCTCTGTCAAGCAGATGTTAGTGAAAGTCCGAATTAAAAGTTATTTTCTTCAAATTAATTAATTATTCAAAGTAATACTTTTTACTTTGACATGAGGTCACTGGACATGTTAGGGGACTGGATTACAGCTGAAAGATCGCATTAACAGTGTTGCCCCGATAACGGAAAAGTACCACATTTTCTAACCATAGAAAACATTAATATTTAGTAAATAAATAATATGAAAGAAAAAATATCTCAACTAAACAGACTATTTAATCAATCAGAATAGACAAGTGAAGTCAGAGAATGTGAGATGAAAGCTCTCTTCAGTAACAACTATAAAGCTGTATATACATATGCGGCATAAATGTGTGGGATAGATAGTACATGAGTTATTTTGAAAATAGGTGAGGTTAATTTAGTTTAATCTACCTATAACTATGTATAAAAAACATTTAATTATTCATATTCCTATATTTTAGGATGAGAGCTTCCATGTTAATTATGTAGATTCTATTTTAGAGGAGAGACAACATTTGTTAGCTCGAGGCTATTTTAAACAAGAGTGACAGTAAACAGTGATAATGGAATATTAGAATGCTAAAATTGAGTAGAGTAGTAACTAAAGTCTGAATTATAAAATATTGTAATAAATGTATTTAAAAATCAATAACCATTTCAAATTAAGAATTGTATAAAGTATAAATGCATACAGCATACTTTTAATTGTTGTTAATGAAGCAAAAATCAAGGGTGTCACTTGAACAAGCTATTATTATTATATGGTTTCTTAGTAAGTAACTATATTAAGGGTCATTAGAGAAGTCTAAACACATGAAATATAAGATGTAATCTTAGTAAGGTTCAATCAGAAAATGTAAGAAAACATTCTTATAGGTGTATGGTAGGAAAAAATACATACTTTTTTGAATGATTAGAAGTGAAATCAAGTCCTAGTTGATGCTTTGAGAGAAGTAGTGACTCCAGAATTTCTAGGATCAGTTTTCAGTTTCTTCTTTCTCATATCAGTCCAGTTATTTTTCTCAGAGGTTCTTTTTAAGGTGGTGGAAGATGACCAATCCATGGCTTCTGGAATTGCAGTTATGTTGTTTTTTTGATGAAAGTTATAGCTTCTTCGACATTGTTGAATGTTCTTATGTCATTTGGATAAAGGATTCTGATTCTTGCAGGGAAAGCAATTTGTGCCTTTATTTTATTTTATTTCAAAAATCTCACAAAAGGCCAGGTTTTTTTTCCTTAGTTCCAAGACTCTTGAAGAATAGTCATTGTCAAATCTAATTTGACACTTATTATATGTCAATGGATGACCTCTCCAGGCAGATTTGAGAACAAGTTCTTTGTCTAAATAAGACAAGAATTTCACAATAATAGATCTAGGAGGCATATTGGAAGAAGAAGGAATAGGTTTCCCTGTAGCTCTGTGTGCTCTTTCTATACCATTTGATAGACCTTCCTTTAGGTCTAATATGTCTGGAAGCCAAGAGTTAAGAAATAAAATAATGTCCTCACCTTCTGTTTTTTTTCTGGAAGACCAACAATTCTAATGTTATTTCTCCTTTCTCTGTTCTCTAAATCATTTATTTTACTGATTAGCCAGGTATTCTGCTGTAAAAGAGATTCACAATGAGTTTCATCTTTCTTAAGTCTCTCATTTATGTCACTTAGAGAAGTTTCCATATCCAATATTTTTGATTGTTGCTGCTGCAAGATTTCATTAAGGACATCAGTCTGTTTCTGACAGTTGACTTTTAGATTTTCAAGGTTGTCTGTAAATCTGTCCATTTTGACAGATAGTTCAAGTAGTGTGGCTGACATCAGTTGAATTTCCTTTTTCCGTGAAGTTTCAGAGTGTGAAGACTTAGAACTGCTCATTTCTGTATTGAAGAAGTTATCTCCATTTTATTTGACAGGAAAAGTTAGATAAAAATGGATAAAATTTGATTTTCTTATAGAATTGAGGTTCTTTAATAAGAATTTACTACTTTTGAAAAATAAAAATGATTCTTTCCTGAATTCTAGTACTAGATTGTGGAGCTCATAAAAGTTGCTGTTACCAGTTAGCCATCTAGGCTCCGTCCCTCCAAATCTTAGCCCTTTCTTATTATACATTGGGTCATGATCAGCCTTCCTTTTTAACCTCTTTATTCATGCATAAAACAAACAAATAATCAGCAGATAGTCTTTCTTTCTTTATTTTTGAATCTTTACTTCTCTCCGCACATATATTTATTTACCTTAGATTAGCAAATAGAATTGTAATGCATCTCGTTAACACTCTGCATACACCTGCTTCTTAAACATTTGTCTAAAATGTCACATGATGCCCCATATCCTTCTGTATCAAAAGCATTTATTAGACCTTTTCTTATTATCATTTCACCTTTTTCCTGCCTTTGTATCTATCACTTCTTTTATGATCCAAAAGCTTTTGCTTATCTTTATTCCCACCTGCTGGTACATCTTCACATAAATGTTCACTTCAGCTCTTCATTTAATTTATATGCATATCTTTATCCAAAATGTTATAACTGCAATTACCAGCATTACTGATCCCCAAGTGTTTAATTCCTCTTGTCTCCCTTTCTCTTCAGCATTATTATAACTACCACATCTCCTTTTCCAATTTGTTTTGTTAAAACTTTAATTATTCCCTAGACTGCCATTCTTATAAGCTTGTATGTCCCCACTATCAAAACCAAATCATTTTGCCTTCTAATGTACAGAAATAACAAAACAGAGGTTGACTGTATAATGTATGGCACATCTGTCCTTTTCAAGGGTCTATATTAGAAGACCGAATGTTTAGGTGATCGAACACCTAAACATCGATCTTCTAATATCGAACTGCACAATGTCGAACGTCCCAGGGAAACACGTCCCTCGGCTGCAACACAAAAAACATTACTTTACATCTAAATTGAGTGGGGGGCTTTGCCCCCACACCCCCTGACATAGCCCCCCACACCCCCCTTAACTAAATATACCAACTCTGAGATCGCTCAGCAGTAGGGAAATAGCAAACTCTGGCGAATGGGCAAGGGAAATCTTTCCCTGCGTTAAATTGGCTGTTCGCCGTTTTTTGCTTTTGATATTAGAAGATCAATGTTTAGGTATTTGATCACCTAAACATTCGGTCTTCTAATACAGACCCCCTTTTTAAATCACAATACCTTAGGCATACAAACTATTTTCTCATTGTAAGCGTTCAGTAATAATGGAATCTCTTAATATCATATTCATAAATCATAATTGTCTATAATTTTGTCATAATCAGACTGTACTTCACAGAATTCATTTATCATACTTTTAATCAAATTCATAGACATCCCTTCTCTTCTTAAGTGCACTTGTAGTTTTCTTTTTCCATTAATTTGAAGTTTGTGAACGAAAATTGGATCCATGGCTTGTCTTTCTTCTTTCTTTGCCAAGCATATAGTACTTTTGTTCTCTGTTTATATGACTTATCTCTGACAAATGAAAACGTCTTGACCAAAGTGAATAAAGCCATTATGCCAGCTACATTAAATGCACAGTTTTTATTTACGATAATCTACATGTAATCTGTGTTTGGTGACACCTCCTGGATACCAAAGTGAATTTGAATCACATTCCTTTATTGGTCATATTCCTTCAGAGCCTTGTATTACAGCAACTGCAACAGTAACACAGAAATATCTTTCAGCATTTGCTTGCTTTTCATTTCAGACTGACATTCTGGTTACACAATACTTCCTTACTACGATGCAGGTCTTTGGCACTTCCCACAGATGTCAGAATCTTCATTCACATGGATACTAGGGGCGCTGTCTTTCAGTGATATGTTGGTCTGTAAAAGGGTGGTCGCCCAGCTCACAAATGCAGGAGAAATCAATAAATCCATTTGCTTTTACATTTCTGTGCTGCTTCATCTTACTTGTTTCCATAACCATATTGTTTAAAAATCTACACAACTCCAAAAACTCTCTGAGCAGCTCATTGCCATCTGTTTGTAACTATTACTGGAAATGAGTAGGGGGGTACCCTGGTACATTGGCCACATTTTCTTTAGTTGGTATAAATACCATCTCATACTTCCCCTAAAATAGACCATGTACAGTAGGACTAATCCAGTCAGTAACAGTAAATAAACAAACAAAGAAAAAAATAATGCATTTAATTTCATTCCTGCATCTATAGGCCCTATTGCTGGATTAGGTACTGTGTTTTTATACAAATATTTCTTGCACATCACAAAAATGGGCAGACTTTTCTGGGATGGACATCTGGAAAACTGGCTTTAGTGATCTAATCTCATAAGGATCTTCACATGTTGGATAACAATGGGCTATTTCATGCTGAGGAATTTCAGCTGTCCTTTGAGAAGTTTGAAATCTCTTTGACTCCCACATCTAAAATATTTTCTCTTCAGATTTAAAATTTACAGAAGTTAGCAGGGAGCCTGAGACAAAGTATCCTCATTGGAAGTATGTTCTAAAGGGACTGTATATGGCTTGAATGGGGCAAGTTTGCTTCATTTTCAGTGTCAGAACCTAATGTCTTCATGCAGGGAAAGGGTTTCTTTTTTTCTTTTAAAAGGTATGAGCATGTACACAAATGCATGGACCTTGCCATACCAAATAGAACTAAGACACTCTCCTCCAACAAAAAAGGAAGCCAGTCTGGTGGTCTCCAGCCATCAATAAACTCTACAACAGAAATAAGAAACTGTTGCAGGAAAAAAATGAAGTCACAAGACTGGAAAACCTCCCTTATCAGTCTCAACAAAAAGTTGAGATCCCTTATCAAATCCTCTAATGCCAGCTATGAAGGCAGAATTGTGGCTGACACTAAAAACAACCACAAAGGCTTCTATAGCTATATCAAAAACCTCCAAGGCAATACCCAGATTTGCTCTGAGTTATTGCACAATGGCACCTCCTATACTGAGCCAACAGATATAGCCAAAATACTGGCCAACAGATTCAGTGCCAACTTTACCCCCCCCCCCCAGGGCCCTATCAAAATACCAGAAGAAAGCCTGGTATCCACCATTTCTGTGGCACAGGAAAAGCTGCATGGTCCAAAGTCAAGAATACAGCATCCATGGGATCTGATAATATCCCTGGCTGTGTCCTACATGACCTACAAAATGAACTGGCACCACATCTGTATGCCCTGTTCAATCACAGCCTTACCTCAGTCTATGTCCCTAATGAATGGCACACTGCTACAGTTATCCCATTCCATAAAGGGGGAGCAACTACATACCATGGGAACTTTCGCCCCATTAGCCTGACGAGTCTGGTATGCAAAGCTATGGAGCACATCATCATGGACCTGCTTAACAAAGATATAGGCAATCTCCAAACTCTTGACCCTACACAGTATGGCTTTGTCAAGGGGAGATCCTGCCTGCTGAACCTGGTTGATTTCTTCGAGGCAGTCACCAAAGCTTTGGATAAGGGTAAGGCAGTGCATACAGCCAACCTCAACCTGGCCAAGGCCTTTGATACCATTCCTCACTCAGATATCATTAATAAACTCACCATAGTAGGCATCAATCCTTACATCACTAGGTGGGTTGCAAATTGGCTCACAGACAGGACCCACAGAGTGAAAGTTGTGGATTCCAAGTCAGACTGTCGACCAGTCATGAGTGGAGTCCCACAGAGCTCCTGGGCCCTCTCCTGTTTGGCATCTATTTCTCAGAAGTCTGGGCTAACACAGAAGGACTCTGGCTGACCAAGTTTGATGACAACTGCAAGCTAGCGGTCATTATCAACTCCCCAAGTGATGCACACATCCTACAAAAGAGTCTCTCTGAGACCAATGACTGGTGTTGGAACCATGCCCTGAAGCTTAACTCCAAAAAATGCATTAACATCCCTTTTGAAAAAAACTCAGCTCCCATGAATTACCACGTTGATGGGAGCCCACTGAACATGGAAGGGGCCATAAGAGATCTGGGTACCCAGGTCGACAGCCACGTCACCTTCGACCACCACACTGACACTGTGGTGAGAAAGTCTTTCTATGTGGCACATCTTATAACCAAAGGTTCTGCATCCAGGAAGAAAGAGGTCATCATCCCTCTCTACTCATCCCTCATTAGACCAATCATTGAATACAATGCCCCGTTTGGCATGTACCTGACCAGACACCTAGCAACAGCTGGAGAGGCCACAAAAGTACCTCACAAAAAGGATCCTAGTCCTTAAACATATGTCCTACATGGACAGACTCAAGAAACTTCAGCTGTTCTCAGTCTCTTATCATCTACTTAGTCGTTATCTCTGCTTGACTTACAATGCCATGTCCGACCCAGCCCTACTTGAAATGCTACACCTAAAGAAATCCCAATCCCCCTGTGCTACACACTCCAGAGATCACAACCTCATTACCACAATTAATAGAACATGCTGGAGGGAAAGGTTCATCTCCCAAAGACTGCCCATACTCTGGAATAAGCTTCCCATGCATGTCAAGCAGAGCACTTTGCTGGCCCTCTTCAAGAGAAATCTTGATGAGTGGCTTGGTAACAGAAAGTTCACCTCAGGGACCACTCCAGTTGCCCTACTGGATAGGGGCACTGTGAACTAACATCGGGTGGCACAGTGCCTGGGCAATTTTTTTGGGCTAGGCTTGTAAAGGCTCCAGGGCCATTTGCCTAGTATACACCTATAAATATATGAACATATGAACCTATAAAAATAAAATACACCCATAGTGGAAGGTTCAGATGCCAAAAGGGAAAGAGTGAGTAACTCAAAGATCACCATATATTTTTAGCAAAAAGTACTTATAGCTGCAACACACAGGGCCTGTTGCAGATATGAGAATAGCTAATATCTACTGACTGGATATAAATACCTGCTAAGAGACTATATAAGGAAAAGCACCACTGCATCTTTTTGAAAGACTGAAAATGGAGGTGCTTCATTCCTAATGGTAGGGATACCTTGATGCAATAAAGGACCCAGAGAAGCTGGAATTGTTTGTGTTGCATTAATTTTTCATGCAGATGTTTGGGGACAAGCAAAGGGGCATGATGCAGGTACATAACTGTGAGGCCTGGTGTGCCAGTGATACCAGAATCCTTGCATTTTTTTTCTAAGGGGGCTAAGACAGAAGAAGATTTCAGAACTGGAGGAACTGGAGTTGGGGTGGCTCATTTATCAGAGTTACCCATTTGGAATCATTTTAATTGATGAGTTTGATTACTTATTATATATGGTTTTTTTTCAAAAATTGTCTTCTTCATTCTGTGCACATTTCATGAAAGAGCTTGCTCTCTTGCATTACAAAATGTTCCCATTAGTGTAGTGATAGCTTTACTATTTTTTCTCTTATTGCATTGATAACATTCTCAGTCAGTGTGCAGTGCAATCATTTTTCCAGTTTGCTTGTCATCTCTCTGCAAAAGTCAATTTTTACAATCAATGCTACATGCCACTTTGGACACAATGTGATTTTAGGTTCAATATTTGAAGTAAACCATTGTAGATCACGATGGCAAAATGCAAACACTTAGAAGCCAGCCCAGGTGTTCTACACTCTATATATTACAGCAACTCAAAGGCAAGACAAAACCATGTGACATCTCATATATGCCATATTTTTATGGAAACTTCTTAAAGCTATTCTCCTCCATACAGTAAAGTGTAAAACATTTTAAATGATAAAGTTGCAAATTCAGAATCATTGGTATGCTCCATAAATGTAGTTACATAAATAAGGAAACCTTAGAAACAGACAGGAAGGTATGAATTGCAGGTAAATTAGGACATGTAACTTGTACACCTGCCAGGGATACTAGTAGTTATGGTAGACCAAATGGTTCCTATTTGCAAAATGTTTTACTTGTTTCAGTTCTTCCTATTGGATACATATAAAACTATTCAGACAGAAGGAAATAAAAAATAATTTATGCATGAATGCAGAGAAGGAAGCTGAAACTGTAAATTCAACTCTAAAAAGGGTGGATGTTTACAGGGGCATGATGGCAGCTCCCTCAACATCAAGGCATGAGACAATTACTTAAGATATCCTTATAACAACAATGAATTTGGAGGTAACTTTGAAGGGGATCTACATTCCTATGAGATGGTGTTTTGAAATGAGAAAAGAAAGGGTACTGCAGATCTGGAAATAGGAAATAGTTTAGACAAAGTCTGTAACCAGCATAACACAATTTACTCTTCGTGTTTTGCTGAAATATTTTTTTTACTGAACACTGTTAATCAGCAAGTTATTTATTCACTGAAAACTGTTAAAGCTGAAAGAAACTGAAAGAGCTTATTTTTTTTCTTTTAGTTAGGGTATCAGCATGTATTATTTTTTTCTTTGCCTAAGATGTGATTATTTCAGTATTAGTAACAAACACTCAAGCGCATAAAACAGTTCATAGGTTCCCTAGTTCATGTCCTGCTTCTTTAACAAGAATTGCAAGTTGGTGATTTATGCTTCTTCAATGGTTTAACGAATACACTAACAAAGCGAGGGCCTGCACTGGCCAATTTAATGTTTGCCTATTAGTCATCACTGGAGAATACTGAATTTTAGTATATTAGTTATCTAATCCCAATTTAAAAATTGATAAATAATTTGCCAATGCTCCATGACTAGGAAATTCATTCTACGTCCTTCCTGCCCTAATATGAAAAAAGATCTTTGCACCCTTAGATGATCAACAAAATCAATCTGTAAAATAGCAGCCATTAATTTTCACTTAAGGCATCTATACAGCATAATAATGTTGCCTATTAAAAATCAGTAAGCCAAAAAATACAAAGACAAATATACCAATCTCTCATTATAGGCTAAGTTATGACAGCCATCTATATCTATGGTAAAGGTTTATTGAATCCATTCCAACTTTTTCAGTTGCAAAACAGTTAATGCACATAGAGACCCCATACTCAATAGCAGGTCTTATACTTGTTAAATAGATCTTTAGGAACACTTGACTATCTCTGCTTGAAAAACATAAAATGATATTCCTCATAAAACCATGACATTTCTTAATAATATTTGTCACAATAGCTTTAAAGTTAAGATTTGTATATACTATGATACCTAGATCTTTCATTACCTCAAAAGAAACCCCAAACTGATTTTCCAGGGCATAAGGATATTGATTATTATTATGCCCAACATGTAGAATGGTACATTTTCTGGTATTAAATCTCACACCATTGGTTGTTATCCATCCATATAGGTTATCCAAGTAGGATTGCAACAGATACCATTCAGTAGTATTAGTGGCTACCCACCCTATCTTAATATATTCAGCAAACTTACTTAACCATACAGAGTTAGATTTTGGACATTCTGACATCACTAGACCAAATAATAGTGGCCCCAGGAAAGTAACCTGAGACACTCCTCTGGCCATCAATCTACACTTGGAGTAGGTTCTACTCAGTAGCCATTTGGATACCCATTTAGCTGCATAGCCAGAGTTATCAGTTAGCATTGAAGTCCTTATAAATGTTTCATGTGGGATGCAGTCAAAGGCCTTAACCAGATCCAAAAACACATCAGCAGCTAGTGAGTTATCCAATGAGCTAACAATCTGCTCATAAAACCTATCAAATTAGTGACATATAATCTCCCTGAAAAGAATCCATGTTGATATATATCTGAGCTAAAGTTCAGACCTTGCTTACAGGAAAGCCACAGTGTCCTGTCAAAGCATGTTTCCAATATGCAAGTCAAACTAATAGGTCAACAGTTTTCTACCATATGTCCTGGTTTACTTTTCAAAACAGGAACTGTTGCAACTTCCTTCCACAGTTCAAGAACAAATACTTCCTTGAATGACTTTAGGAACAAATAAGTTAAACCTGGATTCAACTTCTCAGATATTCCTTATAAGAAATATCCATTAAGACCATCAGGTCCTGCTGCTGAATTTTTATTTATTTTAGATAAGGCTGCTTTACCATTTCCTCATTCATATTGAGGCAAGTGCCTCTAAATAGTACAGGTAATTTTTTTTCCCAAGATCCCTTGTGAGTAATTGCTAAACAAACCATCTGCAAATAAGTTCACTAATACATTTAGGTCAGTGATTGTTTGAGACCCATCTTTCAATGCTATACTTGAGGAATCATCTAGACTATAATGTCATAAATGTCTAAATAAACCTTTGCTATTATCCTTCAGATTAGCTGTTAAATATACCTCATAATTAGATCTTACTCTTTTAATAGTCATGAGTTACATTTTATTCTGACTTTAATGTAATTTTTCCAGATTGAAACTGAAGGAGAATTTTAATATCTTCTCCACAAATTTATAATTTTCCTTCTTAGTTTAGATAACTTCAAACTTAGCCCAATGATGTATATCACTCTTAGTGGGTGTGTTTTCACTACAACAGGGACACAATAGTCTATCAAATTATTCACAAAATTGTAAAAACTACCCCAGTTTTCACTTACATCTTTATTTTCATAACTAGCATATCAGTCCCAAGTTTCAGTAGCCTCCTTAATTGACTCAAAATATATCTGATAAAATTTCTTCACTATTTCATAATGCTTAATCAAATTAGGACATGTGAGGACAAGTTTAAAGCTTACACTTAAGTGGCCAGAGCTTCCCAAATCAGATCCTGTATTATAACCATCCAGATTTAAACCATTAGTGTTCCAAACAAAATCCAATAAGTTAGTTCCTCTAGTTGCCTCATTCACTGTTTTGAATATACCCATCTGTTAACCTTTCATTTATCAAACAGCTTAATGACTTTGATGATGGAGCAGGAGCTACTAAGTCTACATTAAGAGCATTTAGGTCCTCAGCAATTAAATCCACCTTATACAAAAACTCTTCCTAATAAGATTAAACAAGTTGCTCGCCCATCTCCTTTGAAATACTAGGAGACAGGAAAAATATTACTATAGCCATTTAAGTTCACTGACATCAATACTCATGATGAGAAGTTTGGAGACCATAAAAAACACAAGTCCACCATCAGGAACACACTTTAATGCAGCAAAGCTTGTAGTTAAACAACCTTTCTCAGTGCTAAAACAATATACATCATAACACAACACTTTTAAATAAGAGCAAAAAAAGGTAACATGTGACCACAGCCAACAAATCACATTATACCATTAATTAAACCCTAAAACATTTAAAAAATACTATTAATATTATATCCCAACAGATCCAATTTCATTCTTAAAGGGGCAACTACAAATGTTGCTGTTGGATTTTAACAAGAACAGGCTTAATACTAACTAAATTATTTATACCAGGTTCTGAATATGCATGAAGCTTGATAATCCACTCATATTCTTTATTCTCAAGATGGTTATTCAAATCACCTCCTCTAGGACCCTTTTGTACACTATCTATCACCCTAAATTTAAAATGTTTTTTAACAGCCAAGAATGTCACCCTTTTAAAAGTATTTTCATCTTTCAATAACGACCACAACGAGTTTAGATAGTCATCACGATTCATAATTACAGTAGCACCCCCTTTATCTGTTTGCTTTATAATTATATTATTATTACTTTCTAGATTTTTTAAGGCTCAAAAAAAAGTTTAAAGAGAAGACTGTGCTGTAAGGATTTTAAAGACATGACAAAAGTTAATAAATGTGGTACTTTTGGATGTATGTCTTGTAGCTGTCCTGAAGACATTGTTAAGTACAATAGTGATAAATTTGTTCACCCAGTATCCAATAAGCAATTTAATTTTAATTGTATTGCTAACTGCAATAGCATAAACATGATCTATCTTGCTACCTGTGTAAAATGTGTTTCATTTTACATAGAGAAAGAGTATAAGAAAATTAAAAGAGCGTATTATAAACATAAATCAGAGATAAGGCGAAATAATGAAAAATGCTTAATGCTGTAGATCATAATTTTTAATTTAGGGTGATAGATAGTGTACAAAAGGGGCCTAGAGGAGGTGATTTGTATTTGCCCCTTTAAGAATGAAATTGGTTCTGTTGGGAGATAATAGTTGTTTTTTTTAATGTTTTAGGATTTAATTAATGGTATAATGTGAACTATTGACTGTGGTCATGTGTTACCTTTTTTTGCTTTTATTTAAAAATGTTGTGTTATGATGCATATTGTTTTACCATTGAGAAAGGTTGTTTAACTGAAAGCTTTGCTGTATTAAAGTGTGTTTCTGACGATGGACTTGTGTGTTTTATAGTACTTCATTCTTCCATTTATCAGTGTACCAGTTGTTTCTGGCTTTAAGTTTGGAGACCATGCCATTACATTTTATGACAGAATCATAGACACCCTGCCTCCCCTCTTACCAGTTCTAAAATTGTGATAACCAGAGAAACCTGGTATTACTATTAGTTTATTATTGTAACTAAACCAAGTTTCTGCTATTGATAATGCATCAGTTTTATTATCAAACAGGCATCTAAATCTTCTAATTTATTATTTAAACTGTGAGCATTTAACAGAAGACACCTCATGCTTGCCTTATTATTATCAGTTACAATCAATGACTTGACTCTAAAAAAATTAATTAATTTAGTCAACTGAGTGCAAATGATCTTGTTGCCTAAATTATTTAAATACAACTTGTCCTTACTGAATAACTAATTTTTTTCATCAAACAATTCCCCAGAATTGATTACTTGAACAGAATTATATAAAGATTTATACCTTATCCAATTTGTGAAAGACCTTGTTTGCCATCTTGGAAGAAACCACTTTACATTTGAAATGTTTACTAAAGTCAGTAATACTGCTTACAACAACTTGAAATGTATCACTAGTTCTTCCTACATTGTTACATGCAGACATAACAATGACAGGGTCACGTCTCATTCCTTTTGTAAATAAGCATTTGATACCTTCTTTTATGTTTGACATATTGCCATGTAAAGATGAGGTAGTGGCCTGTTCACTGTTAATTCTCAGAATAATGTTCATTATACTTCTTAGTAATGAGTCCCCAGTTATTAACACACAATTGTAAGCAATGGTGTTATAACTAGCTATATTATACCATGACCCCCCAAAACGTGCATGCTGATTGGCCAGCATGCCCGTTGTAAATCGAGTTAAACTAATGGAAAAAGGTCCAGTCGCCCGGACTTTTTTCCATTAGTATAACTCGATTTTTTAAAACACTGTCTCGCTATGTTAAATGGGTTTAACATAGCGAGACAGTGTTTTAAAAAAAAGGCAATGGAGAAAGCAAGATCTCCGTTGCTTTTTTTTAGTGTTTCGCTATGTTAAATGAGTTTAACATAGCGAGACAGTTTTAAAATAAGCAACGGACATCTCCGTTGCTTATTTTAAAACTGTCTCGCTATGTTAAACTCATTTAACATAGCGAAACACTAAAAAAAAGCAACGGAGATCTTGCTTTCTCCGTTGCTTTTGCCCACAGCTCTGATATACTGCGCAGGCGCGCAGTACATCAGAACTGCCGCGGATGCCAGACATCTGCGGAAGGGCAGCAAACAGGCATTATACTATGCCATTATTTAAGAAAAGTAATAGTTTCTTTTCTTAAATAATGTCATGGTATAATAGCAATAACCCACTTCTGGGTGTGGGTAATGCTAAATTTACCCATGGTTGGCTTTGTTAAACCACGCCAACCGTGGGTAAATTTAGCATTACCCACACCCAGGCGTGGGTTATTGCTATATTAACACACACTCAAAAGTAAGTGAACACACTACTCTAACTGACTGCAGCTTCAGTGCTTGCTGCTTACTAAATATTTGTTTCAAAAACAGCTGAACAACAGTCCCTAGTTATCTCACCTGTCCTCAAAAGTACATTCAAGAGATAAGGTAATAAAACAGCAGTCAATAAACAAATGCAGCTCTAACAAGAACAGTTCCATGTTACCTCTTGTGTCCTTAAAAAGGACATTCAAGAGACAAACTAATACAACAGCAGTCCAGGAAACAAGTGCAGCGCTAACAATGCTATTTAGCAAACACTCATGTCTGGTGGTGGGGTGGGCTATTTATAGTAACACACACTCAGAAGTAAGTGAACACCCCATCTCCACCCAAATGACTGCAGCTTCAATACTTACTGAATACCAAATATTTGTTTCAAAAACAGTTGAAGGACAGTCCTCAGTTATCTCTTGTGTCCTTAAAAGGATATCCAAGAGAAAAGGTAATAAAACACCAATCAAGGAAGCAAATGCAAATCTAACAAGAAGAGTCTTCAGTCATATATTGTATCCTTAAAAGGATATTCAAGAGAAAAAGTAATAAAATAGCAGTCCAGGAAAGAAATGCAACTCTAAAAAGAACGGTTCCCAGTTATCTGTTTTGTCCTTAAAAGAGCATTCAAGATAAAAGGTAACAAAACAGTAGTCCAGGAAACAAATACAGCTCTAACAATGCCCTCTTAGCAAACATTTGAGAAAGTATTCACTGAAATGAATCAATACACAACATGGAATTCATAAGCAACAGACAGTGTGATTTATAAACAAACTTTATTATTCCATTTTTTTTCAGTTTATGAAATTTATGATTTTATGAACTGACTAAAGAGACAAGTCAATCAAAATGGTAATACTGTATTTTGAAGGGAGAAAACCAGTCATTATCTTTGTACATCTGGTCTGAAGCTGGAAAAGAATATGTGTGCATCAAATTTGGCATTAGGAAAGTTGCAGCTGTTTATGTGAAACAATCATATACATTAAAAACTAAGGCAGAGACCCCAATGATTACCACATGACATAGTTTTTCTGGTTACAGTGAAAATCAGAGTACTCAGAAAGTACAAGGAAACACAGAAAGAAATACAGAAACACAGATTAAACAAGAAGGGAGTAGGAAAAGTAAAGGCACAAATGCAGGACAGGATGGCTACTTCCTATGTGAAGAAAGATAAAAACATCTTGTGTGGACATAAAGGATGGGCCAGTAACAAAACAAAAGAAAGGGAGGCCTTATAAAATGTAATGGCCATGTAGAGAGAGACAGCAAAAATTCAAGGGTCCAAAATGAACACTTCTTTTCAGTATTTGTTGAGGAAGACTAGGGATGGTTGCTGACATATCATTACATGTTCAAGTCCTAGAATTAGAGATAAGGCATCCTTTGTCTTACTTATGTAGGTGCTGGCCAGCTAACACAAGGTAGGCAGGGGGAAAGAAGAAAACACCAGCTTTAAGGACCTTCTTTCTGCTTTTTTATTACATGGTGTCACTAATACTAGAAATATTTAGAAATGCTTAGGTTAAGAATTTTATCCCAGATATTTTAAGGAAGAAAGGTTTCTGTAACACCTAAAATTAAGGACTGACAAAATATTTAGACAAGTAATGTTCATTATGAATTTCCTAGAAAGAGTTAAATAATTGTTGACACTGTTTACCACACATTTTACCAATTTATGTGAGCAGATAAAGTGGCTAGATCCCAGAAGATGGTAGTTGTCAACTCTCTTAAGAATGATAGTAAGGAAGACCTTACAAACTGCAGATCTACTGATTTGCCCTCACTGACAAGGAAATGTATGGAATTACTTGTAAAGCAATAAATTATAGGATATCTGAAAACCAGTTTGGCATGCAGTATACTTTCACAATGAAAACGTCATGTCAGATGAATACAATGCTATTCTTTGACTGGAGATAGAAAAGGAAGTAGACAAGGGAGGGACACTTAAGACAGAGTACTTAGGTTTTGCTTAGGCATTAGATCTGGCACCACACAAACGCAATGAACAAAATGGACTCAGAGTCAGTCATATAGTGTTAGAATGGGAAACGTCTGTGAAGCAGCAAACATAGTGTGTTACTATGGAATTCACAGAAGATGGGGTTTGATTCTTATGCAGCGTGAAATTGACATAGATGGGCAAGTGATTAGAGTACACAGTGTGGACATAATCTACAGTGCATGCAGAAAGCAGTAGCATTCATTGGTGACACACTGTAGTTATCAGTTGTAGGAAGGACTAGTGCAGTAGGCTGCATTGCAAAAATTACTGCTGTTAGCAATACAGTGCAAGCTGTAAAGAATTATCCAGAAGCTAGGTACAGACAGTAAATTCAAATGACCCCTACGACTGTGAAATTGTGGAAGGAAGGAGTGGCACTGTGACTTATTTATCTGGCTTTCCTGTGACCCATTTGGAGGGGAACAATTTTCTTGGTAAAGACTGTAGAGAAGACATTTTATGTTGAAACAATGAGTGGTACTGGACTATAGTGAAAGGGATGGGGTTGAGATTCAGAGGGGAATGGAGGTGCAGTCAGGCGGTGGTGGTGTTAACACTATTCAGTGAGGACAGATAACAGAAAATCCTAGGATCACAAGGTTATAAGTGTCTGTTTTATCAGTTTATATGGCTGGGATTGGTGCAGAGTGACAGAGACAGAGAGAGAGAGAGAGAGAGCTAACAAAGTGGTGGAAATGCAAAACTGGGATGAAATGGGAGCCATGAGAACGTGTTAGTCTAACTTGAATAATGCAAAGCACAGAACCTCCTTAAAGGATTTAGAGGGGACAGGCTATGGGTAGATTTGGAAAGCTTCCTAGAGAATGAATGAAGGGGTCCACATGTAGCCATAGTCAAACAGCAGGAAGACAGAATTAATTTGCAATAAATGGGAAGTGTAGCTTACAAGCCCAGAATGCATGAGCTGACTACTGAACTGGGGAATAAAGAACTATTTAGAAGAAAATAGAAAGATGACAAACCAAACTGGAAAATAAGTGTGAATATGGATGGTAGGGTGATCATTTTCTTTGCATGTTTACATTTTCTGAGTGATTGATTCATAACATGTAACAAGAGGAGTAAATGGGATGCTGCAGCAAGGAGCCTGAGAAGATGTGAAGGTATTGCACTTAATCTGGATACGTGATTCTAGCAGCTATCAATGGGGAGCACATTTTGAGACTTAATTTTGGGCTCTCTATTGATGTGACAAGCTGAAAAAAATATCTAAAACCAAGGAAAAGAGCGAAAGACATATTTTCCTCCTTTAAACTTGCAAGGCCACACCCATCAAACTTATATACACCAACTCTGAGATTGCTTAATTCAGAGAATAGGGAATATTCTGGAAAATGGCCATCTGAGATTTGCTATAAATATATATGCACATTTTTTTGGTCATTCAGTCTTCATGAGACTCTTGCAGGTCCTGACATTTTACATGGCTACCTTAATTTAGTAGTATAAGGAGGTAGCATACATTTATTAACCCTCCATTTTTCAATATATCACTCACAGAACAATCATAGAAAGTCTGTTTATTTTTTATAACTGATCTCAGAGGTTGTTATTTGTCCTGTTACCTTATTCTGAGTGGCTGGACATCTTTCTAATCCACAATGTCTTGACACTGCAGTTCCTCTCTTCCAGGGAATATGAATTGGCCACCAGTTATTTTTCTGCCTACATTGATCATATCAGATCTTCTATTTTCTCTACAAACTCTCTTCGTTTTGCAGCTGATCACTGGATGTTTACCATTTTGTGTATCAGGGAAGAGTTCACCATTCTTGCAATTTATGGCCTTCTTGTTTTTGGGGGCATTCCTATTGTTGATGACAGATTAATACTTAAGGACCATATTTTGTCCATGGTTAAATTACATTTCTACCTCTGGAACATCAGTTTTAGCACTTTACCCACCCAGTTGCATTCTGTCTGTGTTGCATGTTTTATTTTTCTCATGTTAAGACTATTGCAGTCCTTTATATGTCAGCTTACCTGGCTCAGACCTTGCATTACTATAGCAGGAAGAAATCTCTGCAGTTTGGTTACTTACTGGGCTTATAAGGTACCATCATATTACCCTGATCCTGTAGAATTTTTCATGGCTTTCTATAATTTAGCAAATTATCTACAAGATTCTTATTTTGATTTATTTGGCATAATCTTGGTCCATCTTACTTAATGGATCTGCTGCATAGTTGTAATGCAAGAAGCACACTCCACTCCAGCTCACATGACCTCTTGATGGCTCCATCTTATGGCCTTGAGTCCTCTGATTGCCATTCATTTAGTTACCTAGGTGTTTATCATGAAACCTGCTTCCTGGTTGGTTCCAGACCTCACCTATATTAGCTGGATTTAAAATGGGGTTTGAAATACATCTGTTTGAATCGGCTTAATGTTAGTCATTACTTTGGTTAACTGTATATTTTTTGTTTAGTCTTCTGTGTTATGATTGCTCATTGTTAATTTATATGACATTTTTATTGTTCTTGTTACTGTCATGCTGTCTTGAATCAATGGGAAGTGTGGTATGTAAGGCAGTGGGATATCATGACAAGTTAAAAACATATCATTGCTCATATGATGTGTTATATTGGTGTTGGGCAAACATCTATATTTTGTACATTTTGACCAAGTTATTGTTTATATTTTGATATTTATTAATAAAAGAAGTAGATAAATAGAAGTACATGGCAAGTATGTTAGAAAAGCATTTACACTGAGAAAAGAGAAGAGAATCTTGAAGATAAATGGTGCTGTGCATTGCATGGAAGGCTGGATGTATATAGGAGATGTGGAATGGTATGAAGGGGATGTAGGACTATGTGGACCAGATCTACTCCTCATTTTGTGGAACATTCCTGATTTTGTTTTACATTTCTACACTCTCCATCAAATTATGTTTTGTTTTTCTAATAAAGTCCTTAGGATTACAGTCAGTAAATAATGCAATGCATTAAAGTTTCATGTTTGTTGTTGTTCAGAAAGTGTATGTTGATGCAATACTTGTTCTATAAATTTTTTAAGTGAATAATAGTATTTAAAAATGGTCTCATATTCTGGATGTTTCTCCCTCTATTATGTTGGCTTTGTCTCTAATAAATGAATGAAGAAGGGCTATGATGTGGACAGGGAAGGTTAGGTGGATAGGGAGTGATAGGAGTACGCAATGATGATGGCAGTAGGGGAAAAAAGTTAAGGAAGGCAGGGTGTTGGCATATGAGATACGGGAAGAGACAATGGAGGGCAAAAAGAAACAGGACTGAAGTGGTGAAAGACCTCATAATAAGGGAGTGAACTGATGATGAGACAGGAATTGGCAACCTGAAGGTTGATGATGGGGATAGGTTAATATATAGGGCATTAGTTAAAACAATATAGAAGGTAAAAGAGAAGAAGGTAGACAAGGGAAGTCAGATAAATATTGGGACAGCTGAAGTACATGGGCTTGCAGGTATTGGACAGACCAGGTAGGGGACAGAAGTAAGCAAAGAAGGATCATATGGGTTTAACAAATAAGGTCTGGGAAGGAAGTAGGTGGTGTGGAGCAATACAGTATTCATACCTTCTGTTTACTGCTAAAGCAACTGATTCTTTTCTGTTAGCTACTGTTTGTTAAACAGACTTTAAATGTGAACCATGTTCCCTGTCACACGCACTTCTAACAGAGCAGATAACATCTAAGTTTCCTTACCTGATATTCTTGTAACCATAAGTGGCAGAATTGTAATCTAAAGTCTGATAATTCAGCTCTAGCAATTACAATTTAAGGAAACTAATGCACAGAATTCTGACTCTCTCATTTACTATGCAACGTATTAATATTTATCGCCATTAAGCAATGTTTATAATCTCGGACTCTCTGAACCTAAAAATAACAGAAATAAAAAGCTTCACAATACACATTTCTAGCTTACATTACTAATTTCTCTTGTATATCTGTAAACATACAGAAATGGCCTGATTAACTAACATACTATTCCTTCCCTTCAAGTTTAAAGCCAGTCAGAACTGCTGACAGTTAAGAAGAAATCATGTGTGACAACAAGCAGTTAGGCTAAATCTGAAACAAAGAAACAAAAGGAATGTCAGAATGAGAATGTGATCCCATAATGGGTGGGCACAGCAAACAGAATACAAGCAATCGGGTAAGAAGGTAAGTACATAAGTAAATGGGCAAGAGGAGGATGACCATTAACCTGAGATACCAAACTCATACAGTCTGCAGTTTGAATGAATTGGATGGACAGCACCTTAGGTCTGAGCAACTAACCTACCGCAAAACAGTCAATTGTCAAATCTGCAAACATCTGACAGCCCACTCTAAATAAATAAATGGCTTAAACCAACATTTCTCAGCTGCTTGACAAACAAAAAACTGGTCAGAGTGAAGCCAGCAATCTATCCTATTTGGAAATATAAAGCCATTGTAGCCCTACAGAATATCTTATTCAGTCTTTGGAGCGCTACAGACAGAATACCCACACTGGATTATAGTCCCTTTTACTAAGTCAAATTTTCTCAATAAAAATTAAATCAAATGTATTTCATGAAACAACTTTATCTTGAAACACCCAAAGTAAAGCTACAAGTGTAGTCCTGTCAGTTGGTACTAATCACTAATTCAAACTTACCCTTCTATCCTGCTTGTTAGTTAAAGTAGCACAATTTGGAATGTTATCTTTATTTAAGTCAGGAATCTTTATACAATATACCCTGGGATTCAGAAAGAATCCCAGTGCAGACATAAATGGTTGTGGCCAAAAGGGGGCAATTGTTTAAAATGCAATTCAGATAAATGATTAGTCACAATGAAAAGACCTCACAACTGGATTATATGCATGCATCTGAAATGCTGTTAATTACGTCTAGGACTAGTCAGCATATTCCTGTTGTAATTACAGTTCATGAATCAGGCTCACACAGCTTCCCTCCTCATTATATGCCTCACACGCATACAGACGATCAAATACACAAGCACTTGCACACAGACCCAGACGCACACACACAAACACACTTACACAGACATTCTCTCTCTCTACCTGGCACACACACAATCATGCAAACACACAAACACATGCATATGCACACTATCATCCCTAACCACTCATACCACTGCAGGCAGGTAGAAACACACATTCCCAGGCACACACTCCCTCACATGCCACACTACTACCTCTCCGCAGCCTCTTACCTGACTTAACCTTTTGCATAATCTTCCAAACTGACTATAATGGGAGAATCAACATGGATGACTATGCTAATTTACAGAGCTGAACAATTCTCTGGCTCACTTGGCTGCATGATTAACCTAACTGAAGGCAATCCTGGGTGAAAGCTCATGGCTAATTAGCATTAAGCTCATCTTGAAATGCCTCATTGGCATTTAGAATGACTATGGAGACAACCAAGAGCTGTGATTCTACTGCACATGTAGAGTCATTGTAGTGCACCTGTCTCTGAATCAGAATGGTTGCCCATCATGACTTTCTATCCGTGTTAGTGTTTTCCTCCCATATTTAGGATTACCTCTGCAGTAGCTCTTCCTGAATCACAAGGGTAAGTCACATGTGTATGTATATATATATATATATATATATATATATATATATATATATATAAAGACTTGCATGCAACTCAAGTTTAGAATTTGTATCCATGCTTTAACATTCATAGAACCAGCATTATTTCTTTCTTTCTTTCTTTATTTATTTATTTATTTATTTATTTATTTATTTATTTATCTATCTATCTTTGTTTACTGGGAAAGCCCAGATGAGGAAAGTCCCTTTTAAGCAGAGGCCTAGGGAGAAAAGCTCCAACCAAGAATACAAGGACAGGTTAACAAGTATATTGAATACAATTATACATAAATTAAAAGAAAAGCACAAATTAACATAAACATATTGCATGACAGGATTTAAAAAAAGAAATACAATTAATGAAGATATATGCAGAGAACATAAGCAGTATCATATTTCTCTTTCCTGGCACAAAATTGTTTTACTACAAAGTAAACATGCTTTAAATATTTAAATATTTTTGGCCAGAAACTGGAGAGTACAATTTAGGTCATGTTTTGCAGGAAGAATTAGTAATAGTTTATTTATTTTATTTTATTTTATTTTACATTTGTTGACCGGGCTAGTCTAGCTGGAGATATTTCCATTTTCAGTAGAGGCCCGGGGAGAAAAGCTCCAGATACTTAATAATAATATAGAAAAAAAGCAATCAGAGGCAATGCCACATACATTAGGAAGGAATTAACGTAACATTTTAAAGTAAACCATCGGGTTAAAAATGTGGAAGATAACATTTACATAACATTTGTTGGCAGAGTAGTAATGTAAAGGAAGAGAGAGAAGATAGGTTATAGGCTAATAGTAGAATATTAGTCAGGGTTACAGCAAGGGCATAACCATTGTAGTTTTAGGTGATTTTTAAGATTAAGTTTGAAGAGCCCGAAAAGAGGAAATAGAGGTTAGGTTGGGTGGCAGCATGTTCCATTGCTTACCTGTGGTGGTGGAGAATAAGGAGTCACCAGCTAAGTTGTTAGATTTGGGTATATAAGCTAGGAGTTTATTAGAGGAGCGTAGGGAATGAAGATTATTATAGGGTGTTATAAGATTGTTTAGTGTAGGTGTGTTGTTAGGAAGGTAGAAGATTTTGTGAGCAGTAGTTAGTTGAGAGAGTAGCAACGCATTTTGCAGTTCAAGCCAGTCTAGCTGATGTAGGTTAATGCAGTGATGGGTTCTGTAGGGCTTACCAGTTACAAACCTTGCAATACTGTTGTAGGCTTTGGTAAGTTTGTTGAGATTGTTTTGCTTTAAATTGGTGTAAATGGGAGAAGCATAGAGGAGGGTAGAGAGTAAATGAGAGTGGGCAACGGTAGTTCTTGCTTTTGGGGTGAGGAAGGGTCTTATCCTATACAAGGAGCCTAATTTTCTATTAACGGACTTAATGGTGTTATTAATATGATTGTCAAAAGTGAGTTTATTGTCTATTGTAACTCCTAATAACTTACAGGTCAGATCAGGTGATATAAGGGTTCCATTACTAGCTAGGATGGAGAAGTGTATGGGAGGTGTCTTGTTGTTAGGAGTAATCAGAAGTAATTTGGTTTTTTTGGCATTCAAGAGTAAGCACCGGTTTTGGAACCAGGTTTCTACTATGGAGAAGACAGTTTGGCTTACAGATTTCAGCTCAGGAAGAGACTTTGCAGAACAGATGATAGTAGAATCATCAGCATACTGTATGCAGGTGGATTGAGGAATAGCTACATGAAGATCATTTATGAACAGAGAGAAGAGAAGGGGTCCTAAAATAGAGCCTTGAGGAACTCCTAGTAAAACAGGGAGATATGAAGACAAGTGATTTTGCCACAAAACAGCTTGTTTTCGGTTGCTGAGGTAAGACTTAAACCAAAGGATAGAATTAGAATCCAGAGAGGGATTGTAGGGTATTTATAAGTAGGGAGTGATTGACCATGTCAAAGGCTTTTGACAGGTCAATGAAGAGTGCAGATGAGAGGTAGGTATTGTTCGGTTGGTGTTAATAGTATTGGTGAAAGATAGAAGGGCAGTGGTGGTGCTGTGAAAGGGTCTAAAGCCATGTTGGCAGCTGGCCAGGATGTTATTTTTAGTAAGGTAATCTATTAGCTGATGATGGATACATTTCTCCATGATCTTAGCTAAGGGTGAGAGTAGTGCTATGGGCCTATAGTTGGAGTACTCATTAGAGTTGCCTCCTTTATGTAAGGGAATGATGTGTGAGATTTTCCAAAGATTAGGGATAGTGCTTTCAGAAATGGTACGGTTAATGAGAATGGCTACAGGATGAGCAATTGCTCTGGATGCAAGTTGAAGGTATTCAGCTGGAAGGTTGTCATCAGAGGGTGTACAGGGTTTTAGCTTGTGAATTAGTTTCTGGATAAAGGAGATTGAGATGGGTTTTATCTTGAAAGTAGGAAGATTTTCATGTTGGGAATTAGGTAGGTTAGTGTTTGTAGAAGTTAGATTTGTGGCCAGGGTTTGAATGGTCTCTGTAAAGTAGGTATTGAAGGCATTGGCAATTTCTAGATTGTTTTTGTTATCTGACTCTAGGGGTGGAGAGGTACTAGAATGGCCGGGCTGAAGAAGGTTATTAATGGCAGTCCAAAATTTTGTGGATTCATAGTGTGAGACTGTTGAAGTTTACTGTAATAGGCTTGTTTGTCAGAGAGTATGGCTTTTTAGTAGTATTACGTAATTGTCTAAAGTTCAGGTGTTCTGAGACATCTCTAGTTGCTCTCCATTTAGCCCAGGATTTGTTTCTTATAAGTATTTTTTGTTTTGTGTCTTTTGAGAGCCAGGAGCAGATTTGAACTTTATCCTGATAGATCTTTTGGGTGCATGGGTATCAAGTATTGTTAAGAATTTGTGGTTAAAGTAGCTGACAGCTTCATCTAGTGGGAGGATTTTTAGGGGGTTCCAGTTGCAGGCATTTAGTTCCATTTGAAATAGGTCAGGATTAAAATGTTTTTTGGTTCTGGCAGTAATAAACTTGGGAGGTTTGTTTATGTCGTTTTTATGCCTGATGATATACGTGGGCAAATGGTCGCTGATATCATCTGGCAGGGTTCCTACTTGATAGTTTTCTCTTTGTTTATTAACTAGAATCCAGTCTAGGATGGTCTCTTTGTTGTTAGGTTTGTTGATTCTAGTAGTGGTGGTAATAGTTTGTTTAAAGTTATGTAGGTTGCTGTAAGAAGAGGGATTATCATTGTTGATACTATACCAGTCAGTGTTGAGGTCTCCTAGAATAATAGTTTCTTGTGGGTAGGTTGAGGAAATCCAGGACAGGGTATCTTCTATATTAGTAATGTTATGGCCAGGGGTAGGTAGATGCAGAATATATATATAGCTTTGTTGGAGTTGATTTGAAATTTAGAGATCAAGATTTCAGCTGAGTTATCTTGGGTTGGGGTATGGGGTATAGGGATATAAGAAGATTGTTTTTAAAGAGTAAGGCCACTCCACCTCCTTTCACGTTTTAATCTGTCATTTCTTAGTATGTTATATCCTGGTGGGGTAATTTCATTGTCAGATGTTGTAGGTTTTAACCAAGTTTCTGTGAGGCAGAAAATATCAAATGAGTAAGTACTGAGAAGGGCATGGAGATGAGTTATTTTATTATTTAAGCTTGAATGTTAAGATGTCCAATTTTTAAGGAGTTAGGAAAATTAAGTAGGGTATCAGGGAGTTGGGTGGAGAATGTGTAGTAGATGAAAAGTTAGGTTTAGGTGGGCCAGGGTTAGGGTGGATGTCACCAGCTTGTAAGGAGGAATATTTGAGAGCAAGTATGTGGCTGTGATTCAGGATGGGTGGGATTTTTAATTTTTGCTACAGCGTGATTCAGTTTTATGGGAGTAAGTCTGTGATATTTAGCTTGTAGGTAGTTAGAGGTGGAGGTGATATTGATGTGGGCTTGGGCTAGTGAGTTGTTAAGGGTAAGTGTTTGTTTTGTGAGTAGTTATGCAAGTAGAGGTTTTTTGTTTCAAATAAAGTGATTAGATAAGTGGTGGTAAGGACTACTGCAAATGAAGTTAAGAGTATAGCCGTTTGTAGGGTGTGTCTGGAAATAGTTATCATGATTCAATGTGAGTAGAGGTATTAGATTTGGAGCTAGAATATAAATAGGCAAAATATCAAAAGTAGAGATACTTGGTGTGAGGTTATGTCACAGTGCCTGAAGTGGAAAGGAGTATAGAGCAGGTGACCCTGTGGAGGGAAAGAGAGTATTTGAGAGCAGATGTTGGGATTCTATGTGAAGTGGTAAAGGTTAGTTTATGAGGTAGAGTATAGTAGAGATTGGAGAGTAGGAAGTGAAAGCTGTGTTAAGTTAGGTTAGTGGAAGTGGTAAAGAGTGTACATGCAAATGGAATGTAAGAGATAGGAACTAATACTGGGTAGGGTAAGAACTAAAAATGTAGTGGAGTGAGTATGAGATCTACAGTGGAAATGTGAGGGTGGAGTAAGCTATTGCTGGATGGGTGTGTTTGGATAAGAGTAATTGGTGTCAAGTTGTAATTGGGTGTTAGAAAAGAGGGGTGTGGTCATAGAAGTATAAGGGTAGGACCACTGGGGGTGGGTGGGAATTGGGGGTAGGGTAGGGCGAACGGAGCGGGTAGAAACAGAGAAAGAAAAGAGCAGGAGTGGAAACAATCAGTCAAGATATAAGAGAGACTAAGTAGTGTAAGTATGGAAGGGTGAGTTAGTGAAGTCTGGGGAGAGAGTAAGGGGATACTCTGAGTTACAATTCTGGAGGGCAGAACAAACTGCAAGGGGAAGTATGTACCTAAAAGAATATATTAGTATTACAGTCTGAAAGAGCTAACAGTTGGTACAGAATTGGACAGGAGAAAACTAGAGCGTTGGATGCTGGTAAGCCGCTGGCAGACACGAGGCAGGGCCCTATCCTAGACCACTTACAAACACCACACAAAAGTTTGCAAGATAGAGGTGTAAATACATACAGCAGTCTTTAGGCAGACTTTAAGTGTGCTTCAGAAGGTTTGTTAGGGTCCAAAAACGCCGTGATAGCTTCAAAAGTTGGGAGATTCACAGGGCAGGAACCACGCCAGGTGAGCAAAGGCACACACGCAGCAACAGAGGACAGGCTGATATAGCAGTCTTTAGGCAGACTTTAAGTGTGCTTCAGAAGGTTTGTTAGGGTCCAAAAACGCCGTGATAGCTTCAAAAGTTGGGAGATTCACAGGGCAGGAACCACGCCAGGTGAGCAAAGGCACACACACAGCAACAGAGGACAGGCTGATATAGCAGTCTTTAGGCAGACTTTAAGTGTGCTTCAGAAGGTTTGTTAGGGTCCAAAAACGCCATGATAGCTTCAAAAGTTGGGAGATTCACAGGGCAGGAACCACGCCAGGTGAGCAAAGGCACACACACAGCAACAGAGGACAGGCTGATATAGCAGTCTTTAGGCACATAAATACATTATAATGTCAACAGTGAGATCTTTAACCTAGAACAAAATAAATAACAGTCTGTAAAGTATAAAATTAGTTCTACAGAAATATTTAAAACGTAGATCCTTATTTACTTCTGAGGTACGCAATATATGAAGATTAATCCAGGGCTTAGCATTTAATAGTATTGTCAAAGCCTCTTTCAGGTTCTGAACACAAATTATCTCAGCGTTAAGAATATCTGAGAATGTTGATCTGGGATGCCAGTATCCTTCCAAAATCTGTAACATACTTCTTTCAGTTGTCTTATCATAATTGTATATTTAAACGGGAGATTAAGTTTGTTTCTAATATTAGTTGTAGATTCCTGCCTAAGTAGATAAATGTCTAAAACTGTCTTTTCTTTCAGTAGTGGGTATGAATTCCATGAGGAAAAAAAGGACCCAGAAGGACACTTGGAAAATGATATTTGAACTCATTCTGACATGACTGTAACTCATATTTCTGTATGCCGCATAGCTTGATATAGATGAGAACTGTATATAGGTTATCTAATGTATATAGGTTTTATGTTTGTAGGTCTGTATATTGTATGTTATTGTTTTATTCTCTGTTATATCGTTTTCTTGTCTTCATTTGGTTTTGATATAACCCTAATAAAAAGGAATTGAAAAAAAAAAAAAGAATATCTGAGAATGTGTATTAATATGACTTTGCCTACTAATTTATCATATCATTACACAACAGTCACAATGCAACTTGAGGCTAGTTATGACAGGAAGCAGTCTTTTACTCTAAGAAGACTATAAAAAGTAAGCACTGCAGAACAGGGAGTAGGCAGTCAAACCCTCAAAGAAAATATAAATTATAATATTTTAAGTACTGTTTTTCACTTGTGAGAAGTACTGCTCCAAAACTAGCTGTGCAGAAATAGAACTCCTAGAGCAATATGTCTATTCTTTCTACATTAAGTCCCACCATAAACACAACACATTTACCTCAAAATGTATAAACTGAAAGATTATTTAAACAAAATGACCACCTGAGGTGGAATTTGATATGCCTGTTTGTTTCTCTCTATACACACCATTTGTTCTGGAGCCAGACTTGTTGAGTAGTAATGATTCCCAGAAAAAGCAACGGGGAAGGATGGTAGGGGAACACTCCCAAAACTAATTATCAGGAAAATAATTTCAAAATAAAGATGATATGTAAGTATGCCATCAATCAAAAAAGAAGATGATGCAGCTCTGTCATGTTTGGCAGTCATCAGTCATGCAGTATACAAGTGCGGATGGAAGGACTCAAACTCAGGTCAATGAAACATACCTAAAATGAAGTTCCACTCTTAGGCTTCTGTGCTGTACTCACATAATCTACAGATAATGACAGTGTTACTTGATTGTTAAGTGAAGTTTTAATGATTTATTTTATATCTTGAGCTGAGTGTCCAAAATGTATAGCCTGCGATCTAAACAACATGAGTTCAATGCTCATCACTGACTTTGTCTCAAAGTACTCTGGTGTACTTATGAACATCTCCATGTTCAAACACAATGTTCAGAGGTAATTACTAGACATGTAGTCCAGGAGACTCATACAAATAATCATCTGTACTAACTGCCATAACTGCATGTTATGAACAGTTCATGGTTATCATGGAGATTCCAAACCAGCTGATCACTCAAGTTCAGATTAGCTAAAATGCTCCTCCCAGTCATTCTTCTGCACCAATCTCCTTCATTCCCGGCATGACCTTTGTAATCTCCCATTAAAACTACAGAATCTACAGGTGGTATCCCATCAAGCGCTATGCCCACAGTCTGCAAGAAGGCTGGGTACTTTGATCAGCTGTTACGTGCATATGGACAAACTGCAAAACATAGTTTTCCTTTGTGTACTGAGGTAATTCTCTTACTTAATCTTAATGGGTCTTGGATTGTGAGTGTTCTCTTACCACCCTTCCCCAGATCTTTTTCTGGGAGTCATTCTTATTCAGTAAGTCTGGTTCCGGAACAAATGGTGTATACAGAAGAAAGACAAGGCATATCTAGTTTTAACTTTTGAACCTTCCACACAAACTCAGTCTCCATCCTCATCAGAGAGGAGATATTTCATATCATGAGAGACAGTTTCCATTTTCAGGATCTAGTCCATCTCAGTCCATCCTGCCCTTGTCTACTGCCTGACTGCCATCACAGCCGCCCCCTTGCTTCACCTTGAAGGTGGTGAGTGTACACTGATGCCCTCTGAAACTTTTCTTATATTACACCGGTCAGCTATGATCAGATGTTTGCTAGCACCTGCAGGTCATGATCCTGGAAAAGATTCCAGTACCCTTGTTCTGTGTGTGTTTTGAATTCATTAAGTAAAGCATCAAGGAATATATTCTGGATCAGTGTTTGTTTGTCCTTCCTTCTCAAACCAATTTGTAATGAATTTAGCTATCAGAAACACAGTGCTCTAGGCAGCATAACTGTCTACCAGGATACACAAACCCGTCCATTGCAATACGATCACAATCCAAGAAAATGTCTTACCCAAGTCTTCCATTTCTCAAGCACAGACACAGATGATGCCTTCCTGGCATATTGGAAACTGTCAGTCAAATGTAGAGATTCCTCTGCTAGCATCGCATGGAAGTCCCTTTCTTTAATCTGATCTTTAGGCTTGTGTCTCCCTAACTTCCTAGGTATGCAGTAATTTCAGTCACATGCATACCCCCCTGTACCTTATTGCATATATACACACATACATACACATCTCTCTCTCTCTCTCTCTCTCTCTATATATATATATATATATATTTATATATATATATATATATATATATATATATATATACACATGCACAGATATAGACAGATAGATAGATAGACAATAGATAGATTTTTTTGCTCATTTTAGTGCATCTAATAAACCATTATTTTTAGCTGTGTCCATATTTCTTGCACTTGGAGGTTGAGTGATATGGAATGAGAGACTTCAAGGATAGCTATTAAAACAAAACGTCACAAAGACACAGGCAGAACATGTATAACTATACAGTGATTAAAGCATTAAAGTATAGGTAGCAAAGTCAAAAACTGATAATGAAAAAACAGGCTTTGACTAACAGTAATCAGGTAAAACACATTCATTGCACAGCTGTCACTTTTGAATTCTGGAGAAGCATTACAAGACACAAGACTTTTTATATTCATCGCAATCTTTATTGTAATATTAATTTTGTTAGGTATCAATTCACTGATTGCCACCCTATCAGTAGTGTGAGATCTGCTACTGCAAGTCTTGACATTTCATAAAAAATAAACTGAATCAGAGAAAGAACAAATTGTAATACATGTTGTTTCACCTTTCAAGTGTTTCTGCTATGGGCTAAAGTCATTTTGCATTTTTTGACATGGAAAGATGTGCCTTCTGAACCCCTGCTATTTATAAACACAAACTCTGAGATCATTGCAGCTTGGAAAATGGGAAATACTTCAAAGACACAATCACCTCATGCTTAGTGCACATCACTTTCATCTGTACTTGTAGTGACACAGTTCCAAAGGCTTCATTTATGGTGTATGTGCTTTAAACATAGGTTTGTAGGCAGTTGTAGAGTTATAGCCTAGCCCAAAACACACAGTAGGCAAATGATGGCAGGGGGGATAATACCAACTACCACAGGAACTGCAATTCAAAATCTTAGCCCTCTGCACCAACCCCATAGACAAATGGTTCCATTGGGGACTGAACTCAAGACCTTCTGCATGCAAAGCAGATGTTATATCCACTACATCACAGTACTGGGTAACAACTTTCTGTGTTATCTGCAGATGAATAAAAGGATCATATGCAGAAGCAGGCAAAGTAAGTTAGGCAGCAGAGGGCTTTCATAGCCAGACTACTTATATTAATGAGTGGCATGTATCACAGAAGTAGTGTTTAGTGATACAAGATGATCAGATGAAGCTGTGTAGAATGTGAGTCAAAGAAGTAGCAAAACACTGTTTCACTGAAAAGAAGTCTCCGAGTCTCAGAACAGAGGATGTCATTAATGATTAGGAAGAGAAGCAAAGAGTTACCCCAGTGTTATTTCCTTGTCTGGAAACTGTTGTAATTGTTTATTGCATGTATCTGAGGACTTGGAACTGCCAACTCAGCACAAGTCCATCCACATGTGGTCACATGCATGTGAGAGCGGGCATGGAGAGCTAACATGCAGACTCTTAGCTCAGCATAACGTTGTCTTAGAAACAAGTAAAATCTGAAACTCATCTGAGCGGTCTTTCGTGAACTCTGCTGGATTACTACATCTTGTTCAGATTTCTTCCTTGACAGCAGCTAATGTCAAGAAGATCTCGAGACCCCATTCACCGAATAAAGTCTCTGTTTTATTCTTTCTTTTTTAACTACATATACATGATCCTGACTTTAGGCATTTTGTTTTAATAGCTATTATTGAAGTCTCTCACCATATCACTCAACATCCAAGTGCAAGAAATGTGGACACTGCTAAAAATAATGGGGAAAAGGCTCTAAATCAGGGCCAGATTTTAAATAGTGCTCTTATAGGTTCATAGGTTCATACTAGGCTATCTGCCCTAGGGCATTTATAAGCCTAGCCAGAATGTGTTTGGCTTTCGCCACCCATTTTAAATTTATTTTGCTATGCCCTTTTTCGAGGTTAGTATACTGTGCCTCTGTCTAACAGTGACACAGAAGTGATACCCGGGGTAAACCTATGATCTCCCATCCACTCATCAAGATTCCTCTTGAAGACAGTCAATAAGGGACTCTGCCTAACCTGGACTGGGATTTTATTCCAGAGTGAAGGGAGCCTCTGGGTTATGAATCTGTCCCTCCAGCATGTCCTATTTATTTCAGTGCTGAGTTTCAAGTCTCTTGAGTGCGTAGCTCGATGGGATTTGGATTTTCTGAGGTGCAGCATATCCATTAATTCCGGGTTGGACATGGCTTTATACATCAGGCACAGATCACCTCTGAACAGGCCGTATGCCATTGAGTAGAGCTGGAGTTTCTTTAACTGGGCAGCATATGGCATCTGTTTGAGCCCTTTGATCTTCTTGGTGAGGTACTTTTGGGGTCTTTCCAGTTGCTGCAGGTGTCTGGTAAGGTACATCCCAAAAGGGGCATTGTACTCAATTATGGGCCTGATGAGGGATGAGTAAAGAGGCACGATGACCTCCCCTGATCTAGATGTGAATCCCTTCATGATTAGGTGGGCTATATAAAATGTTTTTCTAACCACTTTGGCCACGTGGTTATCAAATGAGAGATTGCTATCAACTTGGGTTCCCAGGTCCCTAATTACTTCTTCTGTACTTAATGGATTATCACCTATGTGGTAATTTATGGGCACTTTGTTTTTGCCAAAGGGGATGACTATACACTTTTTGGCATTTAGCTTGAGGCCATGGCTCTGGCACCAGTTGTCTGTTTCTATGAGGCCCTTTTGGAGGATGCTTGTGTCGGCTGGAGAGTCGATTATGGCACCCAGTTTGCAGTCATCTGCGAACTTGGTCAGCAACAGTCCTTCCATGTTGGCCTGTACCTCCGAGAAATATATACAGAACAAGAGAGGTCCCAGGACTGAGCCTTGTGGGACACCACTTGTAACTGGTTTGGAGTCTGACATGGCTCCAGCTATTCTAACCATGTGGGTTCTGTCCTTGAGCCAGTTTGCAATCCATCTAGTGACATTGGGGTTTATTTTTAAGCTAGTGAGCTTATCTATAATGCCCGAGTGGGGTATTGTATCGAAGGCTATTGCGAGGTCCAGGCAGGCTGTGTGGACCACCTTCCCCTGGTTATTGGTCTTGGTGACTGTTTCAAAGAAATCAACCAGGTTTAAGAGGCAGGATCTGCCCTTAACAAAGCCGAACTGGGTAGGATCCAGTGTCTGTAGGTCCCCAATATCTTTATTTATGAGGTCCATGATGATCCTTTCCATAGCTTTGCAGACCAAGCTAGTCAGGCTTATGGGGCGATAGTTTCCAGGATCCGTTGAGGCACCACCTTTATGGAGAGGGACCACTGTTGCTGTACGCCACTCTTTGGGCACATATCCTGTAGTAAGGCTGAGATTGAACAGTAGTTTTATGTTTGGGTTTAGCTCTTCTTGGAGTTCATGTAGAACGCAGCCCGGGACGCCGTCTGGTCCCATTGATGCTGTGCTTTTTGCTTTGGAGAGGGCAGCTCTTACCTGAGCATCTGAGATGTCAGGGGGGCAGCACTCTGCTGGGATAGATATTTGCCCTTAGTTTGCGCTGAACCTGTCAGCTAGGATGTTGGCAATGTCTGTGGGTTCAGTGTATTTTTTGTCATTTTGGACTAATTCTGAGCATATCTGGGAATTACCACCCAGGTTCCTAACGTAACTAAAGAAAGCCTTGCTATTATCCTTAGTGTCCTGTGCAATTTTGCTCTCGAAGCTGGCCTTAGACAATTTTATGAGTGCCCGTAGTTTTTTGCTAATACTGATCAGTGATGCCTTCCCTTTTTGGGATTTTGCTCTATCATTTAGTAGCTTCCTCCTTCTATTGTATAGTTTGTTTATGGCTGGGGTCCACCAGACAGGACGTCTGCCTTTGGAGGAATGGGTCTTGGTTTTATTTGGGATCACATGACCCATGCATTCCTGAAGGTGTTCATAGAATGCGTTTATAAAGGATTCTGCGGTCTGGGCTGTATTTTCCACAGGCCCGGGGGCTTTGAAGGATTCCACCTCGGTTTTGAGGAGTGTGAAATTTGCTTTAGAGAAGTTTTTCACTGTGGTTTTCTGGGCAGGGGGTGGGGTTGGGGTGTGACTATCCAGTGAGATTAGTTTATGGTTTATAAACTTAGAAATTTGCTAGAAGAATAGGTTTTGCATTAGCATGCATTTTTGAAGGATATGTAGTCTGAAACTCAAATGTATGTCATCTTTCAGAGAAGTTAATCCTGCTTGATTTGCTAGAACACTACATATTTCATAAGGAATACATCACAAATATGAGGCAAAATTCTTTGAAAATATGGATTGTTGAGACGTACGTCTTAAACCTGTAGGAATAAACCTGTAAAAAGTCTTGTGGACCTCCACTGCATATATATTACTGAATTCCAAAAGCTATGTTTTGTATTTTTCTCTGCTACAGTTTGAAACCTGAACTCTAACTTATTGTTGAATTCCAAAGATATTTTTGTAGTTCACTTTAGAATTTGAAACTTGAACGGTTTTTTTTTTTTGGATTTTCTTGATTTAAGAATTTAGAGTGAAGTACTGCTTTGTAATTTTTTAACATGTTATCCACACATGACTTTACTTTCAAACACTGATTTACTTCTCTCCTTGAAACAGTGACAAATATAATTTTTAAAACTCAGTTTTAACCTATTCCATTTATTGTGATATTTTAAAACTGTAAAGGTTTGCATGCTTCATTATTAGCTGTCACCAGACTTCTCAGTGCAGAAAAATGAAAAAAAAAAGTATAAATATTACCAATACAGAGAAATGCACAGTTAGCAGAAGGTGGTTTTACATTTGTACAGATGCTAGGGTCTTATAATATAGGGAAGGCATCATTAATAATTAGTAGTAAAACAAAACAATGTAAAGTAGACATCACTGATTACAATGACTGGCACCTCACTCCTGCTATGGCTCCCTGTATTAATGCACTGTTTGGAAGAATACCACTCAGGAGAGTAATAGGTTTAAATCCCTGGAAACCTGTCTTACCTGACAGTAAGCACAGAGGACTCAACCTCTAACTTGTTTATGAGTTGCTTCCTTTGCCAAGGGCACAGGGTTTGAATCTTTCCATCTTCATCTACTGTGTGACCTTGAGAAGGTCACTTAACCAGTCAATACTTCAGCCAGTACTTTGGGATAATAGCAACATTGGGCTAGGGGCTCCTTAATGATCTCCTGGACTACATGCCTAGTACCTACCGATGAACACTTAACTTGGACAGAGTGAAAGATACTCGCATAAGAGACACAAAACTGTTTTAGTACTTGAAAAAAATAATCTGCAACACTATGCCATGACAACTGTGATATCTACATGCTAACTATGTTTAAGTCAGTCTCAAGACTGCTTTAATAGTAGGAATGACACTAGCCAAAAACAGAGCATGGCAACATATGGGGAAAACCAATAATGACAAGTTTGTTTAAACTAGTCCCCATGAATTATCAAGCTACTGATGCTCTGCAGTCTACAACAACAGAGCCTTTTCAGTTATACAGTAGCATTCATTTTTCTCAGAACTAGATTATGAAAATTCCGTAATGCATCACAAATTGAGACTATTAGACTCGCTGGGGCATGTCTGTGTGTTCATCCTAGTAGGACATTGCACAATGTCTCATCACAGATCTTGACGACTGAAACTAGCTGTTCATACGGTTCAGTCACGCACTGACACTGAGACAGCAACAGCCTTGCTTCCTTTAAGACTTGCATTCACATTAAGTATTTTTGTGACACAGAAACGATCATGACAGTGGTGTAATGGGTTACAAAATCAATAAGATACTCTCTTTGTTTTTCACTTGCTGTATCACCTTTTATCTAACTAGGTCAGCTTTCTCTCTTTAGGTTTAAATGTATTCTTACTTGTGATTCATCAATGTCTGTATCCCCTTCTTCTGTGTATGGCCATGCTTTTCTAATATATGCATCTTCTGTTAATATGTTATCTTTACTGAGTTGCTGTAAATCATATACATTTGATTGTAATTAGTGTTGTGACCTGCAAACTGCTCTGGAAATATCACCTGTGGAAATGCAACATTATTAAACTGCCAGATCCATGTAATCATCAGACTTAAATAAGAAAAATTAATGAGAGCAAAGCTGTAATGTCTGAACCCCAGAAATTCTGCTACAAGGACACCATCTAACTACAGAGTGAAAACAAGTTCTTGACACTAGCCTGTCCTTTTAAATATTCTGCTTTATTTACACGGGCTAGCTTAAACTGAACACCTGTGCTACAAAACCAGCGTAGCACGAGCAGTATAATATGGAGGATTACAATCTCTTTGCTAATCCTAACCATTTTATTATCTGTTCAAGACATAGATACAAAGAAATTCACCTCAAGAACAAAGCTCAAGAGGTGAATCCTGGCATCTGAGTTGAAAAGACATAGTACTTTATTATGATCGGAGATTCGATCATAATTCTTTGTAAGACATGGATTCATCTACTACATGTACAAGAAATCAGTCAAAAATAAAATAAAAAAAAAAAAAAAGTGATGTTGTGCCAGCTTTGTAAGCCAGTGAAGTAATGTGTAATTATTTGATATAAGGGAAGCAGCTATAATCATGATAGTGTGTGTGTACTTTAGCAGACAGCAGGCAGAAATGGGAGTTAAAGCAAATCCATTTCCTGGCCTGCTACTGATGATTTTTGGTCAGCGCTGTCTGCTTTTAGTGAAGATGTGATGTTAATAGTGCTTGTTAAGCACCCTTCTAAGCATTGTTAAGGTTGAGTCTCGCACTACAGCAGGGCTGAACCAGGAAGTAATTGAGCTGTTTTTTTCAGTGTAATCATGGTACTCCATACACAGCAAATGTATAACAACAACTGCATCAGATACCATAAGGATAATTCATAAAACTGTAATTTAAAGAACAAGCAAATTGTCTTATTATTAATTTTATGTCCTGCAATGTTTGGCTGAAACTATGGCTTTCATTAGTTCATTTATTTAATTGTGCAGACCATTTTATTTGTTTATTTAATAATCAGTTAACTATCTAAGTAAACTTTTGTTAAGCTTTCTGGGCCATAACCAAGTTCACAAGAGTAATGGCAAACACTGACAGATTACAGTTAACCAGCACATTTCTGTGAAGTGGATGGAAACTGTAGTACACAAAGGAAACACATGGAAACATGCAAATTACACAGATTTTTAACCAGATCTCTGGATTGAACTTGGTATGAAGAGCTGTGAGGTTGCTGTACTAGCCAGACATTCAGAATTCTAGAGTGGTGCCCATGGTCCTTCCTCATGCTTGTTTCAAGAAGCTAGACTGTTCGGAAATCTTATGTGAGACTAAGAATAGCATAAATATATGAAATGCAGGCGTGCCGATTTTTATATGAATAAACTACCTTGGATATACTCTGTTGAACGCTTGGTTTGTCATTGAAGGTTTCCAAGCTATTGTTCCTCTGAAGTTTTGCTCTTGAATCAGGTACTTTATTTGAATTAACTGTTGACTCCATCTACAAGCAGATAGCTTATTTTTGTATGCACTGACTCGCATACTGGCGTTGAATAACAAGCCTGCATTGCATTTACTTGCTTTCTTTGTTATACGACTTTGGATATGTCCCGTTGAACGCTTGAGGTGCTGAAGAGTTTTCAAGCCATTGTTCCACGGAAGCCTGATACAGTACTTGGTATACTTTTGCTTTTTACGGTGATACTGACTAACTGGTAACTCTATCTATACGCAGCTAGCGTATTAGTGTATTTGTGTGTTATACAGACTGCTGTTGATTGATACGCTCTACGCATACTGTGCCACCACGCCTGCATTTCATATATTTTTTCTTTAACTATTTGGAAGCACAGGAGTGTTGGTGAGTGTAACCTTGCAGTTTTCCTTAAGAATAGAATAAGACAGGTCTGGCATTCAAGGCTAATATAAGTATAAAGAAAGCTACCAAGTAAAAATAGCAACAACTGCTGAACTCAGCAATGTGCAGCTTTAATGATGTGGCCAGTAATAAAGTGTATAAATATATATAACGTGTGTGTGTGTGTGTGTGTGTGTGTGTGTGTGTGTGTGTGTGTGTGTGTGTGTGTGTGTGTGTGTGTGTATGTGTGTGCATATATATATATATATATATATATATATATATATATATATATGTGTATATACATATGTGTATCTACAGATATATCTCTATATCTATATCTATACAACTATATATATATATATATATATATATATATATATATATATAAAATAAGTACTAAATACTCAAGATTTGAGACAAGGCTGTTGAGATGATGAAGAAAATTGAACATCTTAGTCAACATACGAAGAGAATAGAGGATAAAGCAAGAAACTACATGTTAAGGCTTTATGAAATTATAGAAGCTATGGAAGGCAATGGCTTCATGGAGTATTTATATATTTAAAAGAATAACACAGTGGTCTGGATTCAGAGTTATATACTGGGGATGGCAACAGCAAAAGGTTTGCTTCTATATCAGAATCAGAAATTAACTGTGGGAAGTTCACATCAGTACTGATAGAAATTTTGATATGTTTTGAGAAAGAGTAGATACTGTAGAATCCACGGTGGTCAGGTAGAAAAGTATTGTATTTAAAAAGTGCTTCCTTGCCATCTTAAAACTGCTTTGGAAAAATAAGTGCTTCCCTTGAGAGTCTGGATGAAATAATTTACAAAATAAAAGAACTATTGTTAAGACCAGTACAAGTGCATGCGGAACACAAAGATAAAGATACAGCTGTACTAAGAGATGTTTTTTTTTTTTGAGAAATAATGGGATGAATGCAGGAACGTTCAGATATGAGTGAGAAGCAATGCCTTTCTATGCCTATAACACCTGGATAAAGATGGCTGGATACACTGGTAGGTTCTACTTGACAGGGCTGGTGTTAGCACTGTGGACTCCACAACAAGTATCAAGTTGAGGTCCTTTGGGCAAGTCCAGTCTAAGGCACCCTGTTATTGCTGTCCCTCATAAGCAAACATTTGCAAAAGTATTAGGAACAGAACAGACAGACAGAACTGTAGCTGCATTGCTTTTACATTACAATAGGTTGTGTACCACAGCAAGATAACCAATCCCTCAGACACACATTCATAGTGACTAGCGTTTAGTTGTAATTTTACATTAGAGAAATCCAATGTACAGGGCTGGCCTTAGCTGAACTGGTAACCTAGGTGACCTATGTGAAGTGCTTCATTGTCCCTCTTCACAGCCCCTGCCCCTCCCACATACATTATCCAGTACTCCTCCTAATGGTCTCCCCCAACCTGGCCTCCTTACACCACCCAGCTAACCCTTTTTCTTTCTTTTTTCTCATTCTGTCTTACTCAGCTTGTTCCTACATCTTTTTGATACACTTAGATTGATCAAGCTTGCTCCATAGTACTTGTGGAGGAATTACTGATTTAAGCAGGAGATGTGTAGGCCATACCACACGCAGAAAAGGCATGGGGTTATAGATGCTCCGATATACATTTTAAAATATTTTCTAACCTTTTGATACAGTCCTTGGAAACAGCAATAAGGCAGAACACTCTACGTCAAGTCAATAAAACATTTATTCGATAAAATGCACAGTTAAAATAAACGCTTTCAGGACATATGCCCTTCATCAGATAATAAAACAAACTAAAAAGGCCATTTTTAAATTATCAAACATCCTATCACATTTCAGTATTTTACCCTCCTTTTCTTAAGGATGGGTTTTAAAGGTACAAAGGCATTAATACCTGGCGGCTTATCCGCTCCTAGCCTCACTATCTACCTGGTCACTGCACATTCTGTCTCATTGGATATATTACTCCCTCTGGTGTTGGGTGTAATAACTTGTATTACCATGAACCTAAATGAATGATTATCATTCATTTTTATATGTTGTGCCAGTGCATTATGTTTGTTACTATTCCTGATATCTGATAGATGATGAAATATCCTAGTCTTAAGCATATTATTAGTCTTTCCAACATAGTAAGTATCGCATTTCTGACAAACTGCTATATAAATAAGATTACATGTTCTACAGTCAGCATAACCATTGAATATATATTGCTTGTTGGTTCTTGGATGCACAAAGACCTGGGTCTGTGAAATAAAACTACATGTCTTACATTGATGGCATGGATATGTTCCCTTCTTATGTGTTATAATGGAGCTTCTTACTATAGTAATGGATTCCTTACAAAGTAAATCTTTCAAGTTTTTATTCTTCCTAAATACAAAATTGGGTGCATGTCCCAAAAGCTCTTTGAGTTTTGGATCTGTATGCAATATCTGCCAATTTCGTTTAATGATATCGCATATATTATCTACATCACTACTATATGTTACTACCATTTTAAGTCTCTCTCCCTCCATATCTTTACTAAGCAATGGCAATTTACGCTCATTCACGGTCTCTCCCATGTTCTTAAACAGCCATGGTTTTGCTATATTGTTACGTTTGGATTTACTGCAGTTGATTAATGGTACCACTTTCTTGTGTGTATATCCTCTCTGTAATAGATTTGCTTGAAAACAATTCACTTCCTCTTGAAAGGTTTTGTTATCACTGCAGATCCTTGAAATCCTGCAGACCTGCCCCTTGACAATATTGTCAAAAGTATGTTGTGGATGCATACTGTCAAAGCTTAAAAGACTATTACGCCAACAATCCTTCTTATATAAAGATGTAGTCACCCTACCCCCTTCTTTTTGAAGCCTAACATCCAAAAAACTCTATCGTGGATGCTGAGTAATTCATGGAAAATCTAAAAAATGTAGAACTCTCTTCCAAATATGTGATAAAAGCTCTTAATTCTTGCTCCATACCATTCCACAAGAAAAAAAATATCATCCACAAAACGTGCATAAAAGCACACTTTGTTAGACCATGTGTGTACAGTCTCAAATATAGTGCTATCTTCCCAATATGCCAACACAAGGTTGGCATATGAATTCGCACAAGGTGTGCCCATGGCAACACCTCGCTGTTGTCTATAATATTTCCCTTGGCAAATTAATATATTGTTCTCAAGTACCATAGTCAGCAACTTGCATATTGTCTGTATCTCATCACTATTAAGTTGAGTCTTATTGAGTAGTAACCTCTCAATAGCCTCAATTCCATATCCATTGTCAATAGCTGTAAAAAGGTTGTTAATGTCTAATGTAACAAATACATATTCTTTTTCATTATTTGCCTTTAAAAAATCAGACAAAGAGCATATGAATTGTGTTCTGTCTTTTAAAATTCTAGGAATAAGTTCTAGTATAGGTTTAAGAGCACATTCCACCCAAATTGATGCATGCTCAGTGACCCAACCCCTACCTGAGACAATAGGTCTCAGGGATGGGTCTGCAGCATTCTTATGGATCTTGGGTAGAGCTTTAAATTCAGGTACAACTGGATGGAGAGTTGCTAAAAAATCCTTTAACTCTCCATCTATAAGCCCTATAAACTCTACATTGCTAACATTTTTATGCACCTTATCTATATAATTCTTTATCATGACAGGTGATAATTCTACAAATATGGATCCATCTTGGAGTAAAGTACTAATTTTGGAACGATAAGCTTGTTTATTCATAACAACTACTGCACCCCCTAGTGCAAAGAGAGTTTCCTTTTTTTTAACCGTTTGATACAATGATACCCTGAAAAAAATATTGAGAAAGGAATGAAATTCAGGATTATTTTCTCTTTAAAGGAAGTAATACAGTGTGTCCGAGGCTTAATGTTCAAAGTTGATAAAATAATACTTCACACTCTATACTGAGAAGACAAATTTTTGTGATGATGCATAAATTCATTCTGTGAATGATGCCTGCTACCATGCACCTCACAAAGAAGGATAGTTACCTTCTATACACCCCTCTGATTTTAGGCTGGGATGGAAGTGAACGTGTAAAATGGCCACAGTCATATATTTCAAGTGCAGCTCTCATTCACACACATGTATGTATGTATATATATATATATATATATATATATATATATATATATATATATATATATATATATATATACACACACATATATATATATATATATATATATATATATATATATATATATATATATCATGCCATTTCAACTCTAATCTCAAAACATAGGCAACTTTTATGTACCCCTCTAACATTAGACTAAGATAAAACTGAAAGAAAAGATATAAGTGTTACATCTTGTGTTATTTCTGCTAAATATCTGAGCTGTTCGCTGGCAAAGATTTACCTGCAATCAACTGGACGTATAAGCTAAATTAACTACACTTTTATCTGCACTTTTTTCATATAGTACTGCATTTTATTTATTTTTTTCACTGAATATTAGTTGAATTGAATATTGTGGTCTCTCTGTGTCTTTACAGGGAGCTTGTTAGAAGTGTAGCCAGTGGTAGCAGTTGGGATAGTTTCACTTTTCTGATATTCTGTGTTTAACTCCTAGCCTAGGGGGTTTGTCTTGCCATATAAGTGTTACATCTTGTGTTATTTCTGCTAAATATCTGAGCTGTTGTCTGGCTAAGATTTACCTGCAATCAACTGGATGTATAAGCTAAATTACCTACACTTTTATCTGCACTTTTTTCATATAGTACTGCATTTTATTTATTTTTTTCACTGATTTGTGTCATTCGGCTTTTCCCGGTTAGGGGTCACCACAGCGGAACTCCGGTCCGCTAATGATTGGCAGTAGATTTTTATGTGCTGAGTTGCTGGCCCTGACACACAACCTTCAAGGAAGGTACTCCCATTCACGCATGTCTCCACACAGAAGACGCTCTAGTTGAGAATCGAATAGGACAATGTCTTAATGTGAGGCGACAACGCTACCGCAGCACACTGATAATTCATTGAATTGAATATTGTGGTCTCTGTGTCTCTACAATTGGTTCTCCACCCCCCCCCCTCTGTGTTGTTGCGATGTTAATCTTGTTGGCTTTGAAACTGCACACCCCTCTTGTAAATTTGTGCTTGGACACTCCTTCTAGGCCCACCTCATTTGCTCACTCAGCTGAGTACAGTGAGATCATATTTTGATTTCAGACACTTCTACTAGTCCCGTCTCTTCAGCTTTATCTACTGTGTACAGAGAGAGCATTTGGGAAGGACAACCACTGTAGCCTCTTAATCCTGCTCTGTCCTCCCCTCGAAAAAAAAATATATACTTTATTCAGCTGTTTTTACTGTAACTGTCTTAGTTTGCTGTTCTGTGTGCTCTTATCTGTTCAGTTGCTCTTACTCTGCACTTATTACTGCTTGTTAGTAGCCTCCTAATTTAATGCCTTCTGTGCTTGTGTTAGTCATTTGTTAATTTAATTGCAAAAAAAAAAAAATAAGCTTGATTCCTGCCTTTCCTGTAACTAGTCTAGTCCAGATACAGATTTACTGTACCCAGGACTGTTTTTAAGCTTCTGAGCCCCCCAAGCCTTTCAGTGTTGGAAGGAAGCCTTCTAGCTTATCAATGAGAGTGTTACGCACTAGGTAGCTTATCTACCACAAGAGTGGTTTCTGCCCCAGAAATTGTAGTTTATTGGCTGTTTGGGCAGTGTTTCCGTCTACTTCAACTTTCTGGTTTAAAAGCCTGTGTTTGCACTTGTTTCCCGCCTTTGCTGTAACTAGTCTCATCCAGCTACAGATTTGCTGTATCCAGGACTGTTTGTAAGCTTCTGAGCCCCCCAAGTCTTTCTGTGTTGGAGGGAAGCCTTCTAGCTTATCAGTGGGAGTGGTAAGCATTAGGTAGCCTATCTACCACAAGAGGAGTGGATTCTGACCCAGAAATTGTAGTTTCTTGGCCGTTTGGGCAGTCTTTCCATCTCTTTCAACTTTCTGGTTTAAAAGCCTGCATTTGCCCTTGTTTCCCACCTTTCCTGTAACTAGTCTGGTCCAGATACAGATTTGCTGTATCCAGGACTATTTGTAAGCTTCTGAGTGGTGCCAAAGTCTGCTCTTCAATGTTTCCCTTAGATCTGCTAGTTCTCTCCTCTCCTGCACTTTTACTTGCTTATTAGTCTAGCACTTTACCAGACTTCTTGTAGCAGTTATTGTAGCACACAAAAGTGCTATCAGCACTAAACGTTCTACAAGGAAAGAGCTCCAGTGCTTATTATTAATGCCCATGCCTCTAAAGGTCAGTTCCCTGTGCTTTCTCCTATTAACCTGGTGAACTTGGGCATCCTGTGGCAATGTAGCAACTTCTCATGTACACCAACAACCCTCTTCTCTTACCTCCAAACACACAGAGTTGCAAGAGATGCACTTATATATCCAAACTGGAAGCCACTCACTCTCCAGCCAAGACCAGAAGAGCTGGTCAAGAGGAAAAAGTCAACACTTGCACCACACCACAAGGAACACATGGCCCTCCAGAACACACACCAGCACTGCCTTCACATAAAGACACAAACCACACACCCATTTTCATGGAGGCTCTCAGTAAAAATCTACCCAAACAGCAGAGACCTCCAAGACAGAAATGCACTCAACCACCACAACACAACACTAATCACAAGACACATAACTCTCCTAAACAGTGTGCCACTCAACCGAATCCCCTAAGGCAAAACAGCATGCCCAACACACTAGTCATAGGTGACTCTATAGTGAGGCACACTGATATCCCACTCACTAGGCTGAATAAGGAGAAAGTAACAGTCAGCTGCCTATCAGGTGCCAGAATCCACCACATAACACATGCACTCAGGTCCCTCAACAACAGGTACAAATATGACTCAGTCATTGTACATGTTGGTGTGAATGACCTGAGATGTACCTCCCTGGGCTACATGAAAAGAGACATGGAGGAGCTCTCAGATTATGTAGCCCAGGCGGGTATGACCCTAGCACTGAGCAGCATCCTACCATCACCCAGAATGCTACCACAGTACAAGCATAAAATGACTGATTTCAACAAATGGCTAAGTTTCTGGTGTCACTCTAAGGGGATCCAGTATATGTCTGCCTGGGATGACATGATTGATGGACCTCAATGCTTTGCCAGAGATGGCCTGCATCTGTCACCCCTGGGCTTCCAGATACTGGCCAAGGCTCTTGCCACCCCTATAGTGACTTTTTTCGACGGTGTTCCAAAGACCAAATTACCACTGTAACAGCTACAAACAAATGCAATCTGAGGGTCATGCTGCTCAACACTTATTGTCCAAATCTCAAAATGCCCTCGCTCGAAGCACTCCTTAAAATGGAGAACATCGGCATTTGTGCTGTAACAGAGACCTGGTTCAAGGCAGCAGAAAGCACCCCTACACTACCAGGCTATAACTCTTTCCACACCTTTTGGCCCCAGAACTTGGACCAAAGCTCCAAAGGCAGTGGTGTTTTCATATTCATAAAGGATGTGCACACCTCCAGACAGGTAGCCCAACATAACACATCAGAGATACTTCAGGTGCAGCTAACACTGGGTAAGACAGCGATTCAGGTCATAGCCTGCTATAGGTCCCCAATCATGTCCCAAGACTCACACTCCACGTTCCTAAGCACCCTGGAGAATATTAGGGTCCAACCTAACAATCTCATACTGGGCGACTTCAACTACCCCTCCATTAACTGGGAAAACTACTCATGTACCAATACACTTGCCCAACATTTACTGGAGTTCATTAATTCCAGTGCCCTGGACCAGCTCATTCTTACCCCCACTAGAGGTAGCAACACACTTGACCTGTTCATTACTAACATGTGCAACCGTTGCTCTAAATCAATAGTCAGCTCCTCCCTGGTTAGATCTGACCACAAACTAATCACCTTGGAAATCCACATCGCTCCCACCCCCCTGCAAAGGTAACCACCATGAAAAACTTCTCCAAAGCTAACTTTGGGCTCCTAAAAACAGAGGTGGCTAACTTCACGGCACCCATGCAAATGGAGAATAGTTGCATGACTGCCGAATCATACACCAATGCACTGTACAAACACGTACACAAATGCATGGATCTCGCCATACCCAATAGAGCCAAGATATGCTCCTCCAAAAAAAAGGGAGCCAGTCTGGTGGTCCCCTGCTATAAACAAACTCTACAACAGAAGGAGGAAATTGATGCGGAATAAGGTGAAGTCCCAACAATGGAAAAACTCCCTTATCAGCCTCAACAAAAAGTTGAGATCCCTCATCAAATTCTCTAGAGCTAGCTATGAAAACAGAATTGCAGCAGACAGTACAGACAACCACAAGGCATTCTGTAGTTATGTAAAGAATCTCCACGGCAATACCTAGATTTTCTCTGAGCTACTGCACAATGGTACCTCCTATACCGAGCCAACAGATATTGCCAATATACTGGCCGAAAGATTCAGTGCCAACTTTACTCCTCTCTCACCCCCACAAAGGACCAATCACAATAACAGTAGATTGCCAGGCACCCAGTATTACTGCTGCACAGGTTAAAACAGCACTGTCCAAGGCCAATAATACTGCTTCTATGGGCCATGACAATATCCCTGGCTGTGTTCTACATGAACTACAGTGTGAACTGGCACCTCACCTGTGTGCCCTGTTGAATCACAGCCTCACCTCAGACTTTGTCCCTACTGATTGGTGCACTGCTGCAGTCATCCCTCTCTACAAAGGAGGAGCGACTACAGACCCTGGGAACTATCACCCCATTAGCCTGATGAGTCTGATATGCAAAGCTATGGAATGCATCATTATGGACCTAATAAATAAGGATATAGGGAATCTTCCAAACTCTGGATCCCACACAGCTTGGTTTTGTAAAGGGTAGATCATGCCTGCTCAACTTGGTCGACTTCTTTGAGTCAGTCACCAGAGCTGTGGATGAAGGCAAGGTGGTTCCTACAGCCTAGCTTGATTTGGCCAAGGCCTTTGATACCATTCCCCACTCAGGAATCATAGAAAAACTCACTAATCTAGGCATCAACCCTGATATCACTAGGTGGGTTGCAAACTGGCTGACAGATAGACCCCACAGTGTGAAAGTAGCTGACTCCAAGTCAGAGTGCAGACTAGACACGAGTGGAGTCCCACAGGGTTCGATCCTGGGTCCTCTCCTGTTTGGTATCTACTTCTCTTAAGTCCAGGCCAACACAAAGGGAATTTGACTGACAAAGTTCACAGACGATTGCAAGTTGGGAGCTATTATTAACTCCCCAAGTGACGTTGACATCCTACAGAATGGCCTCACTGAGACTAACAACTGGTGTCAAAACCATGGCCTTAAGCTCAATGTCAAAAAAATGTGTCATTATCCACTTTGGGAAAAACCTGGTTCAATGAATTACCACATTGATGGTAGTCCAGTGAACACAGAAGGTGTTATAAGAGATCTGGGAACACAGGTTGACAGCAACCTCTCTTTTGATCACCACATTGCCACTGTGGTCAGAAAGTCCTTCTATGTGGCACATCTCATTATTAAGGGTTTTGTATCCAGGAAGAAAGAGGCTATTGTCTCCCTCTACTCTTCCATCATTAGGCCAATCATTGTGTACAATGCCCCATTTGGCATGTACCTCACTAGACAACTGCAACAACTGGAGAGGCCGCAAAAGTACCTCACAAAGAGGATCCTAGGCCTTAAACACTTGTCCTATATGGACGGACTCAGAAAACTCCAACTATTCTCTGTCTCATATCACCTACTTAGAGGCGATCTCTGCTTGACTTACAAAGCCAAGTCTGACCCAGCTCTGTTAGAAATGCTACATCTAAAGAAATCTCAATCCCTCCACACCACATGCTCCAGAGACCTCAACCCCATTACCAAAATCAACAGAATGTACTAGAGGGACAGTTTCATAACCCAGAGACTGCCCATGCTATGGAATAGACTTCCCATACATGTCAAGCAGAGCACCTCGCTGACCCTCTTCAAGAGAAATCTTGATGAGTGGATGGGAAATAGAAAATTCACCCTGGGGATAACTCAGCTGGCTCTACTCGACAGAGGCACTGGGAACTAAGGTCGGGTGGCATGATGCCAGGGTAATCCTATGGCTAGACTTGTAAAGGCCCCAGGGCCATTAGCCTAGTACACACCTTTTTACCTATGAACATGATAACATATTTTAACCTGTTGCTGTCAGGCACACAAATAGCCTGCCTTCTTACCCCAACCTCCAAAAAATAGCCACCTGTGTATGCGCCTGATGTTTGATTGTAAGGAGAGTGAAAATAGTAATAATCACAATGATGTATTCCAGCCTGCTGCTCCAAAAATATACATTGTCCTTCATGAGCTACAGTGAATTTCTGGCTACACTTCAGAGATCTGTGAGGAAAGTTAAAGATATAATGACCTCACAGTCCCCAAGCCCAGTGTAAGTTTAGTGACCTTCTGTGTGCATCCCTGGGGTTTGTGAAGAAAGTTAAAAAAATAATACACTGTTACCAGCTCCTGCACAAGTTACAGTGACTTTCTTTTCCCAACTCTGAAGTTAGACTGTGAGAAGATTTAAGGAAAAATATGGCCACACAGTCTCCAGCTCCCATATAAGCTAGAACAACCTTCTGTGTACACTGAGCAAAGCTAGTTTAAGAATATGCAAGGTTCAGGGCTGAGGCCAACACTAAATCCATGTCAGATCCACTTACACATTATGGGAACCTCTATAAGCTTAAAGGGATTGGATCTTCTGTGATGCATTTCAAGTCTTATTTTTGAAAGCACTTTTTAGAAAGTAGATAATAAGGTCTCAACTGCTTGCGGTTCAACTTTCCGAGAAGTCAGTATTCTGAAGGGAAATCCCCACATACTCTGCTAATTGTGTATACTGACTCTGAGATTGCACAGTCCCCGGGGAAAGGAAATATTCCTCTACTCAATGGTCACCAATCTTGAACACCTGCTGCTCTACTGGATGTCGAGGCACTGTCCATTCAATCTAGTGCCCGGCACCCATGTGTGTGTGTGTGTGTGTGTGTGTGTGTGTGTGTGTGTGTGTGTGTGTGTGCGTGTGTGCGTGTGTGTGTGTGTGTGTGTGTGTGTGCGTGTGTGCGTGTGTGTGTGTGTGTGTGTGTGTGTGTGTGTGTGTGTCTGTGTGTGTGTGTGTGTGTGTGTGTGTGTGTGTGCATGTGTGTGCATGTGTGTGTGTGCCTATATGTCCGTGTGTGTGTGTCTGTGTGTCTGTGTGTGTGTGTGTGTGTGTGTGTCTGTGTGTGTGTGTGTGTCTATATGTGTGCGTCTGTGTCTGTGTGTGTGTGTCTGTGTGTGTGTGTGTGTGTGTGTGTGTGTGTGTGTGTGTGTGTGTGTGTGTGTGTGTGTCTATATGTGTGTGTGTGTGTGTGTGTGTGTGTGTGTGTGTGTGTGTGTGTGTGTGTGTGTGTGTGTGTGTGTGTGTGTGTGTGTGTGTGTGTGTGTGTGTGTGTGTGTGTGTGTGTGTGTGTGTGTGTGTGTGTGTGTGTGTGTGTGTGTGTGTGTGTGTGTGTGTGTGTGTGTGTGTGTGTGTGTGTGTGTGTGTGTGTGTGTGTGTGTGTGTGTGTGTGTGTGTGTGTGTGTGTGTGTGTGTGTGTGTGTGTGTGTGTGTGTGTGTGTGTGTGCGTGTGTGTGCGTGTGCGTGCGTGTGCGTGTGTGTAAGTGTGTGTGTGTGTGTGTCTATATGTGTGCGTGTGTTTGTGTGTGTTTGTGTGTATGTGTGTGTGTGTGTGTGTGTGTGTGTGTGTGTGTGTGTGTGTGTGTGTGTGTGTGTGTGTGTGTGTCTGTGTGTGTGTGTGTGTGTGTGTGTCTGTGTGTGTGTGTGTGTGTGTGTGTGTGTGTGTGTGTGTGTGTGTGTGTGTGTGTGTGTGTGTGTGTGTGTGTGTATCTGCGTATACCAAAATCAAGGTTGCACAACCCCTGGATCAATTTCCTAACCCATACCACTGTATGATCTCATAGCCTGTAAATATTAAGCCATAGATATAAGAGGAACAGCTTGTCACATGGGTTTAGGGTTTTCTTGATCTTACTTAAAGCTTAAGAAATCGGTTGCCATTTGCAAACATGTATTGGCAAGCTGTGCTTTAATCTCTGTTCCATTGATGAGAAGACATGGATTATTTTATATACAGAGAAAGGATCATGCTTTAAAGTATAACTCTGCTGATGATATCCAGGAAATTAAGATAAAAACAATTTGAAAGTATATATTAAGAAAAGTTAGAAGGGAATGTTTGGCAGAAAAAATCTTGACAATATGTATCTTGCTCATTTTTTTTTAATTTCATTAAAAACATCAGAGATATAGGACGGATAGCAAGAGAAATAAAGCATGTTAATTTATTAAGATGAACAGAGGGTTAAAATGAGACTGCGTACAAAATTAAGCTAGAACAAAGTAATGAAACTGTGAAATAACTGACAAATTGTTATCAAGATATTATGGGGGTTGTATCCTCATGATATAGTACACATCCATAAAAATAAAATGTATGTAAAGTATGTGTTAAGGGAAATTATTTTGGAAATTGTATTGGTATTGTATTCAAGGGGGGGGGGGGATGATAGTGCAACCAGTGACCGATTCTTCTGTCCAGGCAAAGAGTACAGCATATATCACAGCCTGGTAGAATTCTGGTTGAGGTTGATGCAGGAATGTCAGAAATCCACTGCATAATGCATAGCTGTGTGCATTCCCCTTGATGACATAACTGCGCATCGCATCTCTGTAAGGGACTCTGACCAAACACCCACAGTAGCTCCCTGTATGTGCCCACCTCTCTGCAAATGAACCCCAGAGCCCTTCAAATTGGTTAGCCATAAAAATAATTTCCGTGGAGATGGGAACATGCCTTGTGAATGATTCTGTCCTGGATCATCCAGTAAGGAGCACTGAACAAGTCACTATGTAGAACCACAAGCCGATTATTCGATTCACCATTATTCTACATACTGTTTCCCCTGCAGCTGTCAGAACAGGAACTACAGTTCTGGTTGTCAGCAGTATGAACGTACTGCACAACACTAAACTTTACATTTTTGCAGGGGGGCAAGCAGTGCGGAAACGGATAAAGTTCCCGAGCTACACTGTACTGCAATCTCTACTAATCACATTGACCACAAATGTGTGAATGCACAGTGCATTCACTGACCAAGAACTCACACACTTGAAGGTTTGACAACATGGGATTCAGACGACTGGAATTCAACATCCTGTGGTCACTGAACATTCACTCGTAATTTTCATGGTAAACTATTTAAGGCAGGATGGAGACATGCAGGTACGATAAGTCAGAAGGCAGTGGATGTAAACTGAGGAATGACAGTATGCATTAAATAAATTGTGCAGAACAATATGTGAGTTAAGAAACAATATCAGCAAAATTAGTAAAGGTACATAAGACAGTCTAACCAACATATTGATCATACTACATACTAAAAGTCAGAAAACATTATACACACAAAAATAGATGTACTTTGGTATATGTAACACATGGAGATGATATACTGAGTAAGCTACAAGTGAAAGTAAGGTTAATGAACCTAGAAATACACTTGCATGTTGGTTAAGGTGTATCCACCATTATAGAAGATAAATGCATTTACAATAAACTGCAGCCAAAGTCATGTGGTAAATGTATGTTGAGTTAGGCACTTGCTTATAATTCATCATTTCTCTATAAAGTCTGTATATTTCACATCAGAAGTTAACAAAATAATGTTACCAGAAAGGCTTCAAGTACTCAAAGATCTAATTAATTTGTTAGTGTATTACAGTGAAAAAAAATCATATTATTCAGGTAATAAATAAAGCTGACAGAATAGTTAGTCCAAGACTAATTTGTTTGTTAAAAGACTACAGGGCTTATTCCAACATATGGGTAAAACTTAAAGACTTCCATATAATGTAACCTATTAGCCAGTCTGTAAATACAGAACAACCACATCATAGGATACAGTATCATTTATGTCAGATTGTAGAAGAAAAAGTAAAACTTCAAGAAGAAATGGACATTATTAACAAAAAAATGGTCCTACTTCATGGTGACCACCTACAGTAATGTTTCTCAACCCAACTAGGTACAAAATATTTAGCAGATACATGCAAATCTTAATACCTCCAATCTTAGTTGCATCCTGGTAGCCAAATTATAACGATATTTGCTCTACCTATAGACCACGGATGGTACAGAATGCATGAATTTGATGCAAGCTCTGCTGTTAAAATATTTCAAAATGTGAAATGGAAATTACTGAAAAAGTCAGCGGTCCTACTTCTTGACTGGCCTCTACAGTAACACTTCTCAAGGCAAAACCACCAGGTGTGGTTTGCATCCTCAGATACACGTAACAAGTAAATAACATGGTAATACAGGGGAAGAGAGAGAAAGACTTTTAAAACTCAGGGTAGAGGACATCACTATGAAGTGAAGTGGTATTGGAATATTTAGCAGACTAGATCTAAAATCTAACCAGCCTAAAATACATCTTTACAAAGTGCAACAACAGTCAGCACACACATGGACAGCACTAAATAACTGACTGATGCAGGACCTATTCTTGAAATGCATCAAAATGTCATATATCCTGTGATATAATGGATTTCAAACTGTAAGAGCTGTTAGAAAGACATACTAATATAAGAAAAAACAAAAGTAGACCATGACAAAACACTAAAGTCATTACTAGAAAGAGCAAGCAAATTAGTTTAAAATATGATTCTGTTTTAGTAGCAGATCGGTAGAAAAAGTAGGCCTGTGTGTGATATTAACCAAAAGCAAACACATATAAGAAAAGTAAAACTTTAGATATTTATTAGACGTGAATGAAACATTCTCAAATGGAAAACAAAAGCCTGAATAACATTTTTGTATTTATCTTTATTAAAAAAAATTTATATTATTAGCTGTCCATAAGCCACTAGACATCATTTTTAACAACTAAAAGAATCATCAATACTTGTACAGCTCCCCATATGTAAAGTGTGCCTTTTGTAATGGATGCTAATAAGTGTAATTATAAAACAGAGCGATTGTTGAAAATGGAGTGCATACCAAAACTGTAAAAGACACACAAAACATTCTTGTGAGGGAGCTAGCCATACTGCTGCTTCACACATATACTAACTCTGAGACAGTGACGAAGAAATCCCTGAGATACTGTTGTCATGGCTTTAAAAGCTGCACCCCAGAACTGAATATTACTGACCACACATTACATCATTGATTATCTAATTGTCTCACTTAAGCCTGGCACCCTGTATGGAGAGTTGGGTTTTGAGGTTATCACAACACAGTTAAATAGTGAAATGAAACTAGTCATCTGTTATTATCTAAAAAAGGGAACTAGTCATCTGTTATTATTAAAAAGGGGAAGGACACATAAAACTGACAGTAGATTATACCAACACACTGCCAAAATATTCAGTTTCTGTAGAAGTGATTTCAGAATGAAGGAGAAACTGAGAAATGCAGATTACTTGGTGTACATTGTTTAACAGGTTTGCATTTCAGATATCTGGCATAGAAAAGTGGTCCACATGTTCCTGTTACAAAAGCAGTAAAGCCTCTCAAAGTAATGTCATACTGGTATCTAATGATGATTAGTTAATGAAAAGCAGTTATCTGATTATTTCTGGTAGTTTGCAGTGGTAATCATTTTAAATAGTACACTAATCTCATTTAAGTATACTGAAAGCCAAGGCATCAATGTGAAGGGAAGATTAATCAGGACTGAATCAATTACTTAACTGTATGTTAAGTGACCGCTTACTGTTCTAGGTGAAGACGCACAAAATGTGAAACCATTCCTGTTAAGAATTCACATCAATGAAAACTGTGAATTCAAATTTAACATTGACACACACTGGTCTTCCAGTACTGACCGAGGTGCTTGTTTCATTTGGAAATATACCGTCTATTGAAAATGAGACTGACCAGTCAGTCAGTATGCACTTATCTGACCAATTTGAAGTTCTATAGATACAACACAGAAAAAAAAGTAATTTCCATGAAGCTATGAATATACAGAATAGGAGACTGTTTTATGTCTTGCATTAGTAAAGTCTTGAGGATAACATTCAATACACAGATATAAATGAAAAATATGTTTTTCAATGTTTTGAGGCTACAGTGAAGTACAGGGAACAATGAGTGTCACATGAAAGTCTAAGGTTCAGTTATATCTATATCAACAGAGAAATTAGGATGATGAAGTAATCAATAGGGAAAAATTGTGAAGAGGAAAACAAAATTAAGATGTAAAAAAAATAAGCAAACACAGTCCCCAGTGCATGATTTTAAGACATGACAAATTCTACTGATTATGCAGCACCATTACACATTAAAAATTGTCTTAGCTGTAGTCCAAAGACTTAACAAGATTGATGAAATAAAAATTCATATTGTTGCCATTGATAATGAAAGGAATGCACTTACTAGGCATTGCTCAGTTATGAGACAGTTTAGTAAACAGCAAAATGCAAAGGGCATGCTAGTGCTGACAAACAGTGACATATTGCCAAACTGTGGCAGAAAGCCTAAAGCAAAATGATTTGAAAACAGCAAGAAAATGGCCAGATCAGAAAATATGCCAAAAGACCTGCATACTTGAAGGATTATCTTTGCTGCAATGTTATTTAACTGTAAGTAGTATCTAAAGTTAGAAATGGTTATTAAGAGAATGACATTCAAGAAGTTCACCAGTTCTATTCTCAGCTGGGGTGCCTTCTGTATCGGATCTGTATGTCCACTCTGTGCTTGCATGGGTTTCCTCCAGATGATCTGTTTTCATCCCAGATTCCAATAGGTGGATTGGACACATTAAATTGGCCATAGGTATGTATGAGTGTGTATGTGTGAGTATGTGGTGTGGAAGAACAGACATGGCAGGGCTAGTCATCTGGCTGTGTGAGCCAAGGCTGGAGATGATTATCATTGCTGAAGTTACACCCTGACCCCATGTGCAAAAATGGGAAAAGGGGTTGTGGGTGGATGGATTAATAAACACTTCATGTTTAGGAGGTCCACCCATTGATGGTACACTTTCAAGGCAGAAGACTTACGTGCAATTCCTGTTTGTTGATACAGAGAACTATCAGTGATCCGCACTTATCAGGAAGGAGCTAGCACCCATTGAAAACAATTAGTTGCATCCTAACTCAACTGCTTACTTATTCATTTGTTTGCCTGTGTACTTACTGCACTTTGATATCCTGGTTACTACTATTAGATAGTACCCATTTACAATCCCAACCAGAAAAACATGACTGTGCACTTAGGTGAGAAAAAATAGAAGACAATTGATTTAGTAAGTGTTCATCTCTGTGATAATACTCATCAACGGTATTCACAATATTATTTTACAAAAATAAAATCACATTATTTAAGTACAAGTATGTGGGATTAATAATTCAACAATAATACAGTTGCTAATGCTGAAAACTGATATTGCACCGTGTAACACACTAATTGTAATTTGTATCCCTGATTTACTAAATTTACCACTTTGAGAAACATCCACTTCAGAATTAGAAAAGTTTGAAGGTACAGTAGGGGGTCGATCCATAAAAGGTTATTTGGACTTATTACATGGACGTAGTGATGTCACCGGTATCATCTTCTGCAGGTGCTTTTTGCTGGACATTTCTCAGCTGATGTTGGCATATATTTATTTTGTCTACACTTCCAGAGGATTTACAAACCACAAACAATATCTACTGCCAATCATTAGTGGACCGGAGTTCCACTGTGGCGACCCCTAACCGGGAAAAGCCAAAAGACCAACAACAACTGATTTTGCTTACATATATCTGTCGATATCCATAACTTTAGATATCTATATTATCCATCTCTCTATGTATGTATGTATATATATATAAATATATATAGGTTCATAGGTTCATACTAGGCTATCTGCCCTAGGGCATTTATAAGCCTAGCCAGAATGTGTTTGGCTTTCGCCACCCATTTTAAATTTATTTTGCTATGCCCTTTTTCGAGGTTAGTATACTATGCCTCTATCTAACAGGGACACAGAAGTGATACCCGGGGTAAACCTACGATCTCCCATCCACTCATCAAGATTCCTCTTGAAGAGAGTCAATGAGGGACTCTGCCTAACCTGGACTGGGATTTTATTCCAGAGTGAAGGGAGCCTCTGGGTTATGAATCTGTCCCTCCAGCATGTCCTATTTATTTCAGTGCTGAGGTTCAAGTCTCTCGAGCGCGTAGCTCGATGGGATTTGGATTTTCTGAGGTGCAGCATGTCCATTAATTCCGGGTTGGACATGGCTTTATACGTCAGGCACAGATCTTCTCTGAACAGGCAATATGCCACTGAGTAGAGCTGGAGTTTCTTTAACCGGGCAGCATATGGCATCTGTTTGAGCCCTTTGATCCTCTTGGTGAGGTACTTTTGGGGTCTTTCCAGATGCTGCAGGTTTCTGGTAAGGTACATCCCAAAAGGGGCATTGTACTCAATTATGGGCCTGATGAGGGATGAGTAAAGAGGCACGATGACCTCCCCTGATCTAGATGTGAATCCCTTCATGATTAGGTGGGCTACATAAAATGTTTTTCTAACCACTTTGGCCACGTGGTTGTCAAATGAGAGATTGCTATCAACTTGGGTCCCCAGGTCCCTAATTACTTCTTCTGTACTTAATGGATTTCCACCTATGTGGTAATTTGTGGGCACTTTGTTTTTGCCAAAGGGGATGACTATACACTTTTGGCATTTAGCTTGAGGCCATGGCTCTGGCACCAGTTGTCTGTTTCTATGAGGCCCTTTTGGAGGATGCTTGTGTCGGCTGGAGAGTCGATTATGGCACCCAGTTTGCAGTCATCTGCGAACTTGGTCAGCCACAGTCCTTCCGTGTTGGCCTGTACCTCCGAGAAATATATACCGAACAAGAGAGGTCCCAGGACTGAGCCTTGTGGAACACCACTTGTAACTGGTTTGGAGTCTGACATGGCTCCAGCAATTCTAACCATGTGGGTTCTGTCCTTGAGCCAGTTTGCAATCCATCTAGTGACATAGGGGTTACAAGTTATATATATGTCACAAATACATACCTCACAAAGACAATCCATGGCCTCCAACACCTGTCCTATGTGGACAGGCTCAAATCAATATCACTCTACTTGGTATCATACAGATTGCTCAGGGGTGATCTGTGTCTCACCTACAAGGCAATCTCAGACTCTGCTCTACTAGAGATGCTCCATATCTGTAATTCTAACTCCTCGCACATTACCTGACTGAAATGCTTAAATCTAATATGTGACATTAACAAAACCCACTGGAGAGACAGGTTTGTCTAACAGAGGCTGCCCTATCTCTGGAATAGACTCCCCATACACTTCAAAAAAAGTACGTCACTGACCCTCTTCACGCACAACCTTGATGAGTGGATGGGAAACTCCAAATTAGTCCCAGGGGTTCCACCTGTGTCCCTCACTGACAGGGAGAGGTGCTGATAGAGGTTTCTTTTTTGAGATAAACCCTTGGCTAGACTTATAAGGGCCCCAGGGCCATTAGCCTAGTAATCTCCTATGATCTCATATATATATATATATATATATATATATATATATATATATATATATATATACATACATATATATATATGTGTGTGTGTGTGTGTGTGTGTATATATATATATATATATATAACTATATATATAACTATATATATAAATATATATATATATATATATATATATATATATATATATATATATATATAAATATATGGAGCCTGCCATTTTCTTATTCTTATAGTGCGGTAATTGTTAGGTTTGCATTTCTTATAAGTATTTCTGTTTGAAGGGGGTTTCTTTCATTCTCTGATGGATTTGAACCTTACTTCTTGCAGTTAGCAAAACAATAGCTCTAGCTAATATTGACTTTGATCTATGACTCCTAAGTAGTAGAGACAGAGAAAATCCAGTTCCCTCCAGCAGAGTTTTATAGTACTCCAGGAATATAACATAACCTACTATATTACTATTTAGTGCTTTCATTAATAACTTTTGAAGCTTTTTGCTTCATCGTTCTGTTTAGCAAATCCTGGACTCAAAGTAACAAGCTGAAATTCACATTTCTCAGCAGAACAAATATATTCTGCATTTGCAAGTTGAGGATGACTTTATGGCATGACAACATATGCCTTCAAAACATAGACCTCTATGCATCAATAGTATCCTTGCATGTAATATCATTTGACTTAATAATCAAAAGTTTGAATATTAATCAACATGCATTAAATACACAGAATGTTGATGCTAGAAAAGCCATGGTCTTTCCAGAAAACTATACAAGAGTAAACGTTTTCTCTGATTACTACTTCAACATGAATTATATACAGCACAGTGCAAGAATGTTTCATTGTGAGCTGACATGTGTGGACAGTAAAGAACATCCCTTGCACATAACAGCATCCAAGTGCAACATATGCACTTTTTAAATTTGTTTTGACTCACCAGGTTCGGTATATTTCATTTATATGTACAAGCCAATATGTTGCTTGTCTATAAGGGTGACATTTCTTTCAGAAAGACACTTTTCTCCCTCCTAAGGTCATTCTTGCTTTGCAAGCTCTTCATCCATTTCAGTTCGGGATCTTCTTCAGTAAATTTTTGAATTCTTCCTGTTTCCTTCTATTCATCAGTTGCCAAGGTATAATCCTGTCATCATGCACATATTCTTACATAAGATCGTTGTATCCCTCTGGATATGTATGACTCATCAAATCATTTATACGTATTTTTTATTTTTTCAAATATAGCACTATTGTTTGCAAATTTGATTTTTCTTTATAAGTATAGTCTAAAAAGTAGCCTCTAGTGATTTATGATTGCTTACAACTTTTTTTACTGAAAAGACATGGATAAAACTTGTTCCATCCATAAACAGCACCACATGTTTGTTTCTCGGTTTGCACATCTCTTCCTTCACATTCTCTAAGTCCTCCCCAGTGAAGCCCAATATACTGTAAGCCTTCCTTTCTACAGTACAATGCCTCCTGTGCCAGAGAACTAATACCAGCAGACAAAGTGATAGGCTTATTCAAATCATAAGACATCAGTGGTGGTGTTTTTGTTACCAGTGAGATTAGCAGTACAAACATGTTTTTCTGCTAACGATCATAATACTATGATGGCACATTGTTTTGCAGCTTCCTTTAAGGTCCACTAACATTTGATAGGTTAAGAATCAATTAATCAAGGTACTTTAACATACCCAACAATCTTATTAATGATTGCTTGTCTTAACCGGTGAAGCTATATAACAGCTATTAGCATTCCATCATCTGGCTTAAGATCATCTGAAGAAAGTATATGGACCATGACTTTAATTATGTAGTTCTAATATTGCTGCTAATTTGATTTACCATGAGGTTTAATTCTCAACCTCTTTCAAACAGTTAGCTTAGTTTACAGTCATACCATTTAACAGTCACAACTCAGGCCAAAATGCCATGAGTAATGTTCACAACACTTTCTAACTTTTTGGTTATTTGAAAAAACAGAGAAACCAGAAACAAACTGTAAGTAGCAAAAAAGACTGCCGGGACCGACAAAAGCTCACACCGAACAGTTTTATTAAGCACTTTTCATCTCACTAAATTGCGAGACTTCTTCAGACAAAAACAAAAGTAAAAATGATTACCAAACTAACAACAAATGGGCTTCTTGTTCCTTAAAGCCTATGTAACAAAGCTGGGGTTTAGCACCTCAATCTAAAACTATAAAAAAACCCTGTAAAAGACTGTATAAAAAACTTGTATACAAGTAACCATAATAATACACACAAAAAAGTCCTTACTAAATCATACTCTTAAAACAAACAAGATGCCATCATAGTAACTTCATGAACCTCTGATGTGTACATGGAATCTAGTTACCTAGACAATCATCTCACCAAACTTTTTAATTTAAAAATGCAAAGAATTGAACATCTAACTATGCCAGCCCACAAGATTATCCTGTTTGGCATACCAAAAGTTCATAAAAGTATTGAGGACCCCCCTATGAGACCACTAGTGGACGCAAGAGATAGCATCACCTACTCTTCCTCCAAAGCAGTGGACAACATACTAAAAAAGTAGATTTCTCAGGAAGGTCAGATATGTAAAGACTCTTGGTCATTCCTATGTAACATCAACAGGCTCGACCTTAAATGTGAATTTAACTTCTTAACAGTAGACGTCAAGGACTTGTATTCTTCAATCCCACACTTAGAGGGTATTGAATGGATGAATCAAATTATGAGACTGAAAGGTGCACCACCTTCGAATGTCTCGTTAGTGGAAGAACTCATAGACATAATCTTGAGTAGCAACTATTTTATGTTTGACTATAAATACTTTCTTCAGAAAATCGGCATAACAATGGGCTCCCCATGTGGGACCAGCTTCTCCAACTTGGTAATGGCACACTGGGAGGAATAATTCATTAAAAGGAATGACCTGATTCACAACCAAATTTATTATTATACATGTTTTTTGGATGACATATTTATGATAATCAAAGGTGAAGAGAGTGAGGCTACTGTACTAGTCAACTATTTTAATAGTACTACACACTTCCTTCAGTTTACATTTAACTACAGCACTGACAGGATTACCTACTTAGACATTGACCTAACTAAGGACAGGGAGAACAGACAGTATATTGCTAAGATTTATAGAAAGGAGACCTACTCTAACACATTCCTCCATTTTTCCAGCTACCACCCCTTTCACGAAAAACGGTCAGTGGTGAAGGGGCAATTAGTAAGGGCAACTAGAATGGTCACAAATGAACTAGATTTTGTGAGTGAATACAACAACTTGAGAAATATGTTTCTTAGGAAAGGCTATCTAGAGACACTCCTCAGAGCCTTGATCGAGGAGGTGCAAACTAAAAGAAAAAACGGGACTTACAAACCGATTTTAAAGCAGGTTGGTGACTCTAGTCCCACTACCAACATAGTGTTAGGTCATGAGGTAGGTAATTCTAAATATGTTACATGTAGTTTCATTATACCTTATAGTTTGAATGCTACAGAGATTTGTACCATCATTTACAAAAACTGGGAATTAGTTAAAAATGAGTCATCAATTAAAAATAAGCTCAATTTTACACCTGCCATCATATTTAAAGAGGCCAACATTTGAAAAACCTGTTAGAAAGTAACTTTGTTCCGTTAACACGGAGACAAGGCATGTTCAAGTGTGGAACGTGTAAATGCTGTAAATTTATGGATGTTAGTCAGAATTTCTTGGTTAATGGTAGTAAATTTTCCACTAAGGTAAGGTTAGACTGTCGATCACGTAGGGCTGTGTATGTTGCTCAGTGCCAACAGTGCCCAGCCTTCTATATCAGTAAAACCGATAGAAGGCTACGGGAACATGTTTATGAACACCTTTACTATATTGGTAGACGTAAGCAAGACAATGCCCTAGCTAGGCATATAATAGAGTTTACCAATCACACTTTTAAGTTTAGGGCAATCAACCAGGTTTTAGTAGACATGAGAGGTGGCCCAGACTCACTTCTACTAGACAGACTAGAACTATTATGGCAATTGCAGACTAACGCTTTCCACTTTCCATGTCTAAATGAGACAAGTTCAGTTCTTTGCATTTTAAAATTAAAAAGTTTGGAGAGATGATTGTCTAGGTAACTAGATTCCATGTACACATCAGAGGTTCATGAAGTTACTATGATGGCAACTTGTTGGTTTTAAGAGCCTGATTTAATAAGGACATTTTTTGTGTGTATTATTATGGTTACTTCTATACAAGTTTTTTTATACAGTCTTTTACATTTTGTTTTAGACTGAGGTGCTAAACCTCAGCTTTGTTACATAGGTTTTAAGGAACAAGAAATCCATTTATTGTTAGTTTGGTTGATGGTAACAGTCATGTAAGGGTTAATATTGTTCAATTAGTTACTAGTTGAGCATGATCACATGACTTTTCACATGTGTATTTAAGTAATCATTTTTACTTTTGTTTTTGTCTGAAGAAGCCTTGCAATTTAGTGAGACGAAAATTGCTTAATAAAATTGTTCAGTGTGAGCTTTTGTCAGTCCTGGCAGTCTTTTTTGCTACTTACTATTTGGTTATTTGAGCCATTTTTCTTTGAAACATTTCTGGTGAACTAAAATTCCAAAAGATAAATGCATTGCTATTCTCCAAATGCAAATTAAGTATTCACAGTATAGAGCTTTCATAGTCCAGTTTGACCTGTCAAAAACTCTGATTAACATCTATCATATAGAAAACTGAATTTAGTTATTTATTTACATTTATTTATTAAGAAATTTCAGCTGGGAATTACCCTTTCTGGTGGAATCAAAGCCACTTTTATATACATGCAGGTGCACACACACACACACACACACACACACACACACACACACACACACACACACGTGTGCGTGCACACACACACACACACACACACACACACACACACACACACACACACACACACACACACACAATCTCTCTCTCTCTGGCTCTCTGATTTCATTTCATATGACTGAACTTACTTAATGTCAGACATAAAATAGTACAATTATAAAATTGCCTAAGAAAGGAAAATATCTTCACACTAACCCCCCCCCCCCCATATAAAAAAAACAGCCTCAGATTTGTTTGAATAGTGGTAGATGGTGTAGGGATAGTGTTTGGTGCAGGGTTAGGATTAACATGCATTACTAAGGCAGACAGGGAAGCAGGTCTGAATGGTCTTTAGTTTTATGATACATGGCTGCCACTGATCGTCCCTAATAGACACTTTATTACAGATTTGGAAATCTAGGACAGATACATAGACTTGCTTTTTTTATGGAGCAGGGCATTTTTTTCAGAGCATTTAAGAATATGGACCTGAGGTCTGAACTTAGCATATAAGCTACACCACATTCAATAGTATAAAGTGGGCAATTATCACTTTTCGTTTTTTTTGCAAAGGTCAAGTGGATCTATATGTATATAAATGTTGCTGGGTTTAACTGCAATAACCATACTATTCTCTCAGTCTGTTGTTTCCCTGTGCTTTGGTCTCATAGCCATGCATTTCACTGTGTGCATTTTTTCAGTAGTTCTTTTATAGTTAATGAAGCACCTGGGACTTCCAGTGAGTCACTAAGAGCCAGTACTATTGCAGGGTCAAGGGTCAAGCTGTACATCCTGTCGACCTGGCAAGCATCCCTGACCTAAGACTAAATGTTCAGAGTTAAAAAAAATGATTGCCTTTAACATGCAACTCATGAGCTGCCTTCTCTCTGTGAAGCTTCTGACAAGTATCTCAATCCGCTATTCCCATTAAAGGAAAATTGAATATTGCATGTTATTTATTTATTTTTTTTGTTATATTTGTGCTTAACTTCTGAGCTAAGGGCAATATCTGATGTCAAGAAAAAGTAAACAACTTATAAATGGATGGATTGAAATCAGTCAAGCAAAATGATTCAAATGTTTTTTCATACATTGTATTACATTCTGTCCCACAACCAAGCTCAAGAGTAATGCATTTATTTACCCTGAATTCCAATACTCATCTCTGTCCTTTCTCTCTGCAGTAGTGTATGTATGCTTCAGTATTTTCACAGTATTGACTATTTCAGTGTCAACAGTGCTAATAAGCAAACATTTTTCTTTCTTTCACATCTTTATTAAATTACAATTAAAACAATGACTAAAGTACACATACATTTATAGAAAAGAAGCCATAGTTATATTTCCCTATGTTCTGAGTTTATTCCATAACATGTACATGCTTTTATATGTATATGTATATATTTTTATATGTATATGCTTTTAACTTTGCAGTTTATAAGCTTTAACAACAATTTTCTTCTTACTGCATTGGTGGTATGTTAGAACAAAATTCATCCATTTGTTTTAAATTCATGCTTATAAGCACATATGTCAGACTTTTCTTAGGCATTTCTTTCTTATTAGACTCCTATATTTACTACACATTGTTACTTCTGTCACACTTGACAATGCAACACCCATTTCAATGGCTCTGTTGATATCTGTATATTTTAATAATGTCGGAACAGACTCCTGCTGCAATCTGCCCCTTAACAAATTGTCATATGTGCCACAGACACCATCAAAAATTCTGTCACAGGTCAGTCATCATATTTGTCAAACTTGCATTTTGCTTTATGCTTTAAATCAGTAACATGTCAATTTGTGATGAGTATAAGATATATTACTTCTAGGCTCACGGCAGTTCTCGACTTGCCATTTTACTACTGTGAAACTGTACGTTTACACCTCTCAGAATTCAGATATTTTGTACATTATTTTGTCTACTGCAATGTGATGAAGTGTGACAGACTACTTTTTCCCAGTCTTTACAGCAATACCACTCATAGTTAGGAATAGGTCAAACTTCTGAATAAACAACTTCCAATATTCCATCAAATTTGCTTCCAGAGAGACATTCAAAGGGGGTTGTAGCTTCACCAGGTTTGATTCAGATATCGCTGATATCATGTAACACTTTTTAACAAATTAAAAGTAAAGCAGCTATCTGTAACCATCTGAGTGCTTTATTGAAATGCAGATCTAGCTTCACAGCATGAACACATACAGCCTGGGATTTCAGACTAGGCACAAAGCACACATAAAGATAAAATAACTAATACAAAGGAGAAAATGTAAGACAGTATGGGGGAGTCCTCAGTTAATACTGCAAACAAATGGAGATGTGCTTACAGTTTCATTTGTTGCCTTATATCATACCATAGTATCCAAAATTGAAGTTATTTAAACAATGTTGCTTAATGGTGTTTTAAAAATGATAGTCTATATTAATGTTATAGAATGAGTAAGATAAACAAGTCTGTTTAGTGGACAAAAAAAAAACAAAAAAAAAAAAAACAAAGATTCACAACCTTTTCACCCCGTTACCTTGAAATGCTACCTTTATGGAATAATATTATGTTAGTAGTCTGGATAGTTTATGGCAAGGAAACAAATAGTCAAGATCAACACAGTGATGGCTGTGAGTTAGTCCTGACAGATGACATGTGGTGATTAGGAATGAGCATCACAGAGAATTCATTCATTTAATAGTATGTCAGTGGTGAGTGTTGCCTCTAGCATTACTTCCAAAATGTGTAAGATGGTTGGCAGCCTCCTTTAGTTTGGACAGAACTTGACGCAGGGATTTAATAATAACTAAAGGTTCTATGAAAATACTTTTGGAAGAGACCAGCCTGGACTAGTTTACTAGGTGATGTAGATGTGTAGTTATTCTTCATGCAATACTGCATTCTTAGTTTTGATAAAGCGGCTTTCAAATGAAAGCAATATGTAACTGAAAAGGCATATTTTGATATATTTTATTTATTTATGTAACATTTGTTTACTAGGAAAGTCCGACTGGACACAGGTCCTTTTTCTGCGGAGGCCCCGGGAGAAAAGCTTCATGAGTAACAGTAAACTTTAATGCACAGATTACAATAATCAATAAAATATAAAGTAAATGAAATGTAGCATACATAAGATATTTCCAATGTGGGTCAAACTCAAGATATTTTGTGGGGCTCGAAGGAATCTGAAGATAGGTTATCCATTTTACTCAAAAGAAGATCATGACCTTGACTTTCCTTTCCTTCAGGAGTAAGCATCTCTATAAAGGTATTCACCGAAGGTACCGAGATCTTAATCCATAGTTTAAGGCAATTAAAGGCTGTCATCATCAAGACCAAGACAATTAAATAACTGGAATACTGACCAATCGACACATCTTTAACATATTCCCTTATGTGACCTGTGTGCAAAAGAATACTATTGGTCCAATTGTTAACATTTGCGATACATTTGTGAGTACAAGGTAAGGTCAGAATAGTTACGTTGCAAGGCATCTCTCCCTGTGCAGTCAAAGTACCACATGGTCATACGAAATACAAAGGTATCTGTGTTGCAAGACCATTTATACCTTACCAGAAGCCATTTTCATGCCGTACCCCACTCCTTTTCAAGAAGAGCAAATCAGGTCAGTCCTGGAGTAAACTAAAGGGTACCCATCTGATCAGCCAGTTTTAATTGGATGAATGTAGGGTGCCACTTTGTTTAACTTACAGGGGCCATCTGTTCCAGAGGTGGGATAGATGTTGGATAATAAATTTGTTACGTTGTTTGTAATACAAAATTAAGTTAAGTTATTATTCTTTTCCATCTAGCATACTGTTAAGTAGAAGATACAGAGTGTCAGTCACTTCAGAATAATTTAAAAGGAAGGCAAAGATGATATTTTCTAGCACGGGGGCTCTTCCTAACAACATGCTGTGATTCACCACAATGTAAAAAAAAAAACATGGATTACTAAAGTGTTGCTTCTCTTCTGCTCACAAATGCAACACCAGTATTTATGAATGCTTTTAATAAACTATTGACCAGATTGCACCCCCTAATACTTTGCACCCAGGGCAGCTGTCCCCTTTGCTCCTACCTATTTATGCTTCTGCAACAAATATACGTTATGGAGGGACTAGGTGAGCTGGAGTCCTGGTGCAGTCCTTACAGGGCAATTAATGCCTTACAGTCTATGACTGCATTCTGCTATGAAAGGAGAGCGAATCATTTAAAACAATCTGTAGAATAAAAATGTATGGAAGTCCACATTCCATTTGCACGATTAGTTAATGTTAATTTACGTACTAGACTTTGCTGCCTGCCTGGTGTAACACCCCCGATGCATAAATGCATCAGAGTTGCAGTTCCAGTGTGTGGAATGAAGGATGTTGGATTAGTGATATCGTGGTGAAGCCATACCTCATCAGTAAGAGTATGCAGCATCCAGTAAGCCAATAGACATCCAAACCATTTGGAAATATCTCCTTTTAGTCCTCTTGTCGAAAGATTTGCTGTTCTTTGGATGTGATGACTGGTTTAAAATGTTCTCTGAGGGAAGTCTTATCTTTAAGATGAAGTTTTAATGTAAGCAGAGTGCTGCATTATTAGGTACAGATTGCAATTTGCCTGACATACTGAACTCTAAACTTGGCAGAGTACAAGATGTGTGATTTGCTACTCTTGTATGTTAGTTTTAGATGTGTATTCATTACTTATGTCACATCTGTGTTTGATTAACTGTAAACATCATAAGTGTAACTTCAAAGTACATTTCTGCTGATTAACCATTTAACAATCGAAAATTATAATCTCTCTTTCTGAATTTTGGATTTAACTTTAACATGTGCTACATGTTACTGTTTATCAGTTTTCTGATGCTAGATACGTATACATGTATATCTGCAGAGTTGCAATATACTCTGTCAAATGGTCAAATGGCTTATACATTTTGTTGCCAGAATTGATTGTGTTCTCTTACTGATAACCCTGCTAATGGGATGCAGGAGATTTCAAATGGCTGACCGTTGACTGCTCACATAGTGTGTGAGCTGTGCTTGTGTTAAAGTAAACACAAATTTTGTTCTCATGCCAAAGCATTTGGATATACCAAATGTATTCACATTATGTGAGGGACTACGTGTTTCAATGTTTGTATAAGGTCGGAATAAGGGCAAGGGGAGGGGCTAGGTTTAATGGCATGTATGTAGAGGCTTTGGAGTGTGTGTGTGTGGGTGGGGTGTGTGTGTGTGTGTGTGTGTGTGTGTGTGTGTGTGTGTGTGTGTGTGTGTGTGTGTGTGTCTGTGTGTGGGTGTGTCTGTGCGTGGGTGTGTGAGATAGTTTTTCTAAGATAAGGTTAGAATAAGGGAGTATGATGATAGTTTTAACATTTTGTGTGTGTGTGTGTGTGTGTGTGTGTGTGTGTGTGTGTGTGTGTGTGTGTGTGTGTGTGTGTGTGTGTGTGCATGTGTGTGAGGGTTTTGTTTAGTGGTACTGTTAGGAAAAGGGTTTTTAGTAAAGTAATGCTACCTTAATACTGTTGCTACCCATAATCTTAACACTACAAATGACCTCACTAAAATCCCTCTCCCTAACGTTACCACTGTTCAGACAAATAATGTCTGGATGTGCTGTTGTTTATTTATTTATTTTAAAGTTGACCAATCACAAAAGGAAAATGTTTGTTTTCCTTCTGTGGTTGGTTTCATTATGGCCATTGTTTGTGTGATTTTTTTTTTGTTTTGTTTTTATAGGCAGACATTAATGTAATGTATTCCTATCAGATAGACGAACTTCTGCAAGTTCGAACCTCGTATGGTTGAGACCATAAGTTTGAATTTGCAGAAGTTTGAGCATTTCAACGGAAATCTATGTAAGGGGAGGTTTCTGTTTTGTTCAATGTGGTGCGATCTCAGAGTTGGTATATTTAAGTAGCGTGGGTTGTGGGGGTGTGCATGGCGGCTTGCCCCCTGCTTACAACAGTTTATTTTGTTTTCTTTTTTTTTTTTTGTTTTTTATTCATAGTCGAAGTTTTTTAACTTCAAACAGGATGGTTCGAACATTCTGTGTTCAAAGTTATTAAACTTCGACTATGTAATATAGACCCTAAGGTAATATGCGTCAATGTTTTCACTCCTCAGCTTTTAATACCATACTCATATATACTTATAGATAGATACATAGCTACATACACACATTAGGCAAACAACCCATTCTAAATGGAAATATTGATATTTATGTTTGTGAGTGAAATGAACATAACATTAATATAATTGGAGTAAAGTGCTGTAGTGGTTTTATATTTGTTTTGCTCTAATAATTTTAATTACATTTTATATACATTGTTTTCCAGATCATAGCTAAGCAATTGAGTATTGGACATTATCCCCCTTACCTGACAATTGTCCAGTTCACGCTTACTCCTTTTTCAATAGACTCTGGTAAGCTGCTATTATTTTGGAGGATTACCCATACCTAATAGAAAGGTATTTTTGTCTTGATTATTAATATATAAAGTAACAGTCTGCAAACACTGGGCACAATTTTCAAAAGTAAACTGAGATGAAGTTTGACAGACTGGCTCAGTTTCAAAGCAAACTTATATGACCTTTTATACCATCTAAATTGTATTATTCATAGCTGATCAGGATTGCTGTATAAATTTCCTGAATATCCATATAGTCACTGAACATGTTACATTCTTACTTGACAGGTGCGCAAATAAAACTTGGCTTGGTTACAATTTAAGAATTGATCAATAAGTATTTAACATTTTAAGTATAAAAACGCTATTATCACTTCTGCTAGAAACACGAGACATATTCACAGTTTTCTTCTAGACTGGCCATTCTCCAGTGTGTACTGCATTATGACAAGAGCTATGGCTAAAGTGATTGACATGGTTTGAGTCTAAGGATAAGAAATTAATGAATTTCACTCGTAAGTGCTTATTATAAATTGGCACCAAACAACATAATCAGATTTCATGAGGTGTATTTTGTAGACACCATTAAATAGGAGCCAAGTAACCTATGTTTGATTAGTAACCTTGGTATTGGTGAAGCTAGTGAGGGGGTGAAAGAGGAATGAAGAGACAACTCTTGCTTATTTTTTTCAAGATGGAGGTTGCGGAGACATGCTGAGCATGTGCTATGAGTACTGACTCCAGTACTAACCACAGACAGTTACATAGAGGTGGTAGCCAGTGTTGTTGGTTGGATGGGGTGGATGGATGGTCAGAGAGAATGAATCATCTTACAGGTGAGGTCAGTCTTCCCATGGTTCCCTTTCTATGTTGATTGTAGTAGACATCATCTAACACAATAAGGAGCACAGCCTGTAGCTGAGCTACTCTTCAACTGTATCTAGTGACCATTATTCTTAGCCCTTCTTGCAAGTAAGGGGAAAATGGAAGACCATTTTGAGATCACACCAAACTAATAAAAGAAGTCCCAGAACATATGGTCTAGTACTCAGTGAAAGAGTGGCTGATAATCAAACAAGCTGAAATAGGAAACAAAAAGGTTAATTGCATATATGCATGTTCAGATCAGGTACCACAGTTTTTAATGAAGGTTATTGGAACAAATACCAACTGAAGGAACCACAACTGTTGGGCATTAATTAAAGATAATTTTCTTTATCTCTGGACTTGGGGTGCATCAGTATGTTTGTAAATCCAAAGTCCATTTCTCACTTTTTATGTCTGAGAGGAGTAACCCCAAAGCAAAATTTCCCAGTATGGAGCCCCACAGGACTCCACTGATACTGTGGTTGTGATATACAGATAACCATCTACCTTCACTTGTGTCTTTTTGCTTAATCACCATTTTTTCCACTAAACTATATATGAACTGACATTTAATACTATTAAATTATCAGTCTCTTAAATAAAATAGTGTCAATTGCCTTACCAAAACCAATATCAGTAAGCACTGCTAGGCCTTCATTAAGTGCTTATTTTGTCTCCTTAAAGAAAGCCACAAAATTCAGAAGGCAAGCTATCCCCTTATCAAAACTATACTGTATCATGCCTGTGTCCTCTGGGTCATTTTCAGTTCTCTGATATAATTACAGAATACCTTATTATTGCTTTCAACCTCATGAATTTGCTACTGTATAATTTTTATTATACACTATTATGTTCTGCTTTGATATGTATATCTTACTGCCTCGCTGTTCCACTTTTTTCTTCTTTGTGAATTATTTCACTCAAGTAGCACCTACAAATCATCACTTGTAGTCAGTGTACTACCCTTGTAAACAAATGTAAAATAAAATAAAGATTTAATAAGAAATCTAAGTAATTTCTCTAGGGGTAAGTAGGATTATAAACGTTTGGCGATGACAAGGGAATAAGATGAGAAAGCACTTGGTATAGAAGCTGAAGGAAAGGATGGAAAGGAACTGTGCGGGGAAACCTTGGAAAGAAGGTGTAAAGGTGTGTAAGAAAGAGACAGATCAGATGTTAAAAAAGATATTTCAAGATTTTTATGAAGACTTGAGTGTAGAAAACCCTTATGTGAATAGAACAGAGAACAGGAACAACTTTGGACCTGGGTGACATTAAGTGAGCAAGTTACAAAAAAGTTAAATTCTCATATTAGGCCAAAGGGGGCATAGAATAAAAAAGGAATATGTGGATTAAGGAGATGCCCTGATGGGAATCTATTTGAGATGTATAAGATGACAAGTAAATAATTCAGATCTTAACTGGTGAGCATTTAATGATTATAGAAAGAGGTAGGAGATATACATTATGAGTCAGTCCTACATGGGGATATTATACTCCAGAGAGATTCAAACTAGTTTTACTTAAAAATTTAGATGACAAAATTGTGGCCAAGATTCTAGTAGGGAGAAAGGAGAAGGTATGACCAAAAATCATCCACAGATGTCAGAAGGGATTCATGAGGGGACATTCTCTAGACAACCAGTGGTCTGTTCTGGCTCTTTCAGAGAGACAGAGTGCAGAGTAATGACCTCTAATAAATTGAAATAATGTGGTAATATAAAGTGGGTGTTTGATTCCACTAAGTGGAGACAATTTATGAGGGTTATGGAGGAATTATGAACTTGGGATGAGGGCTTAGAGAGTTGATCACTGTCATTTATCTTAAAACAGAGTTAGAAATAATATTCAATAGCAAGATCTATGGAAAAAACTGACAGGATGGGGGCCAAGGAAGAGGTGCACTTTATCTCCTGGACTGTCCTTCATAGAAATCTATTGAGATGGGTGAAACAAAGATATATGTTTAAAGTGGTTTCCTTACATAAGGACATGAAATTTCATGTTAGACTTACTCTCATGTTTGAGTCACTGCAGCGCTTGCTATAAGACTGCTGCACATTAGACTACTCCTGCACAAAATAATACTTCCTGTGCAAATACTCCATTGTTAACCCACAGAATGAGAGTGAAGCTAAAACCAAGCTAATCTTGCTCTTACTGACAAGACTGAAAACTCTCAGCATGTCCCCTATACCACTAATGCTCATGGTACATTCCAGCTATGAGATACTCATCACTAACCTCATGCTACAGGTGGTAGGAAATGATGGTGAACTGCATCAACCATCAAATCTGGAATTGTGAGCTCTATGAAGAAGTCATACATTTGGTGGACTTCATCACTGCGATCTGCCCCTAATTTCTGCAAGTGAAGAATCAGCAACAAGAAGCATGGTTTGAGGGGGCAGAGCCTGAATGGCTAACTGAAGGCAGAAAATTTTTAGAGGTCCATAAACTAGTATAAAATTCAGGAAATTTATTTTCTAACAAAAACACTGAATAGTCAGATAATAGTCTAAAATAACAAACTACAAGTTTTGGTAAATTTCTGTAAGAAATGTCCTGTCAAATTATATTGGAGTCTATTAACAACTGGGGAAATGAGTAACCTAAAGAACTCTCATTCTGAACTAACATTAAAAAAGGAACTATAACTGGTGACTACACTACAACTAAGAACACTGAAGAGAGGCAGGGGAGGGAGGAGGCAAAAGTTTAATAGAGTGATTTTGAGATGGAAAGCAGTTGAGCGGGGAAATTGTAGCTTGTTAGTGCTTAAAGATGAAGCTTTTTCAGTTTGTAAGACTCGCGAGCTGGATAGCCAATTATCAGCTCTCTATCCATAACTGCTGTTTCTGTTTAGTGTTGCTATAGCAATAAGTACAGTAAGCTGTGATTGGCTGTCAGCTTACTCATGGAATTAAGGCAGTATGACCATATTACATGTTTGGTAAATATATTTAGATATCTTTTTGAATAATTTATGTTCCACAAATAAGAGGATAAATGCTAAAACAGTTAGAAACTTGAATTATAATTTATTTAAGCATAACAACATAGTTAATTAAACAAGAAGCTCACTGCAGATCATACTCAGTATAGCTCTATAATATTGAACTGTTGTGCTTCACACTACTTTGCTTTTATCTGTATAAATATCTGATTTGAAAGTTTCTTCTATAATCTAGCTATAACTGACTAATTTAAGCATATTAAGATTAAAGCCTTATAGACATGTTTTAAGATGACTTAAACATCTTCTAACTTTACTGAGCAATATTATTGAAATTTTATGATTGTCTGGTATATGATGTGAATAACATTAACAATATATGTTGCTTGTTGCAAGCCTTTGCAAATACAGGTTTAGATAATTTTCTGTGTAATAAAAGTATGTGGTGAAAGATTGGTGTGAGAAATTAAACCAAATGTTATGTAAATATGAGTAGAGCTTCACATCTTGCTATTGTTAATCAGCTACTAATTATACTTAATATGAAAATAAATGGGGATACTCATAAGCTGAAAGAGATTAGTAATTAACATAACTCAGATACATATGTATGTATAGATGGTAAGGATATATACATTAAGTTATGAAGAAATATTAAGCCCAACAGCTGAATGTTATAACATCATAATCACTGTATTTTAAAATAGTCTCCTTTAACACTTACAACTATATATGGAGCTCAGATGAAATGGGAAAGAAAGTTAGAGTGATAGTCCACCAGACTTATCTATCCGTTGGACTCGGAATGTATTTCATTCCATGTTGGGTAGGGTTTAAAAACCACACTAGTTTAATTTCAGTATGCATTTTAGATTTTAAGACTTTAGTTAGTTTTAATAAGCCTGACTTAAGCCTCTTCTTGTTGATTACTTTAGAGGAAACATTGTTGACTGAGATAGATGATTGTCTACAAATTAATAATAAATCAATACTAGAGAGGACGATTCCACATAACTATAACAATAGATCAAACACTTCTTCAAAAATAACGATATGGATCTTACTTTATTATCTTGAAATACTAATGGCTTAAATAACCCAAATAAAAGATGTAATCTACTAAAATATCTAAAATTAAACAGAGCTCAAATAATACTCTTACAGGAAACACACTTTAAAAAATGATAAATTTATAGGGAACCTAAGTGAATATATGGCCCTGGCGTGCTCCACATTTAAATAAAAGAAGAGAGGGTTAACAATCTTATGGAAAAATAATTCCTTAAGTCCTGAAATTATATACAAATATGTAGATAATGATGGTCTTATAGCTATTGTAATCTTGAAGATTAATAACAGGATGTGGTATTAGAGTGGGAACAGTTAAAAAAAAACTAGATTTTATTATAAATACATCTAAAGGAAATGTAATAATAGGTGGGGATTTTAATTGTATTACTGACACATCTGAAACCACTAACAAAAAATCTCCATGCTTAACGTCTACTGCAAAACTATTAAAAAGATGGACTGAGGCTTTAAAATTGAAAGATGCTTACAACACTATAGATAACAACTCATTACTATTTTCTCATCAAGATTATAGATTTGTCACCCAAACCAGAATAGACAAATTATATATTTCTCAAGATCTTTATAAAAAAAATCACATCCTTCTCAATAACCCCATGTCCTTTATCAGATCACAATTCCCTTGTCCTAAAAATGCAAATGGATTTTAAACCATTAACACTAATCTCTAGAATTCCCTCATATATCACAAAAATTAAAGAGTTCAAGCAATGGTTAATTAGTGAACTTCATTTCTTTTTAGATATAAACTACAAGCCAAAAGTAAACATAATAATGGTCTGGGATTCATTAAAAGCTTATATATATGGTAGAACAATTAGTTGGTATAAAAATAAACTTAAAGAATGGGAATCAAAATTACAAGAACTACAAAACCAACTCTTATTATACAAATCCAAAAAGGACTTTGATTCGATTGGGAAAAAAAAGATGATAGAAGATTGAAATAAAAGATATAATAAAATATTAAACCATAAAACTAATTTAGCCATGGAGAGGTTAAAAATAAACTCTTATGCTACTTCTCCAAAACACCTACATAATCTATCTGTTAAAATCAATATGCAATCTAAAGCTAATGCTATTGTTAATATCTTACATAAAGGGAAAGGTAAGAAAGTTTTGGAAATAGGGGATATATTGGATGTTTTTAAGTATCAGTACAGAAGACATTATAAAATCAAGAACACTATAACAAACCAATTAAATTTAAAAATTATACTCCCTAATATAAAAATAATCCCCGAAAACTTATAACAGGAGTTACAAAAATCCATTACACCTAAAGAAATTACTGAGAAAATCAAAGAGAATAAAATTGGTAAATCCCCGGGGATAGATGGTTTAGTTATAGAAATATACAAACTATTTCCTACAAATATAACCACATTGTTACATAAAACACTACTTGAAATTCAAACTCATGCAACAATTCCCCCTTCATGGAGATATTCTTTAATAATGCACATTTTTAAAGGAAATAAAGATTCTAGCCATTGTAGTTCATATAGACTAATTTCATTACTGAATAATGATTATAAAATATTCATGTCTATTATGGTAAGTAGAATAAAAGCTCAAATATCTGAAATAATTAATAATGACCAAATTGGGTTTATACATAATAGACACACTCATAATATAAAAAGGATACTGACATTTATAGATTATTTAAATAATGAAAATTCAGAAGCCTTGATAATTGGACTGGATATAGAAAAAGTATTTGATTCTTTAAACTGGGATTATTTAATGAAAACTCTAGGTGTATTTGATTTCCCTCTCTCCTTTATTACATTCATTAAAAAGGTTTGCAAAAATAATTTAGCTTAGGTTAAAATAAGACACTTTACTTCAGAGGCAATCCAAATTACTAGAGGCACTAAACAAGGTTGTCCTATGTCACCCATTTTATTTGCATTGGCCATAGAGATACTGGCTATATTAATATGGAGCAATCCAAATATAGATATCCATAAATATATATGACTAATAGAATTCCAAGATCATGCTCTTTGCTGATGATGTGCTTCTTACATTATCAAACTCAAAAGAAGTGTTAGATGAGCTATATTTATTGATAGAAAACTTTCACAAGATCTCAGGACTTCATTTAATAATCAAGATCAAAATATATGTTATTGAATAAAAAAAAAAGAAATACAAATTGATAAGAATCACATCATAGGCAAGCAAGTCACAACTTTAAAATACCTGGGGATAGAGCTGAGTGGAAATATACAGGAGATACTGAATATTATAGGATTCATAGATATATATTTACCACTTGGGAACAAAAAAATGTAATAACCTACAATTTTCACAAACACCTTCAAACTAATCAACTGGCAAATCCTTAATACTCTCCCCCTAGACAATCCCGTAGAACATTTCAACTCTATTTTCCTAGACACTCTGAATTGCCTAGCCCCTCTAAGAAACAAACGAATCAAAACTAACTTTGCTCCTTGGCTGACAAAAGATACTAAACAAATCATGCATCACAGAGACAAAGCCTGGAAGCATTATCAGAAAAATAAACTGCCTTCTTCCTTCCTCCAATACACCCAACTTCGCAACCAAGTAAAAAAACTAATCACTTTAGACAAAAAAAACTACTATAGTAAACTGCAGTCTAATAAAAATAAGAACCCAAAACTATTTTGGAAATCAGTTAACTCCCTTCTACACCCAGGGTCCAAGAATAATCCCTGCCCAGACCCTAGTTTAACTGATAAGGAATTGAGTTCTCACTTTAACACCTTCTTCACAGAATCCATAGCTAATCTAACCAAAACATTCCCAAACAATAATCCACCTAACATCCTCTCCTCAACACCCAATAACCTCAATAAATGTCTCTTGAATTTCCAGTTCAAACCAGTTTCAACCAGCTTCATAAAAAGGCTCTTATCTAATCTTAAACCATGCTCAAATGCCCCTGACAACATTCCCTCCTCCTTCCTCAAATGCGCAGCTGAAGGTATTGCTTTCCCTATTAGTGTCCTGATAAACAGATCCTTAAATGAATCATATGTACCCAAACTCTGGCATTCAGCCTACATCCTACCTCTCCACAAAGGAGGTAAAAACACCACTATCTCTAATTTCTGTCCCATCGCCCTACTCTCTCCAATATCTAAAGTTCTAGAAAAATGTGTCCACCACCAGCTTTTACCTTTCCTAACACAGAATCACCTACTTACTTCCACCCAACATGGCTTCCGCCCCGGCCATAGCACCATTACCGCCTTACTATCCTTCCTTGAAACAGTCAACCGAGCCCGAGACTCTGGACTCCTTGTATCCACAGTACTACTAGATCTTTTCAAAGCCTTTGACACCATCTCCCATACACACCTACTCTTTCATCTTGCCAACCTTAATCTCTCCCCACATACTCTTTCCTGGTTCTCCAGTTACCTATCTGAAAGATCTCAAGCTGTCAGATGGATGAACTCTACCGCCTCCTTCTTGCCCACACCTACCGGTGTTCCCCAGGAGTCCATCCTCAGACCCATGCTCTTCAACATCTTTATAAATAATCTACACTCTGTCATACCTGACACCACAGTCATCCAATATGCTGATGACTCCACCTTAGTTTGTGCTGCCTCTAACTTTTCTGAACTCCAGACTAAAACACAAATAGCCTTTTCCACCACAGAGAACTGGATGCACCAAACCCACCTCTCCCTCAACACTAATAAATCCAAAATTCTAATTTTTACCCCTTCCAGATCTTCCTCATCCTTTGACAAAGATTCCTTCAAAGTCCTCAGCCAAACCAACACTGCTATAGAAGTAGTACCTTCCGCTAAACTACTCGGCATTACCATAGACGAACACCTAAAATTCGATCTCCACATTCAACAAAACATAAAGAAAACCCACCAAAAGTTAGGTATGCTCTACAGAAACAACCAATTTCTTTCCAACTCCTCTAGGCACACCCTGGCAATTACATATCTTCTACCCTCTCTTCTTTATGGAGCCCCTCTTTTAACCAATCTGTCTATTTCCAACATCTCAAAACTTGAAACTTGCTATAATAAGATCTCTAAATTCGCAACCAATTCCAAAACCTCAACTCACCACTGCCTTACCCTTAAATCTCTAAAGTGGCTTGAACTTCCCAACCACTTGGACTATCTCCAACTAACCACCGCTCACAAACTAATATTCTACCCAGACTCATGCCCTGCCTTAATAAACATCCTTCCACCATACACCCCAAACAGATCTCTGAGATCTGAACACCAAAACCTTATCTCCATCCACAAACCTAAACGTCCTGCCGGCCAACTTCTACTCTCCTTCTCTCTAGGTAAAAAATGGAACTCTCTCCCTCCTTCTCTTAGGACTATGCCTAACTCCGAATCCTTCAAGACCCTACTTCTCAAATACGTGTCATCCAAATGGAAATGTTCCTGCTCTCACCAGATATAATTTCCAGTGATCTCTTTTCCTGAGCTCTCCATTTCCTGGCCCTCTCTACCTCCAAGATTTTCCTGACTTTTCTAACTTTCTCCTGACTCCAACATACTTTTTGCACATCTATGTATTTTTGTTATTTTACTCTACACTGTATTGCTTTATTATGCTTGCTCATTATGCACATTTTATGTAAATGTATTTCCTGACTGCATGAATCTTACTCTTGTATTATACCATTAACTTTATGTTACCATGTTTCATTGTATTGCTTGTGGAGCTTTTCATGAATGAATGGACTGCATGAATCTTTACTCTTGTATTTTACCATTAATTTTATGTAACCATGTTTCATTGTATTGCTTGTGGAGCTTTTCTCCCCGGGCCTCCACTGAAAATGGGCACTTCTTGGCCCAGTGGACTTCCCCGGTAATCAAACTGAAATAAATAAAATAAATAAATAAATAAATATGCTGGCAACAGTGCATAAAAACTAACAAGTCTTAGATATGCAATATATGTTGTCAACTTATAGTTTAAATACTCTTGAATGGTTAATATGTCAGCATGTCTTGACATACTCCAAGGATCTATGTAGGATGATAAGTAACTCTTCTTTCCCAAATCCACCCAAATTTATAACTAGATTGTTTGGAATTATATATAATAATGAAAATATGAAAAATGAAACATCTTATTTATATCATTTAATAAAAAATTATAAAACAACACCTAAATCAGCATATTGGCAGTATATTACTAAAGGATATTCAATACCTTTAACCTCAGAAAATAAATCAAACATGCTACTTTCAGTTAAATTAACTTCTTATTCTCAATACTGGAGAATATTTAACTGGAATTACCTACATAGATCCTTCTTAACTCCTGATAAAATTTAAAAAAAATCAATTCTTCAAGTAATAGGTAATGTTGGAGATGTCAACAGACCAATAAAGCCGATTGGTCTCACATTTTCTATGACTGTATGAAAATTAAAACATTTTGGGAATTAAATTAATAATTTCTTACAAGCAATTTATACAGATACATTTGTCATGACCAATGCTTTAATATTATTGAATATAAATGAAGGTTCTTTTATAAATAAACCTAACCTGTACTTACTGTTGACAATACTAGCTATAGCTAGGAAATGCATAACCAGGAAATGGAACTCTACCACAGTGCCTAATAGAGAATTTTTTTTGTGTTTACTGAATAAGATGGCATTAATGGGGGTAAAAACCAAAGAACTAAGAATCTTTCCTAAGCCATTAGTCAATAAACCCTGGAAAAAGTTTTGACATTGACTGACACTTTACAAGTGGAATCAGTCTCTTTATGAAAACAACTGTATCATAAGTTATGTTTAATCATTTTTGTATAAACGTGTTATTATTCAAATCTACTCATGTCAGGCTGAATGTAAATACTGTATGTAGTTAATCTATTAATTAATATGTTTGTTAACTGTAAACAAGTATTTCTGTTTTTGTTTGTCATACATTTAAAATAAAAATTATCTGAGCAAAAAAAAAGAAGCATGGTTTGAGCATCCATAACAGCTTGTTAAAGTAGAGATTCACAGAGCAGTCAAGTATGCTAGAAGTTTAAGATTGTAATAATCCCAGAACAAAAAATGTAAACTACAGTTAAATGCACTTAGGACATACCATTTATAAATTTGCAAACCTAACTGGTTAAAAAAATTGAATAAAAAGAAAAAAAAATCATGTCATGACATTATTCTCTAAAGCCCTTACATCACCACTTTAAAACATAACTGCTACTGCTGAAAGGTTTTCAGATGCTGTTGTGGTGGTTTCCAAAATGTTATTTACATGAATGTTGTACATAAAAAGAAAAAAAAAATCACATTCACTGGACAGAAGACTTTGTTATGTCACATAAGTTTTTCTGACATTTAATTTTTTTCTCAGAAAACCCACGTTGTAAAATTTCGAAGACTTACTCATACTTCTATAATCACAAAACAAGTGTTATGGAGCAACATTCGGAGAGGTACAAGCTCAGATTTCTGTGTTAATTGTCACAAAACACATTATAGGTCCCAAAACACAGAAATTAGTGGTTAAACTAGCAATTATTTCCTTTAATTGCACAGAATGGTATTTTCAGTAATAATTATAGCTGTATCAACTTAAACAAGGTCTGTTTTGTCAAAATTTACTTCTAGCCTCAATTAACCAGTAAACTCTCAAAAAGAAACAGAAAATGCTGTGGACTCTGAGAAGTTTTGCATTCACAAAGGCACAGAATATTTTATGTTAACATTTCACTGAAAAACATTATTGCAAAGCAATATTTACAATTTTAGATCCATTAATATAAAAAAGAGACAATCCCGAGAAGACTACATTGCTTATTGTTTTGTACTCTTTTCTCTGTAAGTGCCATCTGGAACAGCCACAGTGGTTAGATAGCGTCTTTGATTTAAATATTTGCAGTGTTCTAGTGGTGGTAGTCTATGTGTGTGTGCGTGTGTGTGTGTGTGTGTGTGTGTGTGTGTGTGTGTGTATTTATGTCTGTATGTGACATTGTACAGATATGTGTGTGCATGTGCCTGTGTGTTTGTGGGGATGCATGTGCATAAGCCTGTGTATAGTAGGGAAGGGTTACTAAAAAATGATTACTGTATCTGCTTGATGTTATTCCTTGTTTCTGATGCGATACACATCTTATGAAGTTTTATAAATTCTGTTAAATACAGTCAAATAAGGAATTTCTTTGTAGATCCAGTGAATTGTCCACCAAAATGAAATCTGCCCACTGTATGTGCTAGTTTCTATTAGAGGTATGAAAGCCCCTATTACAATAAAGCATTTCATGTGAAGAACAGATGTTTCACAACAAAATGATTATGGTTACTGTGATCTGTAGATGTCTGCATTGTTTCACTCTGTCTTCCCACCACTTTGTATGTTTGACAAAGCCTTTTTCTGCAGAGAAGCAGTGTCAGCCACTAACAATGAAACTTTTATTTAGTTCTATGGTATGATTTGCAAAATAATCTGCTTTCTCTACCTTTTAAAATATCATAATGTGTGTGTGTGTGTGTGTGTGTGTGTGTGTGTGTGTGTGTGTGTGTGTGTGTGTGTGTGTGTGTATGCGTGTCTTCTTATAAACAAAGCATTATTTTGTAAACAACAGCTACATGACGCCAGAGAGAAAAGTTTCTACTGACACTTACTTGCTTTGAGAATGTAACAGATGCAAACTCAAAGGGATGTCTGTACACACATGAGCATACATGGTGGTATACAGACACTACTTACTTTTTCCCTACTGGATATACAGCTAGATAACAAAGTTAAGTTTGAACACTTGGATACAGTAAAATAATGCAAAATCATGATGGAAAAAAGTATAGTTGTGTAAAATCTTACCTTTAGATGCCCTTCTCTTCTATATGCTGCTGTATCCACAACATGAGCGAGTCTGCCTATGGTTGACGCTTGTACATCTGGCCATTATACAAAAGTTTAGCTGTGACTGCAAAGGTACATGCATCGGCCATCATCAGTCAGCGACTATCCATCATAAATGGACACCGGGTATAAAGCGGACATCAGCACGCACCTACCTCAGAACTGGATGCCGAAAGAACCAGTGACTATGGAGTGGGTAGTCAGGAGTCAGGCAAGTGTCAGGGGGAAGGGCAGGGTGGAAAACTATACAAAAGTATATAGAAGAGAAGGACATCTAAGGTTATGGTGAGATTTTACACAACTATACTATGTCCTTCTATTCATATGCTGCTGCTGTATCCATAACATGAGGGAGAGTGCAAAAGCTCACTCTATTAAGAATTGGGTGGAGGGGCAGAGACATTCTCCACAAAGCCATGAAGGATGGCCCTGGCAAATCCTGCTCTGGACCTGGAAATGATGTCCAGCTTGTAGTGTTTAGTGAAGGCATGGACAGATGACCAAGTAGCTGCTTCCAAAATGGCAGCTGTATCCATACCCTTAAAGAAGGCACAAGAGGAGGGCACAGCGCTAGTAGAGTGCATCTTCACAGGGAAGGGAAGCCTTTTGCCAAGGGCTGTGTATCAAAAGCAAATAGTTTTACTTATCCACAAGGAAATGGTTTGTTTGGAAACAGGGTGTCCCAGGGTTCTTGGGTGATACGAGACAAAGAGCCCATCTGATCTACAGATGGATTTGGTCTTGTACAAATATTATCTGAGTTGTCTAAAAATGTCCAAGGAGTGGAGGATCCTTTCAGCTGAGGTTTGAGGTAAGAGGAAGAGGGTAGGAAGATTGAAGGCCTGATTCAGGGAAAGTTCATAAACTACTTTGGGCATGAAGGCTGGGTAAGTGCGTAAGCAAACACTGTCCTTGTGGAAAACTGTAAAAGGGGGAGACCATGAGGGCTTGCAGCTCAGAGACCCATCTGACTGAAGTAATGGCCACCAGGAGGATAGTTTTCCATGTGCAGTGTTGGAGAGAGCTGTCCTTGGCTGGCTCAAAGGGTAGTGAGGTCAGCTTTTCTAAAACAAAATTAAGTCCTCAAGGGGGAATGGGCTTCCTTGGAGGTCTAATGTGAAGCATTCCCTTTAAAAAGAGCTTAACTTCCAGTCTGTTGGCTAGAGGAGAGGTGAGAGGTAGGCATGCTGAGATGGCAGATAGCTGAGCTTTAATAGAAGGGTATGACAACCCAGAATTCATCAGATCACATAGGTAAGACATAACCACTGGAGGTTCTACAGTCAATGGTTGGATATTTTGTTTCAGACATGAAACAGTAAACCTTTTCCACTTAGACAGATAGGATTTTCGGGTAGTGGGTTTTCTGGCCTCCTGCAGAACCTGAAGCATGCCCTCAGTGTAAAGGTGTCTGAAGGGAATCAATGCCTTATCACCCACACTGTAAGGTTCAGGGTGGATATTTGGGGATGTATGACAGTTCCCTTCTCCTGTGTGAGCAGGTCCATCCTGTAGGGTAACTTGTGGTGATTGCCCTTGGCTAGATGATGTACTAGGGGGAAACCAATGTTGCCTTGGCCAAAAGAGGGTTACCAACAAGATTTGAGGGTGTTCTCTCTGAATCTTCAGCAGAACTTTTTGTAAGAGAGGGAAGGGGGGAATGCATAAGTGAACATCTCCTTCCAAGGGAAAGAAACACCATCCCACCCTCCATGCCCTGGGAGAAGGTGTACTGGTGCAGACGGTTGGTAGTTGTCTGTTCATGGGGGAGACAAAAAGGTCTACCTGAGGTATACCCCATCAATGGACCAGGTCCAGAAACACATCCCTGTTTAGCATCCATTCATGGGACTGGCTCATGGTTCTGCATAGAGCATCTGCCATCACATTTTCTGCAGAGGGTATGTACACAGCTAGGAGGTTTACATGACTTTGTTGGGTGATTTCTCATGCCTGTAGAGTCAATTTGCATAGGAGGTAGGACTTTGCCCACCCCCATTTGTTGATGTACCACAGCACAGTGGTATTGTCTGTGTACTATCTCAGCACACTTGGAAGAATCCCATCCTTGAATATTTCGAGGGCCAACATCAAGACTCTCATTTCCTTGATATAGATGTGTTGTGTCTGTCAGCCCAGGGTCCAAGTGTCTCTCACTCTCCATTCCCCTAAGGTTGTCCCCAACCTGAGTCTGAGGCATCTGTGTAGAGATCTTGTTTGGGGGGAAGGGGTTGTAGGGGAATACCTGAACTAGCAGAGATCTGAACAATCTACCACTGGAAAGGCAAGGAAGCAGGAGTACCATAAACTTCAGCGAGTGTAGGTGTTGCTTCCAGATTGTCCTTAAGTACCATTGGAATTTCCACATGTATAGCCTTGCTAAGGGTATCATGGGAATGGTGGAGGACATTAATTTCAAGAGCCTGAGAAACTCTTTGGCCAACAGGGCTTATAGAGGGAGAATCTCCTGGAAATAGGATGTGAGGGACAGAATCTTGTCTGGAGGGAGGCAGGCCATCATTTGTCCTGTTAGGATACTGCATCCTAAGAACACATGATCCTGAGAGGGAGTCAGGGAGGATTTGTGAAGGTTTTTGGTGAACCCCAGGTGCCTAAAGAGGGAGTTGGTGAAGTCTAGATGTTGCAGGAGCAACTGTGGAGACATTGCCTGGATGAGGATATCATCCAGGTAGAGGAAGAGTTAGATCCCCTGCATTCTGACAAAGGCAATGACTGGGACTAGGCATTTTGTGAACACTTTGGGGGCTGTAGAGAGACCAAATGGCAATGCACAAAACTGAAAATGTGCAGACCCACTGAGAAACAAAGGAATTTCCTGAAAAGATGATGTATTGGAATATGTAAGTAGGCATCCTTTATATCCAAGGACACCATGAAGGCCCGAGGGAGGATCAGGGGGAAGGAGAGTAGGAAGGGTTAGCATCCGAAAGGAGGGGAACTTGAGGAAAATGTTTAGATGGGATAAATCAAAGATGGGTCTCCAAGGACCTTCTTTCCTGGGGACCAGGAACATCCTGGAGTTGAATTCCTTGTCTGAGGTCCTGGAGCTCTTTGCCCTTCGCCTGAAGGACCTTAAAGAGTTCAGCAGCTGCTGACCCAAACAAAGCCTTGTTATCCAAGGGAGCGTCCATGATTTTTGCCTTAATGTCATCAAACAGAGGCTGTAGCCTAAGGCAGGAATATCTCCTGATGACAAAACCTGAGGTTGCAGCCTTAGATGAAGCCTCCACTGCATCATAACTGTACTTAATGGAGTATCTAGTCACTTGACTGCAGGAACTTAAAAGACTAGAGACCTTAGCTTTAATAGAAGAATAAGAAATGTCACCCGACTGTTAAATAGCATCAGTAATAAGAGCCAAGGAATGTTTGGCCATATGAGATTTGTAGTTTACGGCTCTCACAGCTAAAGTGGCAGAGGTGTACACAATTTGGCCCCGTCTTTCTATAATTCTGCTTTCTTTATCCAAAGGAAGGAGGGAGGTGGAGGGGAGAAGTCTGGAAGCTTTATCTGCAGTCACAAAAATTGTGGATGGGTCTGCAGAAGGGGTCTTGAAGATGAATTTTGCATCTTCAGGGACTTTATAAAACCTGTCTGGGTGCTTAGGTGCAGGGGGTTAAGAACTTGGGGCATTACAGGTAGCTAAGAAAGCATCCAGAAAGGCAAGGTGCACAAGAGGAACTGCAGACGGATTAGGGGACTCCATTTGTAAATGTTCATAATACCTTTTGTGTCTTTGTAACCTGACTGCAGTCCCACTTAAAAAAGTTATTCAATTGCACTATGGTTTCCCCAAAGGTAATGTCTTCCCCTGGGGAATCTGTACCATTAGACTCCTCCTCTGGAGAAGCATGCCCCAGGGGGAAAGCAATTTGAGATGTGTAAGTCAGGGATTCATCCCCTGAAGAATTCTCTTCTTCAGAGGAAACATCAGCAACTAGTTTGCCCTTAGGGGTAGAAAATGTAGGGGTTTGTGCAGGGGCAGATGCCTGGAATAGGGCAAGGAAGGCATTAAGTAGGCCCTGAGTAAAGGCCTGCCAGTCAGGCATCTAGTCCAATGGTACGGATGGTTGAGAAGGAGCAATATGTTTAGCCTTTTGCTTCTTCTTTTTAGGGGCATCCAACATAGACATGTCTGTTATGCGGTGTTTGGAAGGAGAGCCAGATGCCAGTCATCACTTCACAATATCAGAGACAATATATTCATGGATGATGATTTGGGAAACCGCACTTGGGCCCTTGGAAATTATGAGCCTTGATTCCCCTCCTGGCCCCTGAGTTGGACACTTGTGACTCCCTCTGGGACATGCTAGGGGCTTCTTTGATGGCTTCCACCTGGGTACCTGTCAGTGGAAGGTCTGTGGATTCTAACTCGGACTCCGGGCCATCATTGGCCTTGAGAGGTAGGGTCAGAATAGAGGGCGCAGCAGAAGGATCAGGATGAGATTTCTTGGCCTTTTTAGTGGGAGGCTCTTCCAAGGTTCCCAAAGTCAGGTCCATGTCCTTGGCTAAACATTTCAAGCGCTGATTCTCCAGATATAATTTTAATGTGGCTAGACAGCTCCTAAGTGTTTTGGGAACAAAGGCCTGACAGATTTCACAGGAGGTGTGGTCGTGGTCTTGGCCTAAACAGAATAGGCAGAGCTTGTGCGAGTCTTTACATGGAATCTGCCTTCCACACTGACACTTGCCCTTTCTTCCTGACATTAACCCACAACACAGTCATAAAAAGGTAATCAAAACCCCCTATGGGGTATTTCTCTGAACACTGACAAGCATGAAGTCTCTTCTTCCAGTGAGAGACGACTGGAGTTGGCAGTCACACACAGGCAGCAGAAAAGTTCTGAGGTAGGTGCATGCTGACATCCGCTTTATACCCGATGTCCATTTATGATCGACGTACAATGAGTGATGAGGGCCTACGTATGTACCTTCACAGTAGCAGCTCAACTTTTGTATAATGACCAGATGTGCAAGAGTCAACCGGAGGTAGACTCCATCATATTATGGATACAGCAACATATGAATAGAAGGAAATCATAAAGATTTTGACAATGTCAGTTTTAATACAGCATCCAATGAGAAATGAATTCAGGTATCAAGTTTCAAAATGTTGTCATACCCACACAGGATCAGTTACAGAGGTTTACTCATGTATTTAGAACTACATCTCTGGGTTTCTTTTTAGCTTCAAGAACTTTTGAGGTCAATGGGTTGGCCGAGTGGGTTTTCCTCCATCAGTTGTGGGATCTTTCTACCCAAGAGAACAAGCGTGATTGCTGTGATCATTCATTCTACTTGGTGGTGTGATATTGGGAATACTATTTTAAAGAGCATAGTAGCGTTCATCCATGTCTTTTGACATACACATTTGACCATCTGGTGTTCCGCTGATGGTCAACCATTTGTAGTGCATGTCAGCAATACAGAATTATAAATCTGACATTTTGCACTTTAGAGGTAAAATTAGGAAGACTCCACAATGAATTACATTCCACTGGGCACAGAAAGTCACAAGTATAAAGAATACAGCATGAGGAAATATGAGAAGTAAGAACAATTAAGTATGCACTTAGGTTAAACACAATTAGCAAGCATGGCTTTATTTATACGGGCAATGTAAATGGCAAGCATTGCATCTGTGATGGTGCAGCGGTAGCATTGTCGCCTCACAGCAAGAGGTTCTCCCATTAGATTCTCGGCTGGAGTGCCTTCTGTGTGGAGTCTGCATGTCCTCCCCACGGTCGAGTGGCTTTCGAAAGACATGCGTGAATGGGTGTGCCTTCGTTGAAGGTTGGGTGTCGAGCTGGCACCTCGGCACCGTGAAAATCTACTGCCAATCATTAGCGGACCGGAGCTCCGCTGTGGTGACCCCTAACCGGGAAAAGCCGAAGGAACAACAACAACTGATACATATTAACAATAAAGACATATAATGATTGGGCAAACAGGAAAATAGCAAAAAAAAAAAAAGAAAAGCTAGACACCCTCTTTGTTAACTAACACTGCATATCCGCTTAAGACAGTTCAAGTTACTGTGCACATGGAAAATAAACTAGTGTTCAGTAGGTATTCTGGGACAAGGACCCTGAAGAAGGTATGAGAATGAATAACAGACAGCATGAAAGCAAGAAGGAAGCATATTCCATTTCAGTGGACTAAAATATTAAGAGATATGTCTTCCCATTCATGGTCTGTGTGTGACACCTTCATGAGGCAAGAGTCTCTCGAAATTGGTT